>NW_026781875.1:0-472500 GCF_031769215.1 Ylistrum balloti | reverse complement strand
ACTTCATCGCCTATCTCATCTACAGCTCTATTATAACAGGTGATAAACAATATTTATCACGAGATTTGTGTTACATACGACTTGCTTTCTCATACAGCCAGGCTTGATTGGAAACAGTTTTAAGAGGTATACGATAAAGAGCAGGATACCACAGCATCATTTAAGCTGAAGAAGATTACCATCATCAGACTAGCATGCTTTTGACCTTTCTTGTAAAGTGGCGTTATATGATGTGATTTCATTTCGTAAAACGCGGTTACAATTCCCATATTGTAAACATTCGATAACATTTAAAAAAACAAAGCGTTTTAATGAAACTATTCGTTACCTAAAGGTAACTTATATATATACATATATTTACCTCATCGTCCTTCCTGTTTTGTGAATTATGTTCATCATGTCTCCGACTATGAATATAAATCTTGCCATGAAGTGTTAAAATGTTCCGTACTTGACTCAACGCGAAAGCTCTCCGTATTAATGGACAGATGTAAATACTTTCAGGTTTTATATATCCCGTGCTTGTCCATTGGGCCTGGACACCAGAGGGTTGGCTCGCTCAGGGCTTCTCGTACGACCATAATGGAGAAACACTGACCATCTTCTACAGGGTTTGTATCAGAGAAGTATGACAAGTAAATGATAACGTTTAGTTCTTCAGAATTAAATATATGATAGCCTCCCCAAGGGCGTCACATACGACCATAATGGAGAAACACTGACCATCTTCTACAGGGTTTGTATCAGAGAAGTATGACAAGTAAATGATAACGTTTAGTTCTTCAGAATTAAATATATGATAGCCTCCAATGGCGTCACATACGACCATAATGGAGAAACACTGACCATCTTCTACATTTAAAATATACAGAATTGTCAATAGAATCTTAATTTATTAATCAGCATCACCAACCTATGTTATATATCATTGTTGGTTCAATATTCAAGGACCTGTTCCCATTATAACGATTTTCGTGCACGAAGTCGTCAAATGACTGACAAACCCGTTACACAAGAGTTCAAAAGATGCAGGTTGATGGAAATTATGGGGAAGTTTTATGGTCGCCATAGTGACTTCATTGAGAAATATTCTGTTTCTTTTTGCGACATGAAGCTGGATGTATTTATTGCTCGTTAGTTTGTCTGTTGGTTCCGATGTGTGATATGAAGCTGGACGTGTTTGATGTTCGTTAGTTTGGCTGTTGGTTAAGATGTGTGATATGAAGCTGGGCGTGTTTGATGTTCGTTAGTTTGTCTGTTGGTTCCGATGTGTGATATGAAGCTGGACGTGTTTGATGTTCGTTAGTTTGTCTGTTGGTTCCGATGTGTGATATGAAGCTGGACGTGTTTGATGCTCGTTAGTTTGTTTCCGCTGGTTCCGATGTGTGATATGAAGCTGGACGTGTTTGATGCTCGTTAGTTTGTCTGTTGGTTCCGATGTGTGATATAAAGCTGGACGTGTTTGATGCTCGTTAGTTTGTTGGTTCCGATGTGTGATATGAAGCTGGACGTGTTTGATGCTCGTTAGTTTGTTGGTTCCGATGTGTGATATGAAGCTGGACGTGTTTGATGCTCGTTAGTTTGACTGTTGGTTCCGATGTGTGATATGAAGCTGGACGTGTTTGATGCTCGTTAGTTTGGCTGTTGGTTCCGATGTGTGATATGAAGCTGGACGTGTTTGATGCTCGTTAGTTTGGCTGTTGGTTCCGATGTGTGATATGAAGCTGGACGTGTTTGATGCTCGTTAGTTTGACTGTTGGTTCCGTTGTTGTATACCCGGTTCTTATTTGAGAACATGACATTACTTGGATAGACCACGGATTACATGGACAGTATCGTCAATGAAATAGAAGACACTTACTATTCCTTGTCTTTGTATTCTTGTACTTTTTTTAGGAGTCTCTCTGTAAATTTTTCAAATTGTTCATAATTTTTGCCTCAGTTTTTTTGTAATTTGAGTTTATATTACTAGTATGTTGTCATGTTGTTATTTTCGTTATATTTTTACCTACGCAAGTTAAATAAAACTAGAGTAAAAAAGTGAACGAAAAGTTGATGTATACGGACACACCTTAAAAAATAAAAGAATGATAAGACCTGGTGATCAGATGGGAAAAGCGGCTTCTGCTTACCAATGACACTCGACATGTAAACTGTAGTCATTCCAACTGAGTAGTGTCATGTTCCCAGATGTTGACAAGATAAAAGGCAACGGAACCATCAGGTATACTAACGATCATCGATTACGTCCAGCTTATAGAATATTTCTTTATTAAATCACTATGACGACCATTATTTCTCTTTACAATCTTCATCAATGTGCATTTCTCGAAATCCGCTGTTGTGAGCTTGTCATTTGCCTTAATCTTACATGGAAATCGTTTTATTGGAAACATGTAGTTGAATATCTAATCAACTGCGACATGTAAACACAGTCCTTTAGGGAGGCAAGGATGTTGCTGCAAAGAAAAAGAAAAATTAAAACTGGAAAATCGAGATCATAACGCTTACCATATACTTAGTGGGAAGTTGTTCATGTTGGTTTCGATGTAGGAAAAGATCTTTGTAAGTGAATGACTATAAGAACTCACTATATCTTAAAGTGAAAATAAATGATTTCACAAAGTCTTGATGACCTGTCCTGATAGGATCTCTAGTAAATTCAACCTCTTATGAAAAATTCAGTCAAGAGAGAAGCAATTTGTTCTCATACGTATGCCTACAGTCTATTTGAAGCTCTTACCATCAAACTCGACGAAGATTTTGCCAACTAGAATTTCGACCATTTACTTATTTCATATTCCGTATAATATTTCTTCTTTGATTTGGACATATATTTAACGTATATATCTGTACAGCCGCTCACCTTTCAAGGAAAACGGGAGAGAACGATAATTTTCGTTCAGTTTAGATTAGAGTATGTTGATATACAGAGTAAAAAAGTCTTAAAGGATTTCATACAACCTGACACAATGAATGAACCTTGGATAAGGTTATATTTCCTTTACACATAAAGACAAACATCTAGTCCCAACATTTTGATAGATGCATATATGGACTGATTGACGTTTTGTATATCGTTTTGTACAACAATGCTATAATTACTGTGAATGTCTCGCTCGCGAAAAATATCTATTTCAGTCTATAGAGTGTATCCCAAACTGTTTTCAAACATGCTAGAAATCAAGCGGTATTGCCGAAGATGATTATATACCATGTGTAATGTTTGTATTAAATCCCAATGACTCTGTTTTAAGTTTAGAATTACGGCTTTATTTAAATGTTTACAACATTTTGTTATTGATGTTATTTGTTCTGTTTACAGGACTTTTCAGGCAGTGGTATAGTCCACATGTTATCTGGCCTGGCAGCTTTGATCGGGGCTAAGGCTCTTGGTCCAAGGTTAGGGCGGTATGATGACGTCACTGGTGAACCACGTGATATACAGGGACATTCGATCGTTGTATGTTTGTTGTTTTACACTATATGGTGACATTAATAAAATTAATTGAGGTATTACATCTATCATTAATTCATTGATTTCATTCGCCCACATTTTTGTTCGAAACGCAATCTTGGCGGAGTAATTTTTTCTGTTGATCGTAAATGTATATTATAAAATCATTAATGTTCCTATTGTTTTCTTTTAAAAAAATTAGAAATCCATGATTATCTTTAATCCACAAATGTCTGGAATGGTGAATGGATCAACAGGAAACATGTTATTAATCATATTTTCAAGTCTTCTGGACAATCATCTGTGATTATTCTGACACTTCCTACAATTCTCTGCCTTTAGCGATATTTCGAATGCTAATGCAAATTACACAGTTGCCTGTCTTAAAGGATAATTCTAATATTCAAACAGTTATCTGCCCTTGGTGGATTTATCCTGTTGTTTGGGTTCCTCGCCTTTAATGTCTCGGCCGCGGGATCACTGTCCGGAGAGGGTCAAGGAGAGCTTATGTCACAGATTTTGGTCAACACCATCATGTCTGGCTCTGCTGGGGGTCTTGTCGCCATGGTGATAAAATATTTCAAAGGCGACTCGAAATGGAATCTTAATACAACACTAAACGGGGCACTGTGTGCTATGGTGAGTGTTTCTTTGTCAATTCACAAGTTTGGATTCCAATGTCAAAAGGAAGCCTTACTTCGAAGCATAAGTTTAAAGGTCAATGGACAATCTTACTCCACAGATGAAGTTCCAGTGTCTTAGCATAAGTTTCAAAGTTTAGGGGAATTGTTAATTCTCGATGAAATCACACTTAACACGTCTGTATATCGACAAAACATATTTTTGAATGTGTATTACTTTGAGTTGTGCAACGTTGTGTAAAATAACCGAGATGGAATTGTAAGTATTATGTGTGAGTTTTGCACAAATGTGTTAATGACAACTCTGAATAATTGAATTATCATAATTTAATGGTCGTAGTAGGAAATCGATAATAACAATTGGAAGGCTGGTGTCGTAAACGATTTACTCATATCTCTCAAATTCATGAACGATATGCTCTGTCTACTTTTACTACATATTTTGTAGATATTTAAAGATATAAATATCAGTAGCCTATAGCTGAAATTCATCAAGCTTACTAAAACAGATTTGTTTATTTATTTTGTTTACCCTTGACACGTTACATCGCTTTGTGGAAAATATATTAACTGCACATTTGTGGTTAAGCTTTCATTATATAGTTTTATATTATGCAACCTAATGCGTTTTTGCATGGGAAGTGAACCGGGTTATTTACATAAAAATGAGAATGCAAAATGCAACGTGATATCTGTATAGAGTGACATTTTGGTTTTCTTCTCATGTTATAGCTCTTGCTACCCAAGCATTTGCATTGTGAGCATTTTCATATATGATCGAGTGCAACCAGACATTATGCATATTATCCCTCGCACGTGTGTATACGTATGTAGTATGAATAACAAAACTTAGATACACTTAAAAGAAAATTAAAATGCAAATTTATCAGAAAACGTCTTTCAAAGCATGGACTTTTGAACATATTTATCTTTTATCAACAATATTTATAAAGTCCCAATTTAAGATTGGAGATTTAACTAAAAGGTGTGTTATATATATAATGCAAATTAGACCATACATCTTAGTTTTTATTAACACGAAATGAAGCCCATTGTCAACAAAACAAAATTAGAATGTGTGATTAACGTGCAGTCAAATATCACATTATACTAGGAACAGATATACCACATGCTGTGATTGGTTCTTCTTTGCCTGATATAACTTTCCACTGTAATTGGTTAATTATGCCTTGATATCAACTTTCATGTCGTTGATTCTTACTGTCTTTTGTGACCTGCTAAGTGATTGGTTAATTAATTTCTGGAGCAATGTATTGTATTGTTGGTTCAATATTTTCCTATGGTAAATGATTTGAAGGATTTGTGCAGTATCTTCTTAATGTTATTTCATTGATGGAGTGTTGTTTATTGAAAAATAAGAAAATATAAAAGAAAATGCCAACATGTCAACATAATCCAAACGATGTAAGGCAAATATAAACAAAACAAGATTTTTACGGTGACTCCTTAAAGATGATTACGACCAGATGTTCCGAAAGAGTAAGTGTCTTCAGCTTCATCCAAGACACCTGCCATGTAAACATTGGTCAATCCGAGTATCTAATGTCAAATGAGAACGAGGTATATAACAACAGAACCAACAGACAAACTAACAGTCATCAAACACGTCCTTCATATCGCACAAAGAAATATATTTCTTAATGTGATCTCTATGACGACTGTGAATTTTCCAATAATTTTCATCAACCTGTATCTTTTGACACCTTGTGTTACAAATTTGTCCGTAAACTGTTATATGGCTGGCTGATAGTTGTCTGGTGAAAACTGTTCCGTGATTGGTTTTGTCTGATGTAATACGTTCTGTTATTGATTCTGTCTGATGTAACACGTGCCGTGATTGGTTCTGTCTGATGTTATATGTTCAATGATTGGTTCTGTCTGATGTAATATGTTCAAAGATTGGTTCTGTCTGATGTAATATGTTCAATGATTGGTTCTCTCCTATAAAAATGTCTGCGATTGATTCATAGCTCTCTGATATCATTTTCTGTAACTGGTTGGTTGCAGTGCGCTATCTGCGGTCCCGTGGACAGCATACCCACATATACAGGTAAAACGATTGTTCTAATTACTCTGGTAAACAGATGAAGATCGATATACAAAAAGTACCCAAGTTATATATACACTCTGGTGTTATGCTAACTTTTTAAAGTCATTTCACTACTGAACGATCCAAAGATTGTTTTAAGTTTCTAAATGAATTTGATCTGTGTGAATGATAATTAGAACGAGGTCCTTTAAGTTAATTTTCTATCTGTCACTCAAATTATATCAATAATGACAAAGAATATACCATTCTATGGTAATATCTATGGTTTTAAATAAAATCTGGAACTGTTTTTATGTTTGGATCTAAAGTTTTGATTTACTTGGCGGTATGATTAATCCCTAGAAGAGTCTTGGATTCATCATCATATAGAGTATAGGCGTAGCCTTACAATCTGCCTTATCTGAGGTGGCGTATGACAGCACATCACCATAATGACGTCATGTTAATAGCTGTAACAATAATCTTGGGAATTGAAATAGGTAATGAGATACTTAGTGACCTTACTTCACTTTACAGTTACCGTTTCTCTCTCGTGATGTACAAGGACATTAACGTATACCAGTTATTCACAATATTACAAAACACTCTGTATATTGTACATGTATTACTGATTTTTGTTGCACAAAATTTGTCAAATATTTGTCATTTTTTCGACTAATTTTATTACGTTTGAAACAAAGAAGAATTCTCGTTTATTGTAGTTTGTCGTTTCATTTTAATACTTTGATTATATTTATAAAGATATTATTTGTTTATACCATGTACACAAAATTCCAAGACGAGTTTCCTGTACATATTTATTTTATTTCTCGTTGTATGGTGTTTTACATCGAGTTCTATCGACTTTGTCCTGATGTTTCCTATCTCCATCGCCTTATCTAAGGATGAAGAGATGATTTTGTTTACAGCTGTGATTATAGGAGCAGTAGGTGGGGTGACCTATATTTTTGTCAGCTGGTTCGTCCTCTACAAGTGTCGAGTTGATGATCCTCTAGACGCCGTAGCTGGTAAGTTCAAAAGACAAACTTTAGTTTACATCAACTCCATAATGTGGACATTCAGAACCATTTTACTATTCAAGTAAGCTAATCATGTGACATGCAGGCAAGAACCAACACACACTACACTATGATTAATACTAAACTAGGTATACAGTAATCTGTGTAGTCTTCAAAAATATAACCTGGAAATTCCAAAAAAATGTTATCTTGTTACTATAGGCGTACTTTCCACAGAATAAGTAAGATTTTTTCTATGTTTCTTATTTTCATTATTTTCGATCACGACCAATTGGGAAAATCATTGTGTTGTCATACTGACGATTGGTCATAGCGACACTATTTTGTGACCATTTTTGGTTCTACTTTATCTAATTCTAAATTTGTATTGGAAGGAATTATTCACTTGTGTATTTTTGTGTGCAATCTTCGATATTGCTGGTTGTCTTTTCGTCCCCACAGTTTGTCGTCATCTGCATGTAACTTTATAATTCACTCGAGTAGGTAGTGGTTTCGCTCAGAATGTACACACATTATGGCCTTGACAAATGTCTGAAATATTTCCCATGTCCAAAAACATATTTGTCTAGTGCGCTATAAAGCCTGGATTTTTATGTTTTTTCGGTCAGATTTTATTTCTTTCAGTCGCTTCTTAGATTACATTTGGGCCCTTATCACCATCCGTCCTAGCAGGACGAAACGCTGTATTTGACTCTACTTAGGTTTCCTCCTTCATGTGAAAAACATTGAAGAAAATACCATCATGGCAACATAATCATACTTCAAACTGAAACTCCATAAAACTAGGGCAAAATATGAACAAAAGAAATATCAAAACCTCTGAAAAAGAACAAAGGCAATAATACCTGATGTTCCGGAAGAGTAAGCGTCTTCTGCTTCATCTACGATACCCGCCATGTAAACCTTTATCAATCCAAGTAAGTAACGTCACGTTCTCAAATGAGACCAAGGTATACAAAAACGTAAGAAATAAATCCCTTATTTGAGGATTTGCAGTGTTAAATAGACACACCAGTGAATAACACCTGTACCGGTCAGAAATATGTCGACTTTCCACTTTCAGTAATCCCGATGTCGTTTTCAACAAAAATGGTTTCTTTCCAGTTCATCTTGGAGGCGGATTGGTTGGAGTTATTTCCGTGGCAATCTTCCATGAGAAGGTTGGGATTATACATCACTGGAACATGGAGTCTGTTTTAGTAAGTCTTGCGTTCTAGGGAGAACAATATTAGTGATTTTACATTATTGCCTTGCTTGTATAGATGGATTTGTTTGCTGATATATTGCTATGAAATCATTGCCCCCAGAACAGCCAGGGTCATTATGAGTGTGATTAAAGTATCTGGTGACTTCACCAAACAACATACTAGGTGAGAGAGAGGGAGGGGATGGTGTGGGAGGCGCTTGTCGTCCGTAGCAATTAGAGAAAAATGTATTGTAGAAGGATACAACTACGTGAGAACAGACGACAGGATCCGTTACACAGATTCCTAATAAACACAGACCACAACGAGTAAGAAGCGTCATACCCTCACCTAAGGTTACGTCGGTCAAAGCTCTAAATGACTTGATATTGAGGGGACAGAAAGAGAACAAATACCTTTAGATGTAGAGTATGTAATACGGAATGTCCAGTTTGATATTCACTAAATTACTTCTGGTCCTTATTGCGTGTCATAATCTAGAAGTTATCCAGCAAGGATCTTACAGAGTATGTAGCTCTTAAACAATCTACTACACCATAAACAACAAATATGTCTGAAGTGGAAATGTGGGTCTTTGCTGATAAATTGTTAATTGTTATTTTAAAATTTCAACACTTGTTTTATGTATTTGTTATTAAATTAGAACACAACAGTTACAAAATAGAATCTGACATATTTTCACATGTTTTTAAATATTTGTGCTGGAACGTTTCCCGAAATTAAATATTTCTTTCACTATAGAAATATCTCGGTTTAGTTAAATGTTGATGATATCTAATATGTTTTTTAAATAAAAATATGAAAATATGATATTTTTACAGACGCTTGCCTGGCAGTGTGTGGGTATTCTGGCTGTAGTGACATGGACTGGGGGTCTTTGTGCTGTCATGTTCTACAGTCTGAAGGCGATGAAGATATTACGTGTTCCGTTAGAATTTGAACTTAAGGGTATATAATCTTGATATTATCTTTTTAATTTACCTACACCGTTTATTTAAAAAACTGCAAAAAAGATACTGTTTGAAAAATCAATCAGGTCTTCAACCTAATCTGAGTTATTAACTAATAACAAAACTATTATATCAATCTACTAGATGGAATGTTCATTTGAAGGAGTATCAATGACGTCTGACGTCAACATGTAGAAATGGTACTCTGTCAACACTCTGGCGCAATATATATATATATATATATTGGTTACAAAGCGGTGACATTTGTGCATATTCATCACCTTTATATAGTAAATAGTTAAGTATTTGAGATAATTGACTAGTAAATTCAACTGTTAGTTACTTAGCTCATATTTCTTATTTGACAAAGGGTTATGCAATTAAGATTAAATCAGTAATGATGTTTATAACAGTTAAAAATATTCCTTCTCTTTAACTTATCGCATCTCAGTCAATCTATTACTTTTGATATTCCAGGCATTGACCTACCAAAACACGGGCAAAGTGCCTACCCAGCCAAGGCTTATGGTGATAGCTGGGGGTCGGAAACATCAGATGATGTTCAGGAACCGCAACTGAAAGAAAATCCGGGTAAGTATGAATGTAGAAAGATCAACAAGAGTGACCTCCCTTTTATTGACCATCAACTTCAAAGAGTGAATAGAGATAATCCATCCCTGTTCAAGTCCAGTCGAACATTTAAAACGGTTGATCGGTCATATTTGGTGATTCAATAGCAGATTTGTTGGCCAGATCAAGTCATCATCCTACCTTTCACACTAGCTTCAGGATTAATCTAACTGATATTTATAGCTAAATGTAACATTTCTAGAATATAAGAACAGTCTATGATTGAAGTTTTAAGTAAGGTGCTGGTTATGGTTCAGCAACTATCCTATATATAGACCTTTGATAACATTGTATGAATTTGTCATGATTCCACACTACACTTCTACACTTTGATTTAATGTTTGTTGATTACTCCAGTACCACAATGTAATTTATGATTACATACTACTGTATCATGGTTTTCCAATTTCAAAAATTTCAAAAATATATACGAACTTCAGTACAGCCGAGCTTTACCTCCTACTAGAACGTTTCGTCTTTCATTAACATGTTTCCTTGTCTGACTTTCTGTTTTCACAGACACCAAAAACAGAACATTGAATGGAAGCAACTTCGGAGCATCAAATGGATCCTTTGTATCTGACGTCACCACAACGACACATATATGACGTCACATTTCTCTTCCGTTATTGTTGCGTTCTCCTAGTGTAAATATAAGTTTATTGTGTATTTCTGCTTAAACCTTTGTGCATTTTGGCGAGAACGAAGAGGGCTACAGTATTTTTTAAATTTTTGTTTTGTTTTTGTATTTAAAAGATTTATGTAGTTTAAATGATACCAAAATGATAATAAACTCATTATTAGAGCTACTATATACTTGCTGGGTGGTGCCAGGAGGTACAGGGTAATAAGATAGATCTGTGTGATAAATAGATAGGTTTATCAATATTAGGATTTACTAGATATGTGTGATAAATAGATAGGTTTATCAATATTGGGATTTACTAGATATGTGTGATAAATAGATAGGTTTATCAATATTAGGATTTACTAGATATGTGTGATAAATAGATAGGTTTATCAATATTGAGATTTACTAGATATTTGTGATAAATAGATAGGTTTATTAATATTAGGATTTACTAGATCTGTGTGATAAATAGATAGGTTTATTAATATTAGGATTTACGAGATATGTGTGATAAATAGATAGGTTTATCAATATTAGGATTTACTAGATATGTCTGATAAATAGATAGGTTTATCAATATTGGGATTTACTAGATATGTGTGATAAATAGATAGGTTTATCAATATTGGGATTTACTAGATATGTGTGATAAATAGATAGGTTTATCAATATTGGGATTTACTAGATATGTGTGATAAATAGATAAGTTTATCAATATTAGGATTTACTAGATATGCGTGATAAATAGATAGGTTTATCAATATTGGGATTTACTATGCATGTGTGTTAAATAGATGGGTTTATCAATATTGGGATTTACTAGATATGTGTGATAAATAGATAGATTTATCAATATTGGGATTTACTATGTATGTGTGTTAAATAGATAGGTTTATCAATATTGGGATTTACTAGATATGTGTGATAAATAAATAGGTTTATCAATATTAGGATTTACGAGATATGTGTGATAAATAGATAGGTTTATCAATATTGGGATTTACTAGATATGTGTGATAAATAGATAGGTTTATCAATATTGGGATTTACTTGATATGTGTGATAAGTAGATAGGTTTATCAGTATTGGGATTTACTATGTATGTGTGATAAATAGATAGGTTTATCAATATTAGGATTTACTAGATATGTGTGATAAATAGATAGGTTTATCAATATTGGGTTATAACTGATCTTTGTGTTTCATTTTCCTCTTACACGGACATTGTAAACTATTGAAAATGATAATGGAATGGATTAAGATAATTTGATGGTTAGGTTTAGCAGTAGTACTGCAGTAACCTGGACGTCCGGGGTTCGATACACCGAGCGACCGTGAAAAGGTAGAGACGTCAGATCCCCGACCACGTGGTCCAGCTTCATTCAGTCATAAGACCCAACGTACGCTTCCATTCCCGTCAACAAGAGTTATAAAGATAAGCTGATTAATGTAAAAATGAATTGTATAACTTAGATGGAAAAAGAGTCTCATACGAAAATCGGTGTTGCATTTTTTTGTTTACACTCTGGAGAGGCTGATGTGTGGTTTAAACCGCTTATCAAAGAAACCTGAGAAACTGTAGTAAAAAAACTCTTTGACTTTTTTATCGTCATCTGAAGAGCAATGGTCACTTCAGGGCTGCCAAAGTACGAATGTAAGTGCATGTGTTGTGTACATGTTTGTGAAATTATTATTGTGATAAAGCGTACCTGAAGCATAATTATAGTCTTACCATACGGAAGTGCTACTACACTGAAGGGTACTTCCAAAAACCCGTACCAACACACCTCATTATGAAGTGCTACTACACTGAAGGGTACTTCCGAAAAGCCGTACCAACACACCTCATTATGAAGTGCTACTACACGGACGGGTACTGTCGCACTAGCAACGGGTAGATCATGACCAGTCTATACACTACCTATATATCGAGGGTTAATCAGGAATTGGTTGCTAAATTCACTCTCTTATGACCCTTCAGGAAAACAAGCTATCTTCACATGGTCGAAAATGAGGAAGTAACGAAAGAAGCATTAGACAAAAATGTATAGACAGGAAAGAGAAGGTACAAACATTTAGTTGCCCTGTGTGATCATTCAGCGGAAGCAACAGGTACAAACACTGCGTGTATCTTATCCAAGAATGTATCTAAAACAAGAATATCTGTTCTCTTATGTTTCGATTCACATACAATATAGATATTAATCATACATTCGCACACATCAACTGGAACATTCACTTGTATTCACACATGTATTAATATAAACAGATATACACACATCACATTCATTCACACACTGGAACATTCACTTGTGTTCACACACGTATTAATATAAACAGATTTATAGACATCACATTCATTCACACACTGGAACATTCACTTGTATTCACACATGTATTAATATAAACAGATTTATAGACATCACATTCATTCACACACTGGAACATTCACTTGTGTTCACACACGTATTAATATAAACAGATTTATAGACATCACATTCATTCACACACTGGAACATTCACTTGTGTTCACACACGTATTAATATAAACAGATTTATAGACATCACATTCATTCACACACTGGAACATTCACTTGTGTTCACACACGTATTAATATAAACAGATTTATAGACATCACATTCATTCACACACTGGAACATTCACTTGTGTTCACACACGCATTAATATAAACAGATATACACACATCACATTCATTCACACACTGGAACATTCACTTGTGTTCACACACGTATTTATACAAAACGTCTGACTTCATACATAGCCTAACCGAGTCGTTTCATAATTTGTATCCTTCTTTCGAAACTTTATATATATCAGTCATTTTTGTAAATTATGATGATTTGTCTGAAGCCTAAACTACTACACCTGATGTCCTGAACTGACCATTACACCACCACACATACAGTACTGTAGAACTAACAAAAACACCAATGGACTGTGACCGACATTGACGAATCAGAGAAATCCTTTTCATGTCTCTTCCTTGCACTATAAGGAATATGACTATATTCTTTTTATATGAACAGTCACCTGTTCGAATCCAGCATCTATCCAGCAGCCAAGACCTTGCACTTATCTAAAACGTTCCTGGAACATATATATTGGAAGAGGTTCTATAATTTATAGAAGATGTCGAATTTATCTGAAATTAACACGACGGACTTACTCGTGAAAATCGCCGAGTTACAAAATGTTCAGGCGAGTCTTGTTCACTGGAAGGAATACACAAACGCCAACATTGATCATTTCTTTAGAATCAGCCTCGCCATCATGATTTTCTGTGAGTATTTGTCATTAATGTTGTTGTATTTTTATAACCATAAAAACGACATTCCACCTATCCTAATCAACGATTTAAGTAATTTTTAACCTTTTCAATAGACATTTATATTGCATTTCAGTTCGATTCTTAATAATAATTATAATTAATAATCATAATACAAACATCTTATCCTGATTGAATTTACTCACTCTGATAAATACTCGAGTCTTGATGAGGAACGAAGCCAAAATATTCTAAAGAAATCCATCATTTTATCCTGAAGTTTTTAATCAATTTAAACGATTCCTTTAGGTATAACCTTTGTTAGGATAAAATCTAAATAAATGATGAGTTTAAACAAAAAGAGTTTGAATAGGTTTCTTCTCGTTTGGTGTATATCTGGAACATGTTCGTGTACAAATCACGTAGACAATGATAACGTTAAGTATTTACAATCTTTCGTGAGGATTCCCAAAGCGAATGTAGATAAAACGACGACAGATATCTTAATTGTGTTTAACGTAGGTATAGCTATATGTATGTATACACTGTGGTATATAAATATATACATACATATATGCCCTAAGGCGATGTCACGACGAAGGGATCTCATTAGAGACCTTAACATGGTTTTTTTTTATCGTTGACACTAGAATGTGTACTGTTGTCATATATATAGAAAATTGATATAAGCGTGCAACGGAGAATTGCCAACGTTTGTTCACTATGACGTCATAGATAATCATTTAAATTCGTCCCTGTTCGTCAGCTTCATAACTGAGTAAGAGAAAACTATGACCTTGACCAACGTTTTACGACGTAGTCCTGTTAGTCGAACAATCTTAAATCTACTGTGTACAATACGTACATTCAATATTATTAGAAAGAAAGAGTATATCTTAATACATCCGATGCCTTGTGTCAATGCCCCCAAAGACAGATTTAACTACTGTTTAATTGTGTCAGGCTTTTTCATGTCAAATCACGAGAACACTATGCGGTCAGCGATATCTTCAATTTTACCTTAAATTAAATGTAAACAAAATCGCTTGTGTTTTGATCAAGCTGTATTTGTAAAGCGTAGATACATATCCTGACAGTAAATCACAGGATTATCAATACCCTGGAGCCATGGTTAACTCCTACTGATGTGTGGATAATGGTCAATGGGATATCAACGTAACGACACATGACTGTATAGTTCAGACTGAATCAAGATTTCAACGGGCTTTCCATGTTCCTTCCTACACAGCGAAACAAAATGATTTTTCCAAATACAACTACTTTTAAAAAAATGATTTTGGTCTTACAAAACGACGAATAAAAAATACTGACATGTCAACAGGACATGAGTTCAAATTCGCATTCGAGGAAACGACGTCAAATATAAAGAAAAGAAATATCTACAGGCCTCGAGACTCCTGAATATGGACAATATTGAGATCAGGTGTAAAGTAAGGATAAGCGTCCTCTGATTCACCGACGTTACCCTCCGTAAAATTCTTAGTCCAGGTCCATATTGTAAGTAGTGTTACATTAGAAAGCGTACACAACAGCAGTACCACCGTCACACAAGGAGATAGAATTTTGCCAATAATATCAGTCGCAATTAATCAGAATGGACATACCTAGTCGATTCTAGAACTATGCATGATACTGATAGTTTAGCTACATTATATTCGTCACGCAACATCAATCTGCCAATATGACTTGTTGTTACTTAAAGGTTAAACTTAACAAGTGATAAGTAAAAACAAATATTAAAAAAATATGAATCGGCATAATTCTTTATCATTTGAAAGGGTTAGATTGATATTTTAAAGTTCAATTTTCACTAACCACTTGTTAACAAGGACTGACAGGTGACGCATATGTTTATCCAATAAAATTCAATAATGTTGATATTATTAACATGTGATTTGGCTTTCTGAATTTATCAATGATGTAAGGAACATTAGTGGTGGACTTCTGTCAGACATCATATACTTTCGAATCAGTTATAGCTATACATATACATAAATATGACGCTTATTGATAATTGGATTAATGCTAAAAAGATATCAATAATATCTTCTGATCAATAACAATAATCACAAGATTTAAAACGTGTCGTTATACATAAGATCCCATCTATGTCTCTTGTCCTAATGTTGTACCATTAAAAGAATATCTCTTATTTCAACAGTGTTGGATATATCATAATATAAAAGTATTTAATGGTAATTACTATGGATAAAAAAACAAACGAACAAACAACAAATAACAAAAAACCCCAAAAAAAACCTAAAATACAAATACAAATAAAGAAAACAAAACAAAAATAATGAAAAAAACAAAGATAATAAAAGGAAAATACTAATGTAATTGAAATTCAAGCTCAAATATGTAAATAAAAGAAAGATTTACAAAGAGACTCCTAAAAAGTACAAATTACGATTTTGTTTTCCTGACGATAGGGGTTCTTCTGCTTCAATGACGTCACATGTCATGTAAATCTTGATAAATCCAAGTGAGATAAGTAAGGTATGTTGCACAGTTTACACTGCCTCCAGCAAAGATCTCAATGTGGATGACTGACAGACTAGTCTCCTTCTTATCACAAAGAGGTTGGAAAAGAAAACGAATCCTTTGTCGCGTCCGTAGGAAAATGAGCAGAAATAATGTTTCAACAATTCTTGGTAGAGATCCAAGCAGGAATCTGTGTATTAGGCCGACCTTCCAATGATTATTGCAGAAACAAAAACAAGTATGGCACGCTTACATTCTGATTAGGTTGTGCGTCGCACAGAGACAAGTAGAATAGCAGCCTCTATCAGACGCCCACACAATCTACATACATTTTCATACGTCCAATACAAACCTACTTATGGACAGCAAAATACTGACCATTGGATCTAGATTTTGCTTTGGTAGGATGCTGAAGATATAACTGGAAATAAGGTGATCAGCTCATCAACTCGTTCCATTGTCAGGATGCACCTCACAAGGTTTTCATGCCCATCTGTGTTACTGGTTTCTACTTGTACATGATTCGTTATCATGTCATGAATTATTACTACTGTCAAACTATATCGTTATTAGTCGAAGTATTCTGGATGGATGTTCCAAAAACGTTTTTTTCTCCATAGTTACATTCTCAATATTCAGATTGAATATTGCCTTTGTAATAATATCGGACTGACAAGCTACAAAATCACTTACACGATATAGATTGATCAAAAGAGAAAAAAAGTTCGTTTACCGGTCGGTAAGTATGACATACTTTTAAGTGATGATATTTTGCCTCTGCGAAAACAATTTGTCACGTGCTTTTTCCTGGTTAAGAGTAATGCTTCACACGAAAGGCCATTACAAAAAGAGTAATGTTTTGCTATATGACGGAGAAATCCTCTTTTGTGATAAGTCAAGAGGTCACGACAATTTTTTTTGTTTGTGAATTCATGAATGAGAGTTTATTATTGCGAATTGATGATTGAATACAGTAAAAAGGAATCTCTATGAAGCAAATTGCAAATCGCAAATGGTTAGTCTAAACTGGGAATGAACATATTTTTATGCTGGCCTCTGGTAATATCCCCTTTGTTAGGTCAAACCTCATTAATCTTAACAAGGTCAATACTTTTGTAGTTAAATATTTTCTGCTTGAGGCCGAACACTTGTGAGATGTTCAGTGAAGCATGACTGATCCGATATCGTGATAAAGAATTCGGATACATGTCGGACTAATATGACTCCCTTATATGGATTTAATTAAGACTAGGTCAACGTGACTTTAAGATAAACCCATCCAATTGGGCACCGTCTTTTGATGATCTGTGCGGATCGATAGAACTCAAGTCAAAAACAAACGATGAGTTTGATCGGAAAAGGTACATTTAAAAAGAAATAGTAAATGAATTTTAAGATAATATTTTTATCGGCATTCATGTAGATAGTTGTTAAACATGTTATTACAGCCAGCACAATACGTACATCAATAGCAGTACGCTTCACGCAGGTCATTTGTCTGATCAAGGCAGTCGTGTTGCCATTGAAACGTCATAAAAAGAATAAAAAAAAATAATAAGAAGAATTTCTCTCATATTGACAATAACGACTTGGAGGAAGTGTTCTGAAATATGGAAAACATGTTCATCGTTGCATCACAGTTAGATAAACTCCTTAGTTGTGAGTTGGTGTAATACTGCATTTGTTCAATTTATACGGCTGCGTTTATCAAACGAGTATGAAACGAAATGTTTGCTTAGTTAATTATGTAATGGTGTTTATGCTTGTTGCCCCGTTTCAAGAGGTTTTGTTTCCGGTTCAGTGATGCAGGGAGGGTTCGCCATGTTGGAAGCCGGCTGTGTAAGAAGCAAGAACGCTACCAATATACTCATCAAGAATCTGCTCGACTCTTGTAAGTACTTCATCAAGACGCTTGTAAGTAATCCGTAGTACCGCGAACTTCATTTCTCTTTTGAAAGCAATTTTACAATAAATCAGAAACTTTAACATTCACATATTCGTCAGAGACCATCAACCGGTCATTTAAGTATCAAATAAAACCTTCATCTGACAGGGTTTGTTTATTGTCACTATACTTATTTTAGCACCAATGGACATTAGCGAATCATCATCTTTCAACAAATTAGTGTAATTATGGATTTGAGCATGCGAAACATGACAAAGAGAAATTAAATAAACGCAATTCAATAACTTCAGTTAGCGAGATCATATGTCAACACAAATGTTAAGAAAGCGCTGAAATCCACATACATTAGTCTCGGTTATCTATATGTGGCTATATTGTACGATACTGAACCTGGAAATGATGTTGATATGTTCATTTTTTTCAGTCATAGCAGGTTTCGCTTATTGGTTGGTTGGTTACGCCTTTGCTCTCGGAGAGGGAAACACCTTTATAGGACACACCTACTTCGCACACCACGATTTAAAGCCAGAGTCTTACTCCCTTTGGTTCTTCCATTACGTCTTTGCCGCGACTGCAGCGACAATCGTTTCTGGTGCCGTGGCTGAGAGATGTGACTTCATCGCCTATCTCATCTACAGCTCTATTATAACAGGTAAAAGTTAACATACGTTATAAGAACTATGATAATAGCGATGGTATTATCGTCAGGAGTCAGGCTTACTTGGGAACAACTTTACAGAGATCTTCAATAACGATCAGTATATCACTACACCATTCAACCTTTTTGGAAGATTTAATATTCAGAATAGACGGCATTCAAGTTCACCGTAAGTCATTGTGAAATCCTGTAACCATTCCTCGTTTGTCCACGTCTGTCATCATTTCATTTTCTTGTGAACACAACATGAGTTAGTATGAAGGCATTCCTTCCATACGATATCAGATGAGTTCGACAATGTCAAGGCTTTGATTGTAAATAGTGTAATTGTGTAGATGTAGTGTTTTTAAATGTAGAACAAACAACAGGAAAATGCCAACATGACAACATAACTTTAATTTAAACTCAAATCCAATAAAACGTGGGCAAAATATGAACAAAAGAAATATTTTTATGGAGACTCCTGGAAAAGTACAAGGAGAATAAGACCAGATGGTCCGGAAGGGTAAGCGTTTTCTTCATCGACGAAGTCCACCATGTAAACTTCGGTTAATCCAATAAGTAATGTCACGTTCTCAAATGACAACAAGGTTACAACAATGAATTAAACATGCAAACTAACGAGCATCAAACACTTCCAGTTTAATATCGCACAAAGACACACTATGACGACCGTGAAACTTCCCTTCTTCTTCCGCCTGCAACTTTTGAAACCCTGTTTTACGACTTTGTCCGTCAGACAAAACATATTGCTTCTTCGATTAGGATGGGGTTTGTTTTACGCTTCAGTATAATATAATAATAATAATATAATGTAGATATTTCACAAAAATAATGTTTTTATGTACATGTTAAATGAAACTATCCGTTACCTAAAATAAACTAGCTATAACTTCTCGTTTTGATAACGTGATGATGTATAAAGCTAGGTTAGAATATCAAGTGATTCAAAGACAACAGTCGCCTAAAGCTGTAATTATGTTCAGTCTTTTACTCAACGATTAAGATATGTGTATTTACGAAAAGACTTCACGCGTCCAGGTTTTGTCTATCCTGTATTGGTTCATTGGGCCTGGACACCAGAGGGTTGGCTCGCTCAGGGCTTCACGTACGACCATAATGGAGAAACACTGACCATATTCTACAGGGTTAGTATAAACAAGTGTATGAACTAACACAGACGAATAAAACCTTTCATTGAAAAAGCATAATTCGATACAGCTTAATCAAAATGAATTAAGCATGGTCAACTTTCCGTTACTCGTAAACAGTTACTATCAACATTTGTACATACATAATATAATTACTGATTGATGTGGTGTAACGGTATATCTTATAGTATAACAATGCTAAAATTGTGTCGTCAGCTTGTACGCTTAAATCTATTTAAGACAATTCTTGTGAATCCAAACGTTTCTCAAACCGGTAAATCAATTATAATTAGCGAGAGCAGAACCAGTTGATATTGTTTTCAATATGAATCATATTTCTTGTTTTGAGTAATGGATATGTGTGTCATAAAAACGTGTCTCATGGAAAAAATTAAAACGTCCTTCCTCTGTGTAAAGTTTAAAAATATGGTTTTGTTGACATGTTTGCAGCATTCTGTGGTTGTTTTTTCTTCGCTCTTCTCCAGGACTTCTCTGGCAGTGGTATAGTTCACATGTTAGCCGGCCTCTCAGCATTTATCGGAGCTAAGGCACTTGGTCCAAGAATAGGACGGTATGATGACGTCACTGGTGAACCACGTGATATAAAAGGACATTCAATCCTGGTATGAGATATGCTCGTCCGCTGAAAGACCGAAAGGTCAAAATAGTGGACGTAAAACATGTTAAAATAAAATGATATGAGAATTTCATTGATTTTTCTCGCCGTACTTTTGTTCGGAATGTTGGCAGATCTATCCATTCATTACTCGTATATCAAACTGCTATATGAAATACCTGTGAAATTTGTTAACTTCCTGGTCCTGGAATATAGTTTAAAAATACTCTCACAATCGTCAGCTACATTCTCACTGATGACAATTCTGACAAGATTTGGTAGGTTTGTCTGAACTTCTTGATAACTTCAAAATTTGGTCTTAGTTTTCTTTCTAGGATAATAAATCAAACTCTGTTTAGAATTGTCTGCCCTTGGTGATAATTCCAACTCTGTTCTTACAGTTGGCTGCCCTTGGTGGATTTATCCTGTTGTTTGGGTTCCTCGCCTTTAATGTCTCGGCCGCGGGATCACTGTCCGGAGAAGGTCAAGGAGAACTTATCTCAAAGATTGTGGTCAACACCATCATGTCCGGCTCTGCTGGGGGTCTTGTCGCCATGGTGATTCAATATATCAAAGGAGACTCCAAGTGGAATTTTAGTACAACACTAAACGGATCACTATGCGCTATGGTGAGTGTTCCTTGGTCTGTTTACTGTTGTTTTCTGTATTTAGTTGCTTTGATGAAAAATAATTTTGAATAATAAACATGTACTCATAATTATTTTTCCGCAAAAACTAAGAGTTCCATAACTGATACTACTCTATTCTATTTACATATGTAAACTAATGTTCTCATACCTGTAAGATCCAACTGCATCTCGAATTTAGTTATAAATTTAATTATAGGCATGTTAGCTACTAGTATGCCACGTTTAATTCATTAGAACAGTGGTACGGTCCAGAATATTTGATGTTCTTATGAAATTATGAGACATATGAATTTAACGAACGTTTTAAATTACAAAGTTTAGCGAACACCTACCTCTAGATTTTATCATTGTTTTCGACCATTTATTATTTTGTTGAAATGTGTTACCTTATCATAAAGCGCAAAGCAAAG
Organism: Ylistrum balloti; assembly: GCF_031769215.1. Classification (NCBI taxonomy): domain Eukaryota; kingdom Metazoa; phylum Mollusca; class Bivalvia; order Pectinida; family Pectinidae; genus Ylistrum; species Ylistrum balloti. The sequence goes on along the minus strand of NW_026781875.1, from coordinate 450,713 downwards.
CAACATTTCCGGGATGAATTGAGATTAGCCTGTTTAATAGTAGTATAATAGGAGAAGACGGGGACTGGAAACTTTCCAAAGCATTTGTTTCCTTATTGATCCAAAAAGTGCATTGAGATGTCTGATGTTTCCTCAGACGCCGCCAAGTTTAGAAAAAATGGCTGACATTTCCAAGAAAGTAGCACTTGTATAATGCAGTTTAATGCATTATTTGGCTCCGCTGTATGTTATTGTAAAATTTTGTACAAAAGTGTTTATCTTCTGTCTTTTGTCTTTTGTACAATCCACATAAAGACATGTTTATCGTATCACTATTTGAGCCCTGGATATCAAATGATAGGAATTATATATATTCACTCCCAAATGAACAGCCAGGTGGAAACTTTGTTTGGACATGGCGTGTTTGTCTTTATGCACGTTCTAAAGAATATTTCACTCAGACTTAATCGTAGATAACAAAAAAAAACAAAATCAGAACACGTAAATTATCCCGAAATCTGAGATTGAACTAAGCCACTGTAACCCGCTCTGGGATAGGTCCATCATGATATGGTGTAATAACGTTTGATTGGTTATTTGCTGATGTAACCTGTCATGTGATTGCGTCAATGTTGATGTAAACTGCTATGCTATTGGTTCAAAATGTTAATTAATCTGTGGTTATGTGATCTGTCCGTTTGTTAATGTTTATGTTATTTTCTCACCTGATTGGTTTATTATTTTCTTATATTCGATGTTTGAATATTTATAGAATACAGCGTTATTGATGTACAATTGATCGATAGTTGGTTTATTGTTGTCTGCTTTCAAATATTCTGTAACTGGTCGATAACTATAGAAGTTGTATGTGATTGTTTTTTTACAGTGCGCTATTTGTGGTTGCGTGGACAGTGTACCTACATACATAGGTAAGGCTTTAAGTAGAGTTACAATGGCAATATGTAATACGTATATATGTAATAATCTTATATGATAATTTCGACATTATCTTCCGACGTACTATCTTTTAACCTCGTTGGTATATTTCATATAGAGACATTGTCAACTGTCAATGACTGACATGTAACTGCTTGAAATCCTAGTCATTAATATGTAAAATTTATATCATCTGCGGCGTCACAATAATGACATCATATTACCATCTTGTTATATAGAAAGTAACAAAACAATCCTATAAATACACTCTAAACTAGTAATGATTTAATCGGGGGGGGGGGTATACACACTGAATGAATATTGATTTATAGGGGATCATAGACTCTAATCTGATAATTATTTAATAGGGAGTCATACACTCTAAACTAATATTAATTTAATTGGAAGAAGGGGGTCATACTCTCTAAATAAGTATTGATTAATAGCAGGTCATACAGTTTGAATAAGTATTTTTTTTAATTGGGAGACATCCACTCTGAACTAGTATTGATGTTTCAGGGGCTCATTCACTCGAAACTTATTTTGATTATTAGTGTATATGTAGGGAGGGGGAGTCATACACTCTTAAAGTAAGAGGTATAATATGTCAGTGGATGTCGAGGTTATCGTTTTCTCTCCGTGTCAAACGGGACATTAGAGATGAGGGGGGGCGTGTGTAAGTTCTTTTTCCATAATGTCTTAAGAATCTACGCACATAGCTTTACATAGTGTCGCTGTGTTACCTATGTATATTGGCAGAAATAATGGACGATTTTGTTATTTTTTACGACTGTATGTAATAAAGCCATGAATACGATATAGGCAATCTGTCTCCGTCGCAAGAAAGAAACTATATTTAAGGAAAGGTATTTGTGTACAAATATGATAACGCGTAAAACACGTAGATGAAAGATTCTCCGTGATTATTAATTATACATCAAGTTCTAGTGAAACTGGTCTGTATTCAGAGATCTGAAGTATATAAGAATGTAGTGATGATTTTGTTCACAGCTGTGATTATAGGAGCAGTAGGTGGGGTGACATATATCTTTGTCAGCTGGTTCGTCCTCTACAAGTGTCGAGTCGATGACCCATTGGACGCTGTAGCAGGTAATGACGCTCTCAATACTTAAGGTAAGCGATGTGTCTCGTAACTTTATCTCACCTACACTAGCTTAGAGCTATGCCCTTTAACTTTATCTCGGCTTGGTGATAAACATGGCTTGGTGATGTGTCGCGTAAACATACACTAGCTTAGAGCTATGTCCTTTAACTTTATCTCAGCTTGGTGATAAACATGGACAGGTAGGTTTACTTAAGGTAAGCGATGTGTCGCGTAACTTCATCTCACCTACACTAGCTTAGAGCTATGTCCTTTAACTTTATCTCAGCTTGGTGATAAACATGGGCGGGTAGGTCTACTTAAGGTAAGCGATGTGTCTCGTAACTTTATCTCACCTACACTAGCTTAGAGCTATGTCCTTTAACTTTATCTCAGCTTGGTGATAAACATGGGCGGGTAGGTCTACTTAAGGTAAGCGATGTGTCTCGTAACTTTATCTCACCGGGACTCTGGCTTAATGCTATGTCCTTTAACTTTATCTTACCTTGACTCTAGTTTAGCTTTGTATCTGGTAACTTTATCTCAGCTGGACACTAGCTTAGCCTCCTCTCAATTTGGCAATGTAACAACGACAAGCTTGTTTCCCTAAGGTTACCGTTGTGTCTGGCACGTTTAATACATATACTGCAGATTGTGACAAGGGTTAATAGGTTTATACCAGGTAAGTGTTTGGTGAGTTGATGTTTATATCATACAATCACAGATATATGCTTCGGGTAAAACAAGAATTTCACACGTCAGGTCAACCGCTGTCAGTAGATTGAAGTCGTTCTTAAATTTGCGCAGTTTTTACTCTTCATGTACCCATTAGTGATGCTAAAAGCCTGAACTAGTTTGAAATCTGGAGGTGACAAAGGAAAATCCCCAAAATTGTCGATCAAAACACGATCTCATTCTTACAACACCTGTTGAGCATGGATAAATATAGATTTATTGGTGATATTACCTATCATTGAAGACACTTACATTTTAAATACCGATTTATTTTTCAGTTTTAGACTGGGTATTTTTGAAATCATGACTATCGAAATTTTATTTCTAGTTCCGAAACTATAATGATGTCTTTGTTTAACTAAATTTTAGGAAAACCTTCTATGACCGTTCCTGGTAATGGGACGTTGTATACGACAAGAAACGGGTCCTTTAAGACGTCATTCTTTATATATGTTCTGATGTAAATGATTTAGTAACCAATACGTTGGGTAGTTTTCTTGTCAGTCGACTGTCCAGTTCAGTAGCTTTGATGTAGTTTTTTTTCTATTCAGTTCATTTCGGAGGTGGTTTTGCAGGAGTTGTGTGTGTGACACTTTTTCAGGAGAAGGTCGGGATTATTCTCCACTGGAATATTGAGTCTGGTTTGGTAAGTGTCGCGTTCAACACAAAACAATGTTTGTATTTTAACAGCTACATCTGAATTGTATATGGTCAAATGCTTTCAAATCCAGGGTGTATACTACGGAAACTCGACTTCATCATCCACTGCTCTGTTTGCGCCATCTGCCGGTAAGCCCCAAGCCGACCCGACAAGAGGATGTGTGACCAAGATTTATATGACGGGTGTCGTAGATGAAGTAGAAGATGCTTATTTTTGGGAACACCTGGGCCCGTATTCATGACACCATTCTCATGCTCAAGCATAGATTTTGTGCTCAAGCAGACTTTTTTTTATCATTCTCCTAAATCATATAAAATAATACAAATGTCAAATATAAACATTGAATATAGCCTTGACTTGAAGTCCTTTCAAAATTGTTTTAAATCTTAGGCAAAATCAGCCTTATTTATTAATTTTTAACTTAAACAAGACATAAGGCTTCAGCATAAAATTCATGCTTGAGCATGAGAACGGTTTCATGAATACGGGCCCCGGTCTTATTCTTCTTGTACAGTTTTCAAGATTATCCGTTTAATATTCTGTTTTTTTTCCACATTTTGCCTTAGTTTTATTTAATTTGAGTTTATGCTATGATTCATATGTTAGTAGTTTCTTGTCCTGTTGATGCAAGTTTGTCTCAAACGAGAAAGGATCATTTGTTGTAGACTTTGTAAATTTAACATTTGTTTTGTCGCGCTGAACTTTTCCATATGGATTACTAAGCTTTCATTGTGTTATCTGAAAAAGAGTTCAGCATAAGCCAGGACATGACGACATAATTAAATGAAAATAACCATATTTACTTAAAGCTTAATCATTTTATGAAATCTAGCTGGGTGGATTAGTCATATATACAATTTATTCAATTTCGTGTAAATCAGTCTCTCGTAAACTGACAACACTTTTGAGCTATTCTAATCACGTGACTTATGCCACATTCTAACCAGTGTTGTAATTTTTACAGTCTCTAGCTTGGCAGTGTGTGGGGATTCTGGCTGTAGTGACATGGACTGGGGTTGTTTGTGGTGTCATGTTCTACAGTATGAAGGCCATGAAGATACTACGTGTCCCGTTAGAATTCGAAGTGAAGGGTAAAACATCAGGATATATATATATATACATATGAATATTTTAAAGATTTTATTTAGTATAATCTATTGAAACAAAAAGCAAAAAACAACGAAACTTTTAAAAATATGAGAGTTTGATCACAGACAACTATAATTCAAACAACAAATCTACATTATTATTTAAACGGTATCTGTCTCCTGCCCCGCATGACGTAACCATGGAAGCTATATAGTAAATCGTCAACATTGCTAGTGCACAACCTGTTCTTGCCTGCATGGCAATGTCATTTATATCATATATAAATACCAAATGAAGACAGATCCAATCAAAACATATTTTTTTATTAGTTCATATTATCCTCAACTGTTGATCGGATCTAAGTAGCTTTATTCGTTTGATATGCATGTCTTTGTCGACAAGGTATTGACATACCAAAACACGGACAGAGTGCCTATCCGGCGGAGGCGTACGGTGATAGCTGGGGATTGGAAACAATAGACGATGTTCAGGAACCTCCACAGAAAGAACATCCTGGTAATCAAATATGTAATTAGAAATATGTAGAGGAGTTACCTCCCTTCTATCGACATTAGATTATCAGCATACAGATAGTTCTCATTAAGAAGTTGTACTATCTATCCCCGTTTAGGATAATTCAAACTCACTCAGGTCGGTCCTGTTGGGTAGTGTGATTAAAGATCAATAAACCAGTTCCGGTCAACATCCGCCTGGCTTCAAACATTCTTCTATCAATTTGATCATTTTTTTTTTCAAATCTAAACAGAACATTTTAATAGAGAATTCTAGTATAGTACGTTGCTGCACATAGATGTTAGATACGTTTACTGATAAATAGTATGTTCACATATATATATATTTGCCATCGCATAGCATTGCTACGATGTTACCTTACCAATGTCAGCTGTGTATTACCAGCTAATGAATTGCCAACAACCTAGGAATATTTCAAGTAATTCGGCAAATTGAGATTGTCTCCCCTTATGATAGAATGAGAATTGAAAACGGTAAATATAAGGATTGAACTAATTAGATGCAAATTCAACATCAACAGATTACATGCTTCAATGAAGTTGCTCCTATAGTGTTGGCATTCACATGTCCATGAACGCCAAATGAGAGCCATTGAATACTTCATCAAATCCTCTTTAAAATCCTTCATATCTCTAACACAAACCTCGATTCAATCAAGCAATTATTCTATTCAAGGAGTCGTTACATTTTTACATATACACTTCATTTTCTTAGTTAACAATGCTTGTGTCTTCACATGACTTAAATCTCAGTATGTACGTTTTTCAATTATTTTTCTTAATGAAAGTTTTGTATATTGTACTCTTAAACAGTATTTAACAATTTACGATTTTAATCTATTGTGTTTTCACACCAACGCGGTTTTCACAAATTTGTTGCTATCTACATTTTGGCAGACCAAAAATTCCGAAAGGAGCAATTTTTGTTTGGTTCATATTAACATATTTTTTTTTCTTTTTTATCCAAACAGACACAAGAAACAGAAAAACAAATGAAAACAACATGGATGTCTCGAATGGATCCTTTGTATCTGATGTCACCGCAACGACACATATATGACGTCACAATTATCTGTCATTATTTCCGTGCTTATCTCATGTAAATATTTATCATTAAATTCCTATACCTGTTTAAATATTTGTGTTGTTATATAGATACACAGTTTACATTGTCTATAAATAGAAACACTTCTATTTTAAGTAAAGAGAGCAGTTTTACATTTTTAATTGTTTGATTGTAGAAACTCAGTCTGGTTGACCTTTACTCTTAGTACTTCCGGTCAATCGATGTCGTAATGATGTGTCGTTACTAAGACATTGCTGCGAGGTGTTCTAGAAGGACAAAACTGCTGAATAATACTGTATCAATAATCAATGGCTTTTGATATGTAATTCTATATTTGTATTGAATGATGCCTTTGTGTGTTTGCAACAGAAACACTGAATTAGTGCTAGACAGAGAATGAACTTCATCGATTCATACATCTGTTTTGTCCTTCTAGGACTCGTCAAAGTGATTGGAACTTATTAAAATCAAAATCAAAAGTGTACCAGACTCGCATAACTGATAACTGAGTTACAAAGAAACCTTCATCCTGCACCAGATATATTTCCGAAACACTCTTCCGTAGTATAGTGGGCACAAATGTACCTTATCAATGGACACAATTACGTCAGTACTGTCTTTTTCTCTGATTACAAAGAATCAAAGACCAACACAGGAAGGGAGCGTCGAACCGACTGCCTCAGATATTTTACCGCAGAACATGTATACCAACTCCCGACAGAACAATCTTACCACACGACATGTATACCAACTCCCGACAGAACAATCTCACCACACGACATGTATACCAACTCCCGATAGAACAATCTTACCACACGACATGTATACCAACTCCCGACAGAATAATCTTACCACACGACATGTCTACCAATTCTCGATAGAACAATCTTACCACACGACATGTCTACCAACTCCCGACAGAACAATCTTACCACACGACATGTATACCAACTCCCGACAGAACAATCTTACCACACGACATGTATACCAACTCCCTGCAGAACAATTTAACCACACAACATGTATACCAACTCCCGACAGAACAATCTTACCACACGACATGTATACCAACTCCCTACAGAACAATTTAACCACACAACATGTATACCGACTCCCGACAGAACAATCTTACCACACGACATGTATACCAACTACCGACAGAACAATCTTACCACACGACATGTATACCAATTCCCGACAGACAATCTTACCACACGACATGTATACCAACTCCCTGCAGAACAATTTAACCACACAACATGTATACCAACTCCCGACAGAACAATTTAACCACACTATATGTACACCGACTCCCGACAGAACAATCTTACCGCACGACATGTATACCAACTACCGACGGAACAATCTTACCACACGACATGTATACCAACTCCCGACAGACAATCTTACCACACGACATGTATACCAACTCCCGATAGAACAATCTTACCACACGACAAGTATATCAACTCCCGACAGAAAAATCTTACTACACGATATGTACACCAACTCCCGACAGACAATCTTACCACACGACATGTATACCAACTACCGACAGAACAATTTAACCACACGATATGTACACCGACTCCCGACAGAACAATCTTACCGCACGATATGTACACCGACTCCCGACAGAACAATCTCACCACACGACATGTATACCAACTCCCGATAGAACAATCTTACCACACGACATGTATACCAATTCCCGATAGAACAATCTTACCACACGACATGTATACCAACTCCCGACAGACAATCTTACCACACGACATGTATACCAACTCCCGATAGAACAATCTTACCACACGACAAGTATATCAACTCCCGACAGAAAAATCTTACTACACGACATGTAAACCAACTCCCGACAGACAATCTTACCACACGACATGTATACCAACTACCGACAGAACAATTTAACCACACGATATGTACACCGACTCCCGACAGAACAATCTAACCACACGATATGTACACCGACTCCCGACAGAACAATCTACATGAACCCATCAGTTGAATTACGTACTTTTTCTATAGGTAAATACATCAATAACGTCGTCAAAACGAACACGTCAGTCAAATGGTGTACCTGTAACATATCATGCAGAACAGAGTAGACAATTAGGGCCAGGCGCGACAATTCTGTGAGTGACGTCACACCACGCCGTGATAATCATGAAGATATGGGGCCGTAGGTTTACGGAGTTGTTAATGAGAGAGTCGCTATCATGGCGGAACTTCCAAAGCAGCCCCGCCCCATATTCATTTGTATTCATCACCTGAGCAACACAAACGGTCCCAGCAGGAACCAAGAAATATACACCAGCGTGTGTGTGTGTTCTCGTTTTTTTTTTTTTTTTTTGTCGGAGGGGAGTTGAATTTTTCTTCATTTATTCCTATCTTTTTTTGTTTTCTTCATGGTGTTGAATGTATTGAATGCTTTAATGCAGATACAGATTAAATACCATAGTTTTAATAATGAAGCCGAGTGTGTTCGTTTTTTATTATTATTGTTATCATTCAAGTAAGTCTCACACGATACTGATACAAACAAACTTAGTGTCTCACACGATACCGACACAAACAACCTTAGTGTCTCACACGATACCGACACAAACAACCTTAGTGTCTCACACGAGACCGACACAAACAACCTTAGTGTCTCACACGAGACCGACACAAACAACCTTAGTGTCTCACACGACACTGACACAAACAACCTTAGTGTCTCACACGACACTGACACAAACAACCTTAGTGTCTCACATCATACTGACACAAACAACCTTAGTGTCTCACACGACACCGACACAAACAACCTTAGTGTCTCACACGACACTGTCACAAACAACCTTAGTGTCTCACACGACAATGTCACAAACAACCTTAGTGTCTCACATCATACTGACACAAACAACCTTATTGTCTCACACGATACCGACACAAACAACCTTATTGTCTCACACCATACTGACACAAACAACCTTAGTGTTTCACACGACACTGTCACAAACAACCTTAGTGTCTCACACCATACTGTCACAAACAAGCTTAGTGTCTCACATCATACTGACACAAACAACCTTATTGTCTCACACGATACCGACACAAACAACCTTATTGTCTCACACGATACCGACACAAACAACCTTATTGTCTCACACGATACCGACACAAACAACCTTAGTGTTTCACACGAAACTGACACTTACAAACAACCTTAGTGCTTCATCATTTTTATCTGTACTTATATAGTAGTATGCAGGACTCGTTTGAGGATATATACACAAGTACCAACACTTCCCTGTAACACTTTGTGGTGACCAGCCGACATGGAGACGGTAAGTACATCTTGTAACTGTAACGTAATAGGTTTTTATGTTCATGCATGTACGCAAAACTGCATGTGTTAAGTCAGTTGATCTGGAAAATGAAAACGTTATAGGTCATTTCTTATTTTTTATTTGTATCTGTTTCTTATTTTGTAAGTTTAAGTGAATTAATCCAAGCTTAAAGAAATATGTATATATATATATATATAAATCAGCATTTCACTCGACGGATCCCTAAGATGTCATATGAAATGGATTCACATTCGAGCTTAAAAACTATAGAAAACAATAAATCATCCACATGCACTTTAATGTATCAGCCTCCCTACATAGATGCCCGGGTCATTATTCGCTGACTACTGTAAATCCCATACACAATCCGTATAAATACCAGCTGCTAAATCTACATTGTTTCAGTCTCCGGCCTTGTCGTCCGTATAAAAGGTAGTTGAACTAATCATGTCGCGGTTAACAGCCTGCGGTCATCCAGCCCTCTGGTCTGTTGTGATTTACATACATCTTTCACTTGAGAATATCATTTCCCGTTAGTGGCGAATTATGTCAAAAACAGACATCACAACGTCGTCAGAACTGTGACGTTCATCGTTGAAACGTTACCTAGCAACGGGAAAAGTCGCGGAGACGGAAAATCTGTAACCAAGCAACCAATTTGAATATTATGATTTAATTCCTCAAGTGGCTCTATTGTATTTAGTTCTAAGTGTGCAGTAAGTTTGCGAACTTGTCTGTCTTTTGGAAAGTCTTCATTACATTACTGGTGGATATTTAATCATGTTAAAAATAATTAATTAAATAAGTCTTCAATTTTGCTTTTCACCACAAACATTTAGAAGTAACATTTAAGTAAAATGCGGTGACCATGTTAACGAAATGGATAGCGTTGTAAGAGAAAAATAAAAGTTTGAGGAAAACGTAAATATTTATCTAGTCGTGATGTTCTTTCAGGATTTGGTGTGGCCTCCATCTTACCGGTTCTTGTATAATCACGTGAGTTATCAGATGGGTGTTAAATACGTTAAGAGAAGATGTCTATAATATCATAGTTTTTCCATCATATATCCGTATTGATGATTTATGGTGTGAATCAGGCAAAGAAACTCATTCTAACTACCGAAAACAAAGAAAGTTCAGCTGTCTGATAGGATGCTTAGCAAATGACTTCTTAAACTAAGTACCTGGAATTCTTGTTGCTGATAAGTTGCAATAAGCTGTGCAGCAACATTTATTCTAAGTTTGTGTGCATCTCCCTCTGTTCTAAGTTTGTGTACATCTCCCTCTGTTCTAAGTTTGTGTACATCTCCCTCTGTTCTAAGTTTGTGTACATCTCCCTCTGTTCTAAGTTTGTGTACATCTACCTCTGTTCTAAGTTTGTGTACATCTCCTTCTGTTCTAAGTTTGTGTACATCTCCCTCTGTTCTAAGTTTGTGTACATCTCCTCCTGTTCTAAGTTTGTGTACATCTCCCTCTGTTCTAAGTTTGTATACATCTCCCTCTGTTCTAAGTTTGTGTACATCTACCTCTGTCCAAAGTTTGTGTACATCTCCCTCTGTTCTAAGTTTGTGTACATCTCCTCCTGTTCTAAGTTTGTGTACATCCCCCTCTGTTCTAAGTCTGTGTACATCTCCCTCTGTTCTAAGTTTGTGTACATCTCCCTCTGTTCTAAGTTTGTGTACATCTCCCTCTGTTCTAAGTTTGTGTACATCTACCTCTGTTCTAAGTTTGTGTACATCTCCTGTTCTAAGTTTGTGTACATCTCCCTCTGTTCTAAGTTTGTGTACATCTCCCTCTGTTCTAAGTTTGTGTACATCTCCCTCTGTTCTAAGTTTGTGTACATCTACCTCTGTTCTAGGTTTGTGTACATCTCCCTCTGTTCTAAGTTTGTGTACATCTCCCTCTGTTCTAAGTTTGTGTACATCTCCCTCTGTTCTAAGTTTGTGTACATCTCCCTCTGTTCTAAGTTTGTGTACATCTCCCTCTGTTCTAAGTTTGTGTACATCTACCTCTGTTCTAAGTTTGTGTACATCTCCTCCTGTTCTAAGTTTGTGTACATCTCCCTCTGTTCTAAGTTTGTGTACATCTTCCTCTGTTCTAAGTTTGTGTACATCTACCTCTGTCCAAAGTTTGTGTACATCTCCCTCTGTTCTAAGTTTGTGTACATCTCCTCCTGTTCTAAGTTTGTGTACATCCCCCTCTGTTCTAAGTTTGTGTACATCTCCCTCTGTTCTACGTTTGTGTACATCTCTCTCTGTTCTAAGTTTGTGTACATATCTTCCTGTTCTAAGTTTGTGTACATCTCCCTCTGTTCTAAGTTTGTGTACATCTCTCTCTGTTCTAAGTTTGTGTACATCTCTCTCTGTTCTAAGTTTGTGTACATCTCACCCTGTTCTAAGTTTGTGTACATCTCCCTCTGTTCTAAGTTTGTGTACATCTCCCTCTGTTCTACGTTTGTGTACATCTCTCTCTGTTCTAAGTTTGTGTACATATCTTCCTGTTCTAAGTTTGTGTACATCTCCTCCTGTTCTAAGTATGTGTACATCTCCCTCTGTTCTAAGTTTGTGTACATCTCCCTCTGTTATAAGTTTGTGTACATCTCTCTCTGTTCTAAGTTTGTGTACATCTCCCTCTGTTCTAAGTTTGTGTACATCTCATCCTGTTCTAAGTTTGTTTTCATTTCCCTCTGTTCTAAGTTTGTGTACATCTCCCTCTGTTCTAAGTTTGTGTACATCTCCCTCTGTTCTAAGTTTGTGTACATCTCCCTCTGTTCTGAGTTTGTGTACATCTCCCTCTGTTCTAAGTTTGTGTACATCTCCCTCTGTTCTAAGTTTGTGTACATCTCCTCCTGTACTAAGTTTGTGTACATTTCCCTCTGTTCTAAGTTTGTGTACATCTCCTCCTGTTCTAAGTTTGTGTACATCTCCTCCTGTTCTAAGTTTGTGTACATTTCCCTCTGTTCTAAGTTTGTTTACATCTCCTCCTGTTCTAAGTTTGTGTACATCTCCCTCTGTTCTAAGTTTGTGTACATCTCCCTCTGTTCTAAGTATGTGTACATCTCCCTCTGTTCTAAGTTTGTGTACATCTCCACCTGTTCTAAGTTTGTGTACATCTCTCTCTGTTCTAAGTTTGTGTACATCTCCCTCTGTTCTAAGTTTGTGTACATCTCCCTCTGTTCTAGGTTTGTGTACATATCCATCTGTTCTAAGTTTGTGTACATCTCCCTCTGTTCTAAGTTTGTGTACATAAAGTTTGTCAAAAAATATGTTTAAATAGGAGACTTTTGTTGACGGAAGTGAGATAGCTTATGAATTATAATATAGTTCAAGTGTCTGTGTCGGGGGAAGACTGCGCAATCGCACACTTGATATCAAACAGTGATCGTAAGTCCTTCATAAACCTGGCACCGTTAGGTGGTGTTAGGTTTAAAAGCCTGCGAACATAACATAAAAGTATTCCCCATCCGTATACCAGGCAAACCAACCGATTTACCCGTCATGCCTACGCACCGGTAATAATATTTGAACGACTCAAGCAAGACTTAAAAAGCTATGCAGATTACCGTCAGATTTGGCCTGCCTATATTGACAGTTTTTTTTTTCCATTCAGAACAGATATATATGGTCAGTGTTATATATAATGATATCAATTAATGTTTAATGTTGTTATTTGTTTCGGTGGAAGTGGCTGAGTTATTCTGAGGGAACGGGTGGGGTGTGTTATATCTGTACACATGTCTCCTCATGGGGTGTGTTATATCTGTACACATGTCTCCTCATGGGGTGTGTTATATCTGTACACATGTCTCCTCATGGGGTGTGTTATATCTGTACACATGTCTCCTCATGGGGTGTGTTATATCTGTACACATGTCTCCTCATGGGGTGTGTTATATCTGTACACATGTCTCCTCATGGGGTGTGTTATATCTGTACACATGTCTCCTCATGGGGTGTGTTATATCTGTACACATGTCTCCTCATGGGGTGTGTTATATCTGTACACATGTCTCCTCATGGGGTGTGTTATATCTGTACACATGTCTCCTCATGGGGTGTGTTATATCTGTACACATGTCTCCTCATGGGGTGTGTTAAATCTGTACACATGTCTCCTCATGGGGTGTGTTATATCTGTACACATGTCTCCTCATGGTCAGTAGATGTACACACACGTGTGTCTTACATGTTGTGTTATATATATACATATGTCTCCTCATGGTCAGTAGATGTACACACACGTGTGTCTTACATGTTGTGTTATATATATAGATATGTCTCCTCATGGTCAGTAGATGTACACACACGTGTGTCTTACATGTTGTGTTATATATATAGATATGTCTCCTCATGGTCAGTAGATGTACACACACGTGTGTCTATAATGCTGCTATATATATATATACATGTGTCTCCTCGTGGTCAGTAGATGTACACACACGTGTGTCTTACATGTTGTGTTATATATATACATATGTCTCCTCATGGTCAGTAGATGTACACACACGTGTGTCTTACATGTTGTGTTATATATATAGATATGTCTCCTCATGGTCAGTAGATGTACACACACGTGTGTCTATAATGCTGCTATATATATATATAGATATGTCTCCTCATGGTCAGTAGATGTACACACACGTGTGTCTATAATGCTGCTATATATATATATATATAGATATGTCTCCTCATGGTCAGTAGATGTACACACACGTGTGTCTATAATGCTGCTATATATATATATACATGTGTCTCCTCGTGGTCAGTAGATGTACACACACGTGTGTCTATAATGCTGATATATATATATATATACATGTGTCTCCTCGTGGTCAGTAGATGTACACACACGTGTGTCTATAATGCTGCTATATATATATATATAGATATGTCTCCTCATGGTCAGTAGATGTACACACACGTGTGTCTATAATGCTGCTATATATATATATACATGTGTCTCCTCATGGTCAGTAGATGTACACACACGTGTGTCTTACATGTTGTGTTATATATATAGATATGTCTCCTCGTGGTCAGTAGATGTACACACACGTGTGTCTATAATGCTGCTATATATATATATATAGATATGTCTCCTCGTGGTCAGTAGATGTACACACACGTGTGTCTATAATGCTGCTATATATATATATAGATATGTCTCCTCGTGGTCAGTAGATGTACACACACGTGTGTCTATAATGCTTTGTTATATATATAGATATGTCTCCTCGTGGTCAGTAGATGTACACACACGTGTGTCTATAATGCTGCTATATATATATATAGATATGTCTCCTCGTGGTCAGTAGATGTACACACACGTGTGTCTATAATGCTGCTATATATATATATAGATATGTCTCCTCGTGGTCAGTAGATGTACACACACGTGTGTCTATAATGCTGCTATATATATATATAGATATGTCTCCTCGTGGTCAGTAGATGTACACACACGTGTGTCTATAATGCTTTGTTATATATATAGATATGTCTCCTCGTGGTCAGTAGATGTACACACACGTGTGTCTATAATGCTGCTATATATATATATATACATGTGTCTCCTCGTGGTCAGTAGATGTACACACACGTGTGTCTATAATGCTGCTATATATATATATACATATGTCTCCTCGTGGTCAGTAGATGTACACACACGTGTGTCTATAATGCTGCTATATATATATATACATGTGTCTCCTCGTGGTCAGTAGATGTACACACACGTGTGTCTATCATGCTGCTATATATATACATGTGTCTCCTCATGGTCAGTAGATGTACAAACACGTGTGTCTATCATGCTGCTATATATATATATATATATACATGTGTCTCCTCGTGGTCAGTAGATGTACACACACGTGTGTCTATAATGCTTTGTTATATATATACATGTGTCTCCTCGTGGTCAGTAGATGTACACACACGTGTGTCTATAATGCTTTGTTATATATCACTTTTCATATAATCTCTGACATTTAATCGTTATGTTTTAAAATTGACTCTAGATAAACTTATTTTACATGTTGGGTAACATCTATTTTTAGTTCAACGTTTTGAAAAAGGATAATGACGGTCGGTGAACATCCGGGGTCGCCGTGTCTAAATATAGAACATGTACGTCCTGATAGTGTGTTTACAGAGTATGTCCCTGAATATATCACAATAACAGCTGGGAAATAAAAAATAAACGAAAACAAAATTAATTTCACGTAGGTATCTTAAATATTGCTATAATATTATACCACACCTTCAACACTACCAAGTCGGATTCCTTGTCACCAGTACTAACACGTGACCTCTCAACTGTGTTATCAATATCTGAGAAAGGAGGTCGAGTTATGGCTAGTTGTCGCTGAAAAAACCCGTCATACCCTACTTGTTTCATAGAGGATTTGAAAAAAAGAAAAGAAAAAAAGTGATACCTATGTAAGACATATTTCTGATAATTAGCATTTTGACTTGCCTCGTTTAAGTTATCTATGCAAAGTAAATGTTTTGGTGGGTTTCTTAAATGATGTATTACAATACAGTATTGTTCATTTCATGAGCGGAACTGATAGTGTCGGGTAGTTAACAGTAAGATAGACAACGTTACACAAGTTTATTGTTCTCCGGAAGGATCAACCACTTAACGACAGATCATCACAACAGCTCTTACAAGTTGGAGCGTGTCCCAAGGTCTTTATCTAGTCTGACTTTGGAAAACAATATTAATGAATTTGGATTTCTTTCAAAGTTGAGATGTTGCACATACATAAATCATAGATAAACTTTTACTTTCGAAAACCATGTTATTGCATTGTATTTACAAATTCTGAGAAGTTACATTCACTCAGGAACTATGTGTGGTTAGCCGCTGTATTTACGAGTTCCTGTTAGTCTTTTCAATACATCACTTGAGAAATTAATTGAGATGGAGAATATGGAAACCTTTTCAATGGTTTGGCAAGGTTTTCCCCAGCATCATACCGAATTCAACGACTTTGTAATTTTTCTCGAAACCACAAGGATTGGCTTTTAATCAATATGTACTTAAGCTGTATAGAGATTTGATGAATGTATGTATGTGTATTGGATCGTAAATAAGATGTCATTAGATATAAGATACTAAATAACGAGCGTTACAACCCCTTGAGTTAATAGATAAATAGATACATGTGAATGGAGATTTATACAACGAGTGTATAAATTTTGACAAGGACATAAAGATTGAACATCCAGACAAATTTTGTAGAAAGCAGACATTTCCGTGTCACCCTTCAAGTCATTTCAAGTCCTTATCTGTGGTTAGCATTTCTCGAACATAATGCAATCTATGAGCCTGTGACGTCATCCATTTGAATATCGTCGTAATTATATTTGTTAAAGATGTTTGAAACTAATGTTTGACCGGAAGTAGGCTAGAATTAAAATTAAGATAACTTCTAGCGTGATATCACATACGTTTCAGCTTTACATACTCTGTTACCAGTTTTCCTGCTTGGTGCGACGTTCTGTAAATGTGTGTTCCTGTCGGCTACATTTTGTTACGGTTTTAACAATTCTAATGTTCTTTTCCGACTGTAGAGTTATTCTCATGAGTAAAACTTTCAACTTTCAACAAGAAAATCAGCAAATTTTGCATGAATTGTTACCACAAAGCACACATTTAAAATACGTGATTTCTGATGGGTCAGTATGCCTGAATTTTAGGATAAAAAAACATAAAACATGGTGATATGTTGAAATGATAACGACAGACAGACAGACAGACTGACAGACCGACAGAGAGCTGGCTTCGTGTGAATACCAAAACAAAACGGAGGAAAGGATCCTAGAAATACTTAATGAAGCTGACGACCTTAAGCGTTGATAGTGAGAAAGAGAAGCTGGTTGTCCCGGAATTACAATATGGGGGTCAATAGGTCATTTTCTATGAGTGGAGGGAGGTTATGAAAGAAAGTTAGTCTGACATTTCATTGATATCAATCTGCATTTGAATTTTTTCTCTGATTTCACTGTAGTTGAGGATATTCTCTGATTTCACTGATTTCACTGTAGTAATGGTTTTGTATACAACATCAGAAATTTGATTGTTACACTCGTCAAAATCGGGAAAAAAATTGAAACAATTTTGATTAAATCACGTGATCAGTAACTATATTTCCAGACACTGGATGTACGGGAGTCTTTAATCAGTCTTCATTAAACCTTGGGATCACAACAAAACTCCTTACTTCTGATGCCCTGGACATTGTTATTAAAGTTGAGACAACTAAACTGTGTTCGTAGTATTGACCTTAATGCTCTGACCTTTGACATTAAGGTCACGAGGCAGATGTTGTAATCGATCTCTGAACATAATTTTCTTATTGATTCTGACGTCATACAGTTTGTCATTTTGCCTAACTTCTTTAGCAGGTATAGTCTGATAAAAGTTGATAAAACATTGATAAAAAGTCTTACCTGCAATAACGACTGATTTAATATACAAAAGAGCTGCAGTCATGTCGAGATATAAGATTATATTACATTAAAAAACTGGCTCTCATTTATATAACCAAACTTTATATTTGTATGTAGGTTTACAGACATGATAATTCTACACTTGAAATACAACCATGACAACTGATAGTACTAACTCTGACAGAAAAATCTATACAGTATATAGAAAAATGCTGAACAATACACATGATCAAGTGTAACCTTTCCGCGTTTATTCAAGTATAACATGTCATAAAGTTAAAGAACCAATGATATCTAATGAAAACAGGGTTACAGTGAGATAATTTTCCTGAAATACTAAGGCTGAATTTCCAGGTCGATATATGGTACAAATGATTAATATGTGTCAAGGTGACCTCCAAGGTCCAATAAACTTTTACTGTTTAGAATTTATTTACACGAACAAAATTGACGGGACGTCATCAGAGTTGTTATCCCACCTAAAGGAAACAGGAAATCCTGGCATGATGACGTCATCTGTACCGCCATCCAAGGGACTTTAGATAATATTACGTCATCTGTACCGCCATCCAAGGGATTTAGGTAATATTACGTCATCTGTACCGTCATGCAAGGGACTTTAGATAAAATTACTTAATCTGTACCGCCATCCAAGGGATTTAGGTAATATTACGTCATCTGTACCGCCATCCAAGGGACTTTAGGTAATATTACGTCATCTGTACCGCCATTCAAGGGATTTAGGTAATATTACGTCATCTGTACCGCCATCCAAGGGACTTTAGGTAAAATTACGTCATCTGTACCGCCATCCAATGGACTTTAGATAATATTACGTCATCTGTACCGCCATTCAAGGGACTTTAGGTAAAATTACGTCATCTGTACCGCCATCCAAGGGATTTAGGTAATATTACGTCATCTGTACCGCCATCCAAGGGACTTTAGGTAATATTACGTCATCTGTACCGCCATCCAATGGACTTTAGATAATATTACGTCATCTGTACCGCCATTCAAGGGACTTTAGGTAAAATTACGTCATCTGTACCGCCATCCAAGGGATTTAGGTAATATTACGTCATCTGTTACGCCATCCAAGGGACTTTAGGTAATATTACGTCATCTGTACCGCCATCCAATGGACTTTAGATAATATTACGTCATCTGTACCGCCATTCAAGGGACTTTAGGTAAAATTACGTCATCTGTACCGCCATCCAAGGGACTTTAGGTAAAATATTCTTCTCTTATATCTTCTAAGTTCTTGTCCATTATACATGTTCTTCATATATTAGAGGAGAGGGGTCGATGTTTATGGGATAACCATGTAACGTGAATGAACAGGAAAGTGTGTATTTCCTTCTCATTAACCGTTCAGGAGAGGAAGACTTCCTTCTTTATCACAAACCTCACTTAGTGACGTAAACAATTCACTTCCGTTTGCTCTTTATGTTACACATCATGTACAGCGGCTATATTGTTAAGTTTTCTTCGTGTTTTTTTACGCATAACATTTTGAAATTTATTTTTTCCGAGACAGTCACTCTTTATATACGTGTAGCGATAGTGAAGGCTACATGGCAGAGCAAACGTCTCTCTTTTCCTTCATTTCAAACGGATATATCAGAAAGAGTCTATCCTAGATTTCAAAGTGTTTTTGATCAGAAAATCAAGAAAGTTTAATTCCGCGAATGATGTAACTGTATAGAAATAAAGGGTAGGGTCACAACCTTCATCATTATATAACAATTTCCTGTGTGAACGCCTGCGCTGTTATGATCGGAAATATATTTCCACTATGAATGGATGTGATCATTTTCCCAGCATACTCATAGTTAAATAATTACACACTCGCCGGTATATCGTCATATGTAAACTTTAGAGTAGGCCTACATTCCGAAGCTCTCGACTATGAGTAGATGGGAAAGTCAATTTAATAATTCTTATTGTATGTTTTGTTTGGCCCTAAGAGCTTACAATATATATATAAATTCTAGATGGGAAAGTTTCTTAACTCAAAAAATTTCGTAATGCCTATAAATATGATAATATTATTTCATGTTAACAAATATCACACATTTTTTTCCATACCGTACAATAAAATGGAACAAGTCGGAATATCACAGGTTTACATTTACCACATAGGTTAATGGAGTACACTGAATATTTCCTGAATTCAAGACGTCTGAAAAAATTGGTGTAAAAGATATAAACTGTCACGTGTATACACGCACAGATCCTTAATCATGTCACGTGATGTTTAACGAAGTTGGAATAGTTTCCAACTGATTTGCCTACCAGGTCTAGGTTTCATTATAATTTTACTGGTCTTATACAAGGAACATTTGATTTATTCTAAACAATATTACAGAAAAATAAGAGAAATAGATAATACGTTATTTGTTTTTCGAAAATAATTAAACATTGAAGACTATCATGATTTCCTGCCATCGTTACTGATGTATTCAATTTGTTCGGAACTCCGTTTCCATTCATTCATGTCGGAGTAGGGGGAAGGGGTTTAGAGGGGAGGGGGGATCTGTTCTTTCCAACCGAATGCAGGATTTATGAATGTAAGCTTGGTGAAACCTCTGAATCAACGCGCTGCTATATTTTGACAACAAGCCTCGTCTGGCCGACACGTCTGTGATATGGTTCCAGTGTTGGTAACAATATATAATATTACTTAATGATGGCGTTAAATAGCTTGGAAATTCAGTCATTGCTAAAAGGTAATTGACATTTAGATATTGACAGGTTTAAGTAACATTCAAGGATTATGTAACCCGAATTTTAGAATTGTGTCTTCAACCTTTTCACGAGTAATGTCTAATTTAGTTAGTCTGATATTTACAAGGGGCGTCACGAACTCGCCATTGTTATACCAACAATAGGCATTCTTTATTGTAGTACACTGACACCTAGTCTATGACATCTTTCTGTACTGACGGAATTCGTTCATACTGAAATGTTTATAAACACAACAGCGTGATATTCCTTCCTAAAACGATTTTACATGTACAGTGAGATTACACATCATGCTCAACAACATAAAACATGCACTCACATGTGTTTAGACAAATAGGTTAACCTGCTATCTTTTGTATCATCACATATATCAAAAGTTTTAAAACTATAAATCTGTATCTACACTGCATCCTTCTGAACCTTCAGGCTCACTAGCAGAACAACACAGTTGTATTTCAATTCCTTCATTCAGCCATTTAAATGACCTCATTCACCTGTCCATACCGACACACCAAACATTAAAAATATATTTGTGCGTTAGAAATTTATACATAGTTGTATTTCCAAATTGCGTAAAAATAATTTCAGGCATTAATATTAGGATTCTAGGAATTCATGTAGTCTTGGTTTGTTGTTTCCAATGAAAGAACCTAGATGTTTCTATCACCATATCTAACATGGGGGATGGGGGTTCATTTTGGCCTATTCGTTCCTATAGTAACGAGGGAGAGGGTTGTTTGTATCGGAATACATATCTGTAGAATTTCACGTTCTGTTTTTACCTTTATTTTTTGTTTTTTGTATTGTTTGTTTGTTTGTTTGATGTTCTAAGATACTACGTTAACCTTTCGGACCTTTCTGAGATTTTTTTGTATTTGAAAAAAAGTTACATTTAACACATTTTTAGCTGTCAATAGAATCCTATAAAATGATATTTTTTCAATCATTTCTATTACAATAGATTTCAGAAATGTAATGGCTGTATAGTACGGCTGATAAAAACTGTCTTTACTATCAATCTTATTTCTAAATCTGATTATCGATACCGGAACCAAATATCAAATTATCAAATAGGTATCACACATCTCCGTATACCAGTTGAATAGCGCATGTCTTCCTTGTGTATCTTATCTGACGTCATAAC
Source organism: Ylistrum balloti (assembly GCF_031769215.1). Taxonomy (NCBI): domain Eukaryota; kingdom Metazoa; phylum Mollusca; class Bivalvia; order Pectinida; family Pectinidae; genus Ylistrum; species Ylistrum balloti. The sequence continues at coordinate 428,908 of NW_026781875.1, read as the reverse complement.
TTCATTGCGACATATACGTCATCGCGTCAACAAATAAATTGATATAGAATATCTTCAGCTTAGATATTATGAATGTTTGGAGTTATGTGATGAACAGAATCTCTAATTCTTTTCCAAGTTATAATAGTCTTGTGAAACTCCTCATTTCATCTCACATCTTATTTAGTAAACAGACAAAAAGACTAGTTTTATAAATATCATAGTTAGAGAAACTTGTGGAAGATTATGTATTAAGCCACAGATAAGAAATCTCTTAAAGTTTAGCGATTTTTTACCCTACCTTCATCGATCTTTAAATGACTCTTAATACTATTACTTCCTTCTTACTAAAATGTACTATTAATTTACTGAAACCCTTTTTTCTTACTAAAATGTACTATTAATTCACTGAAACCTCCGATCACCAGGAAAAAACCCCAAAACACAACAGATGTGTATTTGCCGTAGGAGTTGCCCTTTGGCACTATCCGAAATTCCTGAGAGTTAACCTTTGACATTTAAGACTCCTTCGCGCATGTCAGATATTGATATTGGTTATGATTTTACGAAGGGCTACTTGTTGGTATCCGGTAGCTGTGACGTTTTCAATATCACTCATTCACGTGTGTATATATAAACCTGTGCGTATCTGTTAGCTGTGAATGTTAACTCAGGGGTGTGTTTTACAGGAAGGTAGACATAGCCTTCACAAGGAAAACATACATTTCTGAAGCTGTTGGATTGGCGAGGATTTTCATAATATTTCAAGGTAACCTTTTTTCAGTTCTATCTCTTGATAATTAATTACGCTGAATTTTTCGTTTAATAAGTTTCAGGCTATATATCCGCTCAACTTCTGATAGATAAATGTACCGGTTTTTACTTAAAGATATATTTGAATATTTTACTATTTTTCATGATAATGTCTAACAGATATGTATTTGGGTACCAAAATACACTGCTTTCAGCTCTGTACGTGTTCAGTTGAAACCTTGGTGCTTTTTTACGTGCGATGGTGCTAATTTTAGAGGGACCAAGTGTTTTGGCAAACGGCACGAGTAACATAGTTTCTCAAAGTTAGTTCCAATTTGTTTGGACCTGCTAGCACGTGCTGTCTGTTCATACTAGAGTCTGATCCTGTTAACATTCATGTGAGTACCAATATATGAGGTCATTCAGGCAATGTGTTTATAGGCAGCCACACTGTATCCTTTTCCTATATAAACATTTAGTCTGAGCCAACATTATTGTTGAATACAGTGGCCATCTGTTACCAATCCTGGCTCCATATCGAACCAATTATAGAGTTTTCACCGGAAGTACCTGTGATTTGATATAAAACGCATGCAGAATATTTTGTTCCCTTCACGTAAAAAAGTTACAAATAGAAAAGGTGTTAGTTGTTTATGATTTTTAATGATATATGATATTCAACATATATAATGATTCTGTCCATTTCCTTCATGCATGACCAACCAATCTATGTAAACTAGTTCATTACTCTCCCAACAATTACCCTGAAGTTCGCTTGTGGCATGTATACAACACACGGTAAAACGTTTATCTTCCTTCTTGACTTCTAATATGTGATAATTTCTTAATCAAACTCCTCTGAATCTACAATGGAGATGGGGTTTATACAATGTATTTATGCTGTCGTAGATAAGCAAATACATCGGGTATCTCCGTTACATCTCGGAAATGTGACGATAACAGAATCATATAAACAGATACAGACAACTCGATTAAAGACAAATACTTAACTCTGCTAGTTTGTATTGTGATAACCTTAGGCAGTATATTATACACACATAAATACAGATACTTGTGATGGGAAGTTCAGTTGTTGTCCACAGTCGTTCATCACATATAGATCACCTACGGCAGGGAGTTTAATGCATCGTCATGTTCCTGAATTTCCATGTATATGGCCATTTAAAATCCCATCGTCATGTTCCTGAACTTCCATGTATATGGCCATTTAAAATCCCATCGTCATGTTCCTGAACTTCCATGTATATGGCCATTTAAAATCCCATCGTCATGTTCCTGGACTTCCATATATGTGACCATTTAAAATCCCATCGTCATGTGCCCGGATTTCAAAATGACGCATAACTCTTTAATTGTCTTATTATCGCCTGATTAAGCGATATCAATATTCATAATTTTTTATCCCTTTATGCTAAATATTTGAGGTAAAGATGTGAAATAACTGTACAGTTTATAAGATAACAATATTTGTACATCTTTAATCAACTTCCTATGTTATTTTTCATATTTTATATTCACATATTAATTACTCTCTACCATGCTTTGTTTAAAAAACATTGGTGTCAGAGATTCCTTGCTGAATTCTATAGACATCAAGATATGTGGAGGCATCTCACGGTACGAGATAACATAGTGTATTGCAGTGTTAACAATCCAATGCCAAAATGTTGAAAGAAGCAAATGCGTTGATAAAATAAAGAATTGAAAAACTAATACCTAATTTCTTTTCCTCCTTGAAATGCGATGTAAACTCCAACAGTTAAAAGGTTCAATCATAGCCCTAAAGGTTCCCTGCCAACAAAGCCGTGTATAATTCGTGTGGTAAACTTCTTTTACAACAAAAACAGTTTTATATAGATAACCAGCAAACTCCAGCTAGTGGCTGATAAGTAGAGTGTGATTAAGAGATAAGACAGGCACTTAACGTTTTATGATATATATATCACGTGGTTGAGAATGAAGCTACGGTTCGTCATGTCCCCAGCGTCTTCTGCTCTAAATAAACATCTTACCACTGATCCATTCAGTTCTGCAGAATTGTTAACATCTTCATGATAAGAATAAAACAAGTCATAATTATTTATAAATAGAACTATCCCCTTACTGCTTGTTCCCCCACTAAAGGCGCGTGAGCTATCAGAATTGCTGTAAGATAAAGTCAGTTAAAACCGTGACGTCTTTAATGAGATGCACGCTAAATCCTTAGCCTCGTTTTCACTAATCGTATGTGAAATTTCATTTCATTTCAACAAATTTTATTGACAAGATGTAAACGTCAAACTGGATTGAATAACAGGCAAAGCCTATGTGAATTCTCTCCTAACATTGAAGTGGCCAGAAGTAGATCACATAATGTTGTCGATACGCTAGTATGAATTAATATCATACTGATAACTTAAATACAAGACTTAATTGATATAGACTAGGACTGGCAATACCTATCGTAGATTTACTTGTCGATGGATGGCTCAGGTCACTGGTAGCTAGACTCTCCTAATGATATAACTAACTTATTTCAAGTTATACCAACCACTCGTGTTGGCCCGGATGTAAGGGCGAGAGAGGCTTTATTGAAGGAGGAAACCGGAGTAACCGGGGAAATCCCACGTCGGGTCGAGCAGGTGACCCTTACCTTTTCAAGTCCGTTCCAGGAGTCGAACCCCGGACGGCTAGGTGAAAGGCGAGTGCGTTACAACTGCGCCACCCGACCACCCGACCACCCTCGTGATATCTCGAAACTTCTGCCAGTTCTACGGTGCATTCCCACTGGAAAAATGAGAGACATGTTGTTTCCCTGTATGATTTCCCTAATATATAATATATGCCTACAGAATTTTCTACATCATGACCTGTTGACAAAAACACAAGTTCATATAGAAAATAAAACATTGTACACTTTACTACGATGTGTAGAAGTTAACCTAGGGAAACTCGGATTTCTCCCAGTTTTCCTTGTTAAAGTGGATGCCTATTTCTGGTTTTACATCTATATCTGCGTATCTACTATTAGAAATATGTTTTCGTTATCGTTGGTTTTGAAAATAACCCGCCCGGCTATTCAACGTGATGTTTTATTGTTTCGCCCCATCGCCGAGTTTCTAAATTTAGAATATGCTTTTCACAAGGACGGAACACGCTATCCCCATCATCGATCGTAAAATGCATGCCATGTTTTAATTCATTCGGACAGTGGCACGTATCAGAATATACACATGTACTTTACGTTCATGTAAAGCTATCAGATACATGATCATTGCGAAATTTCCTAACATATGGAACAAATAGAATCTTCCCTACCCTGAGGGTGTGATAGAGAAATCTCCAACCCGAGGGGTGATTTTTGTTGTTGTCTAACCCGAGGCTCTGCCGAGTTTGAAATATATGCCTTTATTATCAGTGACGCGTCAAAGAATGACCAAACAGCTGTGTGTTGTAGTATATTTCATTATTTGGGTCTGCTCTAACTAATTCTTAATATGTATCGAATGGCGCTATTCTTCACATTTTTTGTACAGTCATCGAGCTGGGTTTTTTTTTATGAAAACGTTGCCAAGTTTGTCTTCATTTAAGCAGCACTCAAAATCATCCATATATATCCCTACTCAGAAAAAATCGATTAGCACTCATCATTTGTACATTCCTGGAAAATGTTTTTTCCTGCCTTGTTTGGTTTGGCACGGTACGGTCATATGCTTGATCTAGAACCGCACTTTATGTCTCTGTGTGATAAACATTAATGTATTCTGATATATTTTCAGGTTTGGAACTCCCTAGGTCATCATACGATGTTTGTCAAAGCTACACTGGCTGCAACTTGCGTTTTCCTCGCACTAATCTACAGTGTGACCGGAAATGAAACGGTAACTGTGGACGAAAATCAGTTACGTGATTCCACGAAAAAGACGAAAAGAAAGAAGAAATACCCTCCGGGGCCGAAAGGGATGCCTTATTTTGGTGTCCATTTTCAGGTTAGCCCCGGAGAGATGCACAAGAATCTAGAGAAATGGAAAAGACAATATGGAGACATTATAAGTTTTAAAATATTAGGACAGAACATTGTTGTACTGAATTCCCCGGAGTTGATTCGGAAAGCATTTGAAAGTGAAGAATTCGCTTCTCTTGTGAATGACAGACCTCCAAATTTCATCGGCAAGTACGTCATGTATAACTACAGGGACGTGCTGCTCAACAGGTACAGCGAGTCGTTTAGAAAAATGAAGAAATTAATGGTGTCTTGTATAAACAAGCATGGTTTCTCTTCCAAACACTTCCAGGATATTGCGGACGAGGAGTTCCGATGTGTGCTGAATCAGTTTCACGCGCAGAACGGCCAAGCTGTAGATGCCGTTAAGCTCCTCATGCCATCGTTTTGTAAACTCATAGGTGGATTTGTAAGTATAACTAGATGTTGTGTGCCTCATAGGGTACGGTATGTGTGGTTTGTTTGTAGGCCAAAATGAACTCTGTTTATGAATGCGTGTGTTGGAGCGCTAAGTGTTTGGGGAGTGTTTCTAGTGGTCTAATACGCCAGTTATTAATTGGTAAATTTGTAATTAGCGAAACAGATGTAAAACCAGTTAGTATGCAAATTTATCCTTCGATGTGTTATATAACAAACCCAATCAGTTCATAAAACATTACTAGAGTCGGTGATTGAAAGATACGTGACTTTTCAGTAACTGTTCGGTCTTTCACACAAGACGCGGTATTACTTTCAAGAATACTCAAATTTGATAAAAAAAAAAATAACCTTAAAGACCTTATCGTGTTTAACGATTGGCTAAACTCCTAACTCTGTCTGATCCGTAGCCGATATGATAATTATAAAAGTTTACAAAATACACACAAGCGAATGACACTACTCATTACAAATTTCGATTTACGTACAGTAAAATCAAGTTTACATCGAACAGCCCTGCTAAGATTCGTCAGTGATGCTGAGAACATAAATATAGAAACCTAGGAGGAAATTGAGGAAAGTTCAAAGTTCAAAGAATTTGGTGGAAAGGTGCACCATCTTTACCCATTGACTATCGAAAAGAATTTTAAGTACATGTGTATATTCTAGTCCGTGTCACAAGTCAAAATGAATTAAAATATGACATGCAGGTGTCAGCAAACCACAACAAAATTCTATTTCTACAAAATGTTAAAAGATCGGATGAGGTACCATTTCCACGGCGACTTCCGTGATGTAATTAAACACGTATCGCCTTATCTGTCTGACCTAACAGCTTATTTGTCTGACCTAACAACTTAACTGTGTGATCTAACAACTCATCTGTCTGACCTAGCAACTTGACTGTCTGACCTAGCTACTTAACTGTCTGACCTAACAATTTATCTGTCTGGTCTAACAACTTATTTATCTGACCTAACAACTTAACTGTCTGACCTAACAACTTATCTGTCTGACCTTACAACTTATCTCTCTGACCTAACAACTTAACTGTCTGACCTAACAACTTATCAGTCTGACCTAACAACTTATCTCTCTGACCTTACAACTTATCTCTCTGACCTTACAACTTATCTTTCTGACCTAGCAACTTCTCTGTCTGACCTAACAACTTAAATGTCTGACCTAGCTACTTAACTGTCTGACCTAACAATTTATCTGTCTGGTCTAACAACTCATTTATCTGACCTAACAACTTAACTGTCTGACCTAACAACTTAACTGTCTGACCTAGCAACTTAACTGTCTGACCTAACAACTCATCTGTCTGACCTAACAACTTATCTCTCTGACCTAACAACTTATCTCTCTGACCTTACAACTTATCTGTCTGACCTAGCAACTTCTCTGTCTGACCTAACAACTTAACTGTCTGACCTAACAACTCATCTGTCTGACCTAACAACTTATCTGTCTGACCTAACAACTTATCTGTCTGACCTAGCAACTTAACTGTCTGACCTAGCAACTTCTCTGTCTGACCTAACAACTTAATTGTCTGACCTAACAACTTATCTGTCTGACCTAACAACTTAACTGTCTGACCTAACAACTTATCTGTCTGACCTAACAACTTCTCTGTCTGACCTAACAACTTAACTGTCTGACCTTACAATTCATCTGTCTGACCAAACCACTTAACTGTCTGACCTTACAACTTAACTGTCTGACCTTACACCTTAACTGTCTGACCTAACAATTTATCTGTCTGGTCTAACAACTTATCTGTCTGACCTTACAACTTCTCTGTCTGACCTAACAACTTGTCTGTCTGACCTAACAACTCATCTGTTTGACCTAACAACTTCTCTGTCTGACCTTACAACTTAACTGTCTGAACTTACAACTTAACTGTCTGACCTAACAATTTATCTGCCTGGTGTAACACAATGACTAAACACAGTGTTTACTTGGGTTGACCGAAACGTTTATTTCATCGTATAGTGGTTTTCCATAGTTAGTACTTCATAACACCTCAGGTGCTTATATATGCTTAAAAATAACAATCCAACCAGGTAGTGCAAGTTCTCTAGTCTTCACATGCAGTTAAAACGAAAGTGTTCGAAAAGTTGAAATAAAGTCTACAGTTAACAAGTTTTAGATTCCATTGGCCGAATATGAGAAATGAGGAGAGAGAGTAACACTGGTGATGTTCTCTGGCCAGTCGTTCTCCCCAAGTCTGTTAGCAACAGTGCGAGCCCCTATTTTATAGACAACGATCACGTTGCCAAAAATGTGATATGGTCAAGTGTTCCTAACCCTACCAGAATTAGCCCAAATTTTGTAATACTCCGGTCAAAACATGCTGATCTCACAATTTGAAGTTTCATAAGTATTCAATGACGTAGGTCCAGTTCTATAAACTGACCATAAATGCTTGAATTATGTATTTAACGTGAGACCTTAAGTACTTATCTAATTCCTTGACCGATAAACGGTTTGATAGCTCTGCACTAAATATCATCAATTATATAATATATTATTAATTAACTCTGATTGGTTATTAACTGCATAATTATTAATCGGATCTTATTTTGTTACACTGGTCTAACAACTTATCTGTCTGACCATACAACTTATCTGTCTGACCTTACAACTTATCTGTCTGACCATACAACTTATCTGTCTGACCATACAACTTATCAGTCTGGTCTAACAACTTATCTGTCTGGTCTAACAACTTATCTGTCTGGTCTAACAACTTATCTGTCTGACCATACAACTTATCTGTCTGACCTAACAACTTATCTGTCTGACCTAACAACTTATCTGTCTGACCTTCCAACTTATCTCTCTGACCTAACAACTCATCTGTCTGACCTAACAACTTCTCTGTCTGACCTAACAACTTATCTGTCTGACCTAGCAACTTCTCTGTCTGACCTTACAACTTATCTGTCTGACCTAACAACTTATCTGTCTGGTCTAACAACTTATCTGTCTGACCTAACAACTTATCTGTCTGGTCTAACAACTTATCTGTCTGACCTAACAACTCATCTGTCTGACCTTACAACTTATCTGTCTGACCTAACAACTTATCTGTCTGACCTAACAACTTATCTATCTGACCTAACAACTTATCTGTCTGACCATACAACTTATCTATCTGACCTTACAACTTATCTGTCTGACCTTACAACTTATCTGTCTGACCTAACAACTTATCTATCTGACCTAACAACTTATCTGTCTGACCTAACAACTCATCTGTCTGACCTAACAACTTCTCAGTCTGACCTAACAACTTCTCAGTCTGACCTAACAACTTATCTGTCTGACCTTACAACTTAACTGTCTGACCTAACAACTCATCTGTCTGACCTAACAACTTATCTGTCTGACCTAACAACTCATCTGTCTGACCTAACAACTTCTCTGTCTGACCTAACAATTTATCTGTCTGGTCTAACAACTCATCTGTCTGACCTAACAACTCATCTGTCTGACCTTACAACTTATCTGTCTGACCTAGCAACTTATCTGTCTGACCTAGCAACTTCTCTGTCTGACCTAACAACTTATCTGTCTGACCTAACAACTCATCTGTCTGACCTAACAACTCATCTGTCTGACCTAACAACTTCTCAGTCTGACCTAACAACTTCTCAGTCTGACCTAACAACTTATCTGTCTGACCTTACAACTTAACTGTCTGACCTAACAACTTATCTGTCTGACCTAACAACTTATCAGTCTGACCTAACAACTCATCTGTCTGACCTAACAACTTCTCTGTCTGACCTAACAACTTCTCAGTCTGACCTAACAACTTCTCAGTCTGACCTAACAACTTAACTGTCTGACCTAACAACTTATCTGTCTGACCTAACAACTTATCAGTCTGACCTAACAACTCATCTGTCTGACCTAACAACTTCTCTGTCTGACCTAACAATTTATCTGTCTGGTCTAACAACTCATCTGTCTGACCTAACAACTTCTCTGTCTGACCTAACAATTTATCTGTCTGGTCTAACAACTTCTCTGTCTGACCTAACAATTTATCTGTCTGGTCTAACAACTTCTCTGTCTGACCTAACAACTTCTCTGTCTGGTCTAACAATTTATCTGTCTGACCTAACAACTTCTCTGTCTGACCTAACAATTTATCTGTCTGGTCTAACAACTTCTCTGTCTGACCTTACAACTTATCTGTCTGGTCTAACAACATACTGTTTTGCCGAACATCAGGGATGTACCATGATGTCTCAGCTTTGTAAATCGGGTCTTCGTCAAATGTAAGAAAGAAACCTATCTTTTAAAAACTTTTATCTTAATATGAAAAAGATTCTTTGGGGTGAAAACCTTTCCAAATTCACCTGTGCTAAGTTTAAGTGTACTGCATTTTTATGCTAGTTCATACCGTTGGTAAAAGACGATTTGTGCACTAAATTCAATATTGCAGGACCGAACGCTAGTGTGTCTGCATTGTGTCTGTATTGCAAAGTTTCTTCTGCCTGTCGTTAATATTAAAAGAACACACATTGCATTTAACAAGACATATTGATTATGAAGCTAAAAATCTGCAGACATATTTCAGAGTAGCATTATAAAGAGAGGATTCAGTGTTAACCTCGTCCACTTATTTGCAAAAGTCAAACTTGTTTTCATCTCGTTTGAAGTTCTGGTATTGATTGATTACTCGTGAGACACATCCGGTGTTTCAGTTTTAATATCTACACTGATGACGTAGTATGACATTTGATGGTAATTTGGTGTGTGGTGATCGTGTTCTAAGTGGCTCACTCAATCAACTAAATACACGTGAAGATGTTTCTATTGTGATATAGACTTGATGTACAGTAAAACAATGAATCACGTGTCAAGTAGTACATCCGGGACACTGTACCGATCCCCTGGTAATGGACGACCACTAAACACTTTGGTGTTAAGTGGGACGACGTTCGGGTTTCATTTGTATGAACCTTGTAATCCTCCACAACTGTAAACACTTGTAAACTAGGTCGGAACTTCAAACAGATGTTTAGTACAATACACTATGTGTGTTTATCATTCGTAAATTCATTCAGATATCATACAATTCAATTACAACGCACTATACATTTGAGTAAACACAGTGATAAAAACGGAACAGCATTATGCGGAAGTAAAAAAAAAAAGAAAGAAAAACACACAAAAGCAAAATTTCTTTTGCAATAGCTATCAATTCATAATAATTTCATATAAAGTGATTTTTTTGTGAAAATTCATCGATAGAATTAGTCTTTTTTATCTAATGTTATTCCCTTTCGGATCGCTGTGTGTTTTACCGATTGATGGCCCTGATGACATTCTATGTGTTGACGGGCCGTTAAGAATGTAATAATAATAATATTTTAAAGAAAACGTTGTTGCTAAAAATATTAGTTTGCTAGGCCGTTACTGATCAAATAGCTAGGTCAAAACTACTGATGGGTCGATCACTGTTGTCAAGGTGTGGAGCGGGATTCCGGGTTCACGTCAGTGTTCACCGAATTACTTCCTACTTAACTGGCTAACCAATGTTTCCCTTCTAAACAATGTGTTAATATTTGTCTGCCTCAAGTATACAGGTTCATGTACAACTGAATGGTCAGAGAGGGGGTGAAGGGGGTTACTATTTTGTCACACGAAGTTTGATCAGCTTAAATATAGGGACTCATTTATGTATATGCGTTGCATCATGTACATTTTTTTTTTTTTTTTTGAAATGGTAAAATATATATTTTTGCTTTTTATTCAGTTTTCTGGCAAACATTTGAAAGATGGCGACCCGATTCTTGAAAGCATCATTGCTTTGGATCATGATGGTGACATCATGATACAACCACAGGTTCATGGCGTCCTTAGCAAGTTTCCGTGGTTACGGCGTTGCTGTGGTTTCTATGGCAACCTTTACAGCAACGTCATTCAACAGCGAGAATCACTGTTTAAAAGTCTTGTTACAGATATGAAGGTAAAAAAACTTATTCGTTTTCAGAAAAAAGATAACGAGTATAAAAATGATGCTGAATACGCTCTGAAGTATAACAGTACTGATTACACTATTTCCGAATCTTCTTTGACTGCAAAAATATTCTTGCGTCGGAAAAATGTCCAAGAAAAGACATGCAAGATCTATTACCAAAGTACTCAGCCAAGTTTCAAGTTTTATTATATCCACATGTAATGCAACAAATAGGTACAAGTACATTGTATACGTAAATACATTATCGAAATTCTTAATGTAATGTTCAAGATGGTGGAGGACAATTCTATTCTCAAACACACAGATACACTCACACACACTCGCGCACGCCATCACACACACGCGCGCACGCCATCACACACACGCGCGCGCGCAATCACACACACACACACTCACACACACTCACCTCACACACTCGCACACACACTCACAGACACGCGCGCACACCATCACCCACACAAACACGCACACACACGTACATATATATACAGCGGTGTTTTTACCTTTAAACGTGAAATTAAGCGATTTTTAGCTATAGCTTTAGATAAGACAGTATATAAAAACACAGAAAATAAAAACAAAACAATGGAAATAGTTTTATATTGAATAATTTTCTTCTTTCAATCCAATGAGGATGGAGTACATCCATAAATAATTCTAACTATACCCTTTAATTCTTACTAGCATTTAACAAATTAATTTTGTTTACAGGAAACCCTGGATAAGGACAATGTGAAGTGTTATTCACATGATATGCTCTCCTGTAAAGAGACAAATGGATGTGATTGGCTGACAGATCAACATATTAACGGCATGTTAATGGACTTGATTAACACGTGTGAGTGGATCGGTAGTAATAAGTAGTATTAAATAGGGATTTGACGGAGTACGTTTAGGAAGTAGGAACATGACTCACATGTTACCCGGGTCGTAGAGACGAAACACCGTCATGCATATATATATATATGCTTTACTTTGCAGAACTTTAACTTTTATTGAAAGTTTAATGTTCCCATGAGTATTCTGAGTTATGCCGTATGTCAATGTTGTTAAAAAAAGCGACAGCCTCTTTCTCGATACAAAATATATTTCTTACTGATGTGAAAACGCATGGCATCGTTATTGATGTCGACAAATATTTTTCAAATTATTCGTTATAAAGTTCCTCTTTTTACGAATAAGTGTTGTCTTCCTCTTGCACTTTCATCACTCTCCATCTTGGCACCTCTGTCATGACGGTGTCATGTCTTTATTTTAATGTTGCAAATTTATTAGAAAATTACAACAGGTCACAGATGTGCTACGTATGTATATGGATGTTGAACTACATGAAAGAGTCGAGTAAATAACGTCATTTCATGAAAATTTTATCTAATAATTCTCATCGCGTATCGTCACACGTGACTGGTTGTAATAGTCCTGTATGCACTGCCTAACCTAGTCACGTGACGTATACACGGAGCAGCACAACATCGGTCAGAAATTTTCATCGGCCCAACATTTCCGCGTTGGTCACAAAACCTGATTCTCATTTGGTACATTTTTAAATATGATGCACAACCATAAACGGAAACCCTTGTAGCTACTGTATATAAGTTATTATAATTCGTCAGATCATCGTGAGAACACATTTCAATTGATAAACAAACATTGAAACAATATCTCGGGAATTTGAAAATAGTTCTCACATATCACTGTTCATTATTTTGTATGCAGATTCCAATTAGTGACACATACCAAAGATAAATGTCGCGCTTACATAATTTTCTGAAAAGTTTTAAAGTTGCTTCCAAATTTTGGAACTCTTTAGTGTTTTTGATGTACTCCATAGAAATAATAACTTATATACAAAAATGATCATCGGTTTTATTCATTTTTACAGAACAACAACTGATTTATGTTGTATTTCTTTGACATTATTCCGATTTCGGAACACAAAATCATCTCCAGGAATACAGCCCAGTTCTAGGATAAGCCTTTGAAAACCGTGACAGCCGCTGTCGTTCCATCACGCGCAGTAAAAGTCGAAGTTTAGTAGCAATATACCATGTGTTCGATTCTTCATGCTAACACTGCTTTTGTGTGGAGCATCATAAGATAGCTCTCATGTTATCGTTACAAATGACATTTCACAAAGTACGTAAAAAGAGGGAACAAAACGCATATATACTGACAGGTCAGGCGGTACAGACTAAACACAAATATACTGACATGTCAGCTGGTGTAGACTACACAAGGTCATTATAGACAATTCGTGAAGTGATAGAAACATTGCCAATACAATCGATTGTTATGTCGATAATGGGATTCCATTTTCTAGGAAATCATGAAAAGGAAAAGTTTACTTCAGATTATACGGAAAAAATTAATTCCGTGGAAAATAACAAAATGTATAATAAGTGAAAAAGGAAAACGTTAAACACAGACAGGATTGTAGGCAATTTCGGTTCTTCTAAATCAGGAGATTTTCTCGCAAATAGTTATGAAGTAAGACAGAGAAAAATCTTGTTGATATTTTGAACGATTTTTTCTGATAGGTAAAAATCATAATCCTACTTAAAGATATTTCAACCTTGAGCAAGTGAAGATGCCGTACTGGGAAGCATATTATTAACAAAACTTTCTTTAATTTTTAAGCCGTGCTAACAACTAAAAGTGTCATGTCCGGAATGATTTTTATGTGGCTCCACCTACCGGACGTTCAGCAGAAAATGAGAGATGAAATAGATCAAGTGATTGGACGAGAGAGATTACCCACAATCGAAGACCGGAAGAACTTGCCATATGTACAAGCCTGTATCTATGAACTGCTTAGATACCAGTCTCATCTGCCGCTAACAGCTGCCCATGCTAACATTGACCATGAGGTAGAAATTGAAGGTTACACAATACAGAAAGGAAGCGTTGTAAGTAGTTTTAACATGCCCAGCAGGGGCGGGGTGGAGCAATAGTTCATAACTTCTGTATTAATTCTCTTTGTGCGATATAAAATTAGACATGTTTGATATTCGCTCGTATGTCTGGTGTCATTATTATTGAGATAGTTCTCTCGGATTGATAAAGATTTCTAAAGCGGGTATGGTCGATGACACGAAAGACGCTATTCCTTCCGGAATGTTTAATTCTCTGTGTACTTTTTGGGAGTGTCAGCGCAAATTCTTCGTATTTTCCATTGCATGTGAATTTGAACAAAGATTTTCTTGACAAGTCTGTTATTATGATTATTATACCAGTTTTATAATTACCTTTGTTATGATAAATATTTTTTTTAAATGCATAGTTCTTACGGAGCGACAATCATTTGTCTATGATACGGGTTACGTCTATGCATATAACCGTTAGATACATTTAATGCAGATTTTCGGGAACTTGTACGGAGCTCATCATGACGAGGAATTATGGAACGACCCCTGGGAATTTCGCCCGGAGCGATATCTAACAGACAATGGCACACTCGTCCCAAAGGATCATGCTGTTCACAGAAAGTAAGTGGACGGCACAGCAATGGAATAGATCAGGGTTTAGAGATATCATCATAAAATGTACTATTAAATATTTAGCAACACAAAATTGTTTTCAAATGAGTTAGTACAATATTTTGGAGAGGAAGTAAGTTGTTAATGCGATACATTTTTTTTCTTTTTCACAACGTTGAAAGAATGCCGGAAATAAAAAAAATTCTATTCGTATTTAGGGTTTATCATATCATGATGCATTCATATACAGATTGGTTTTATGTAAAAGGCCATTTGATTGAGCTATAAAGAACAATGTTTGAAAACAAAAGAATATTGTCTTAGAAGCAAATCATCGTGTATGATAAGGAATATAATCTGTCACAGCTTAATGTTGTCTACATTTCATTTTTAGTTCTATCGCCTTCGGAGTCGGAGACAGAAAATGTGTAGGTAGAGATATGGCTTACAACCGGATGTTCTTATATGCTGTACATCTCCTTAGAACATTCGAATTTCAACCGGAAGAGGATACAGTACTTCCGCCCCACGATCCCCGACAATTTGCCATATCGGCACCAGTTATTTTACCAAATGTCTATAAATGCCGGGCTATTCCTAGATAATCTAGCTAAACCTGTTGTTGGAAAATCGTTTATATTTGCTGTTTGGGGAAAAGGTTTTGAGTGATCTGGAAATGACGCTTTCATATAACATTTGAAGATATATATGTTTAATAGTGCTACATATGTTGGGACAAATAGTATGGTACATGTCTCTTTACTAGGTTGTTTATCCTATCCAATTCTACCTTCAACAGAAAACACGTTTAGAAATACATGTTGTATATATATCTTTATGTTATATGTATATGTATCATATATCTTTAAAAGGGTTGAATATTTAAGTATGAAAAAAAAAAATCATAAAATGTTATTAATGTTATCAAGGGCAAATACGGAAGATTATAAGACTTTCATATGCGTGCATGTAGGATGGGGATATTCCACCCGAGGGTCACAAAACATCTTGAAACTCGAGGCTCTGCCGAGGGTTTTACCATATTTTGTTACCCCGAGGGTGGAATATCCCTATCCTACATACACACATAATGAAAGAGTCTTTTTCTCTCATATCTTTACCAAAATTTTTGGGAAAGCACAGTCGGTCGTCCATTATCGTCATTTTTCTATTTTTTTTAATCCGAGGTTTTTATAAAAAACGAACTGGATATTCTTAACGATCATACCCATATTTTGCAAACTTCCAGTTTGCTGTCAAATTTCAAACCATTTTTCGGTATATTGCAGGACGAATATATTATTCGCAGATGAAAAAAAAAACAAAAATGATCTCTGTGTGATTATATAGTATGTGTAAGTAAACATCCGCGAAAAGAAATTGTTCCGTCAAATACTTCAAAGAAATCAACAAGGAACGGATTTTTATAATTCAACATATAGTTTTATCATCAAAATCACATATTTGATCATTTTAAGAAATATGTCAATGTATCTTTTTACTGTTTCATCATTTTTTCAAAATGCTGTGACGCTGACATGACGTCACCATAGTCAAAGGAATTCCATTCATAAATCCAAGGCGTGACGTCACACGATCTCCTATTCCGAGTCGCTGTCGCTCTCGATCACCATGAATCGACGACGTTTGGGTGGTGGAACATTTGTGGTGATATTTACGGTGATTTAGCAATTTTCAATATGAGAACCAGCAAACAAGGATTCGATGCGAGTTTTCATATTGTTTCTGTGATACAGGATTGTAGGTGTTAACCGTGTTTTCTTGTTGTGATAACGATGGTAAACACACTGTGACATCAGATGTAGGCCTAGTAACTGTTAAGTTGATGAAATGGTGGCAGAGGATGGTGTTCGGTTTGATGGAATTAATTCGGAGCTTTTTGTATTTTACAACATATTGGAAATCGTGTACTTCTGTCTGTCATTTAGTGTCCTGTAATTATTCAACGACTGTGTGTTTTTATGACCCGTGACATAAACAAGCAGACGACGCTGTAAGAGTTGTCTCCCCTGAACACAGATTACTCCGCGCACGTGTTTGCCCATGTAAGATAGAATTTTCTTACATAGCTATCTTACATGGGCAAACTCTATCCAATATGGCGGGATATGAGAGAAAACATACAGTTCATACAGATTACCAGTCATATTTATTATTGTATAGGTGTTCATATCTTTGTATTAAAAAATGTCATTTTCCTATAAACATTTATCGTATTTATTTTAAGATATGTGTACTGGAGTTTAAGAAGTTAAATAACCTTACTATCATGTTTATTGTTATAGCATTTTTATACCTTTTCATGTGTACTATATTTCACAATCAAGACAAATATTGTCATCTCAGTTAGATTGAATTCACCTTCAATTATGCTATGTGAAATCTCAGTAAGATTGAAGTCACCTTCAATTATTCTATGTGAAATCTCAGTAGGATTGAATCTATCTACAGTTACTCAATATGAAATAGATTTTCATTAACATTCTGATGATGAAATCACTTAGCCTAAAAAAAAGAAAAGAAACCTGATTTAATGGGAATGCATCAAAATGCATTCATTTCTTTCTAGTTTTCCAAAAGCAGAATAATACTTTGAAGTCAAAGGGAAGATTCACTTGGTGTCAGCCAGGGGAAATATTGGCAAAATACGGGAAAATGCTTCTTTGACGTCCTAGAAAACATCTTTTTATAAGAGAAAACCTCCTGACGCTAAAATTGAGAGGAGGTGTTGTTCCTCCAATCCCATTGGCTTGTATCAATATCTGATTTGTTACACGACAGCCCAGAATTACGTTATCACCGCCTTAATGAATGACGTTTGGAAAATGACAGAAAATAGAATACTTGACTGTAATGATATCTCTGGAAGATGCCCGCAAACTTGATCAAAGTACGTCTGAGATGTATTACTGCAGAATTAAATCTGCGTCATCTGATGTTCGACAATAATTCAATATTAAATCTATAAAATGATAACAAACGAGGCAACATAGATGACTGATAGATGTATGTGTTTTCTTTAATTGGTAAAGTAATTTTCATTTATAATCACTATTTGACCTCAACAGAAGTTCCATACATATTTCTGTGCACTGGTTAGTTAGGGTTTTTGTTATAAGTTACAAATATTTGTATAGAAACACAAACGTATTGATGTAGACCAATATCACAGTAAGGTAGATAGCTAGGTGGGATTTATTAGGCTGTGAATGAACTTCCTTGCTGGATGTCGTTTTGTTAAATTCATATGTACTATTACCACGAAAACAACACGGAGAATGTCGACGTGCCAGTAGAATGCGGATCCGTGAAAATTAACTCTCAAGAGATTGGCATGAATGTTTCATTAAAGTAGTTTTCATTGGGTATTTTTATTCACTAAATCAAGTGCCCACGGCATTCTTTCAAAGCAAACACCACGAAAATTGAGCGCATTAATAATCCGTTATTTTTCAGTCAGATCTTTTAAGCTTGACCTCCATACAATTGCTATTAATGCCATTGTTACAATGCAGGAAAAAAAGGCCTTCAGAGCAACGTGTCAAGGCTTATATGATTGAATTTAAATTCTTCTCCTATATTCATGCATTCCGGTTTTCGGAAGGGAAATATATAAATATGTTCTTTTCCTACCTAGGGAAAAGACGGTGAGCTCGCGTAATGACGTTCTAACAATTGGTTAGCGTCATCATTTCATGTAGCGTAACCATGCCAATTTCAGCGCTCATTTCGTATGATATTGAAGATTTAGTGATGAATAGCTTTAACTACAAAATGCAATGCGTAACTATTTTCAGGCATGGTAGAAAAATGCGTCTGTTACGTGGAGATGGATGTCTTGGACCTCGTGTAGAGGTTGGCTTGCCAGCACTCTGCGAGACTCGTGCTGACTAACCCAAACTCTTACACGCGGGCTGAAATATCCTTTCGGAACCGCCCCACGTAAGACTTTATGATTTCCTGGGCTTATTACTACTGATACATAGACTAGGATATGTTTACTACTACTGATATACTTTGTCTTACTGACTTTTATTCTGATTGAAGTAGAAAACTATTGATGTAAATTACCGTATTGTATATGTCTTATGTCTTAAATGCCAGTTTAATGTTAGAAATTGCCCATAATTACTATCTATTATATTGGTAGTCAACTGAAAAGAAATACGTTTTTTTAAAAGTTTATCGGTGTAATTTGTCTACACATTTCTTGGAAAAAGTGGATCAAATGTTGGGCTTGACAAGGGTCCAGGTTAATTTAGAGCGAAATCGTTACACGTGTATCAAGTAATTTATCTTTTCAAACATGAAACGAGTGTTTAACTTTAATGCTAGGTTATATCTAGGATTAGGTCACACCATAACATAGAGATAAAATCTTATCGACTTAATGATCTTGTATCTACGATGTTTAACATTTACATCCTGTTGTATTACTCTGTTATATTCTGTTTTTACGTGTTAAATATAAATATGTATTAATAGATATTGATTTATTTTCATTGGTTAAAATACTCTCCACTTGTGTATATATGTCGTGATTTGTGTCCTGTATTTTGACGTCGCATATTTTCTTATTGATGTTTTCATTTGAGTCTCAGCTGATTTGATAATAATTTAATGTTTAGCTATATTTAAATAAAATCAATATGGACCAACGCTATTGTGTTACAACTTTGTAGATAATACAATACTACACAACACAACACAATACATTACAACGCAATACAACACAACACAATACAATACAACACAATACAACACAACACAATACAATACAACACAACACAATACAACCAAATACAACAAAATACAATACAATACAACACAATACTACACAATACAATACAATACAACACAATACAACGCAATACAATACACATTACAACACAATACAACACAATACAACACAATACAACGCAATACAACACAATACAACACAATACAATACAACACAACACAATATAATACAACGCAATACAATACAACACAATACAACACAACACAATACAACACAATACAACACAACACAATACAACACAATACAACTCAGCACAATATAATACAACACAACATAACACAACTCAGCACAATACAATACAACACAACACAACTCAGCACAATACAATACAACACAATACAACACAACACAATACAACACAATACAATACAATACAACACAATACAATACAACACAACACAATACAACACAATACAATACAACACAATACAATACAATACAATACAATATAATACAACAAAATACAATACAATACAACACAATACAACACAATACAATACAATACAATACAACAAAATACAACACAATACAACAAAATACAATACAATACAATACAATACAACAAAATACACTACAACACAATACAACACAAAAAAATACAACACTATACAACACAATACAACACAATACAATACAATACAACACAACACAATACAACACAATACAACACAATACAATACAATACAATACAGCACAATGCAACAAAATACAATACAATACAATACAATACAACAAAATACAACACAATACAACAAAATACAATACAACAAAATACAACACAATACAACACAATACAATACAAAAAAATACAACACTATACAACACAATACAAAACAATACAACACAATACAATACAACACAATACAACACAACACAATGCAACACAATACAATACAATACAGCACAATACAATACAATGCCACACAACACAACATAACACAATACAACACAATACAACACAATACAACACAATACAATACAACAAAATACAACACAATACAACACAATAAAACATACTGAGTTGGGATTAATTAAATATGTCACCTGTAATTGAGAGAGATCGGGATATCTCAGTCGAGAGCCCAATACTGTGATACCCCGATCTCGCACCTACTAATCTGGAAATTATTCAATACATCATCAGAGTTTGGCGTACTTCCCACACAGCCTCTTTGTGCCGCGTGAACAATGGAGGCCGCACTTACAAAGAAAACAGGGCGGGGTCGCATTTTTTATTTCATTTTAGATATGATTAATTAAATAAAATATCGTTGAAATTCTAACAACGACATAACCTATGTTTATGTTGAAATGTCCGGGTGTAAGTGCCACCTACGCCTACACGCGGATGAATACAGCGATGCATAAAATATTCCGCGAAAATGCACGTAAGGGTACAAGACAGATATACTATGTATTATAGGTAGTAATTTGAATTTAGAAAAAAAGATATTAATCTAAATTGGCCAAAGGAGCCATGGCCAATTGTCTGGGTGGAAGTCAAAGGAAGTTATTTAGTTTTCAAACAATAACACACACACATATATATATAAATAAAAAAAATATGAACGTTAAGAAATATTCATAATTCAAACTAAAATTCTCATAAAACTAGGGCGAAATATGAACAAAAGAATAATTTACATGGAAATTTCCGAAAAAGTACAAGGAGAATAAGACCAGGTGTTCCGGAAGAGAAAGCGTCTTCTGCTTCATCGGCGACACCCGCTATACAAACCTTGGTCAATCCAAGTAAGTAATGTCAAGTTCTCAGATGAGAACAAAGTATACAAAAATGCAACCAACAGGCAAACTAACATCACATACGTCTAGCTTCATGTCGCACAAAGGAATGGAATATTTCTCAATGAGACCACTATGGCGACCATCAAACAACCCCATTTTTTAAATCTGAATCTTTTGGACTCTTGTAATACGAGTTTGTCATCAGTTGACGAATTCTTGCGCGAAAATCGTGATAATGGCAACAGGCCTTCGAAGATCGAATCAAATGTGACATGTAAATACCATAGGTTGGAGATGCAGGCATATTGCTAACCAGAAATGGAAAATTCACAACGGGAAATTGACATCATCACGTTTATCATACAGCTTGATAGAAAGCTGTCCTTGTTGGTTTTGTAGTCGGAAAAGATCGCGATAAACAGCTGAGGTAGAAGAGTTTGTCTGTCGAAGATATTGTTAAGCAAAAACTCGATCATTTTTATGATTTCGTCCTCCACATATTTCTTCTTTGATTTGGACGTAATCTGAAGAAATACGCTTCAGTACAGTTCACAACCATATATTTATACCACCGTTCACCTTTCATGGAGAAGGAAAATCTCATAACAAGAGAACGAAGACGTTCCTTCAGTTTAGAATGGGGTATGGTGGTGTACAGGGTGGAAAAATGAAATTATCTTATACGAGAGAATTTTTTGAAGAGGTTGTTGAAGATTGGTCAAAAGCTCTTCAGAGCTCTTCTAAATCCACATACTATTAATTCCACTTCTTGAGTAGACAGTATCACCATAAGACGCTAACTCAGATTTGATAGTACTTAGAATAGTTGTTAGAAGCCAGCTATAAAACGTTGTTTATATGGATTCTTGTGAAGTTTTGAGATCCAGTATAAACGGGGGAGGTCATTCAAATGAATTTAACTGAAAGACAACTAAGTGTTCTAATATCAGACCTTTAAACATTAATATTATTCCCTTAAAGCTTTCTTTCCAAAGTCAGAGATATGGTCACAACTGGGCTTGTGAATGTAACGCACGACAACTTACAACTACTACAAGGAGTAAGCCAGTTGTCGTGAAAATTAGACAGGAAATGGTCTAAGATTGGCAATTCATATTATTTTGTAAATTTTAGCGATGTGGATTCACCAAATAGCCTATCTAAAGCTGCGTTAAACATATACCACAGTACGGTATTAGTATTGGTAAACATATTTCTCGGATATAGAGAATATTTTGAAATAAAGACAAAAAACATCACGAGTATTTTTACCGTAATTAAACAATTTTATTACAAAGATGAAATTTGTAGAGAAAAAACAAAAACAGTATGAGCCTAACTACAAAAACATCCACAAGCAAATGAACAAGCTCCTTACCTCACAGTAACAAACACAGCAAACACTACGACCACGCAGAAATATCGTGTCGATTTTGTAGCAGAAAAAGACATCATTTGATATTATAGTTTAAGCTAACATCAGAAATTCGATGATATGTCTTAGACTAAAGGAGTTATTCCCCTTTTATCATTCACATGCTGTAGCACGTTATGTTATTAACATTTATTGTACAATCGTTCACTTTCCTGAAGGTTTTTAACTCCGTGGATTTATTACGGTATTCTTAACCCAAGAATTAATGTCACTACGAAATGTTAAAAGTTGATATGAAGTTTCAAATTAATCAATTCCATGAGGACTATGTGTTAATGGAATTGATTGTCTGCGAGGAAGAGTTTTCATGACGAAATTAAATTCTTACTTATACAAAAATTAAACACATGATATATCATTCGCTATTAACGCACGTTTGTAGTACGGATCTTCTCGCCGTCTTTTGTCATATCGTTACATTGCTGTAGTTTCTTTCGTTAAATGACTGTTTACTAACATCTATTTAATGAACGGAAAGAAATTTCTGGTTTAACACCTTTAGAAGAAAGGTTCTCCTGTGTCAATAAAGCGTTCACCTAACTGTTGGTTTACAAAGAAAATCGTTCAAAATGAACAGACAAGTCCAGATACATATATATTTAGTCCTCACCAAAGTAACCATCACCACAAACAAACACCCATCATGTAACGTTAATTCGCTATACAGTTATGTTATTTTCCTTGAAAAAAATCCAGGAATAGCTACTTCTCTCATGCTTACATGTAACAAATATTTAAATTCATGAATTAATTTACGATTAGGTTGGAAACTACAACGAGAGACATCAACCGAACGATCGTTGTGTTTTTTCTGACATCAAGTCGCTATTCTAACAGTGCAATAAGTAAATCTATAACTCGCCACGACAGTAAACAGATTTACATATAAAAGGTATTTTTGAACCATATGTTCCAGTATTAAAATACTGTTAATATTAACTATATATTAATGGTGAACACTTTAATCGTGTTTGCCCTGATACGCGAACGGTCTTACTATAGGAAACCGTAATATGACCCCGTTTTATCACACATGTCCGATGAATCGCTCCCGGATGTCAAGTTAAAAGGCATATACTTGACAACTGCGCCACCAACCTCGATACCCCAGGGGATACGCTAACTGGCGCTTTCTGTACCCCTGGAACCATCCTCGACACTCCAGGGGTTACACTCACTATCACTCTCTATTCTCCTGAGACCAACCTCGATACTCAAGAGGTTACGTTCACTATCACTCTCTGTACCCTTGGAACCATCCTCGATACTCCATGGGTTACAAGGACTTACTCTCTCCGTTCCTTTGGAACCATCCTCGATACTCCAGGGGTTACAATGGCTTTCACTCTCTGTACCCCTGGAACCATCCTCGATACTCCAGGGGTTACGATCACTTACACTCTCTGCACCCTTGAACCATCCTCGATACTCCAGCAGTTACGATCACTTTCACTCTCTGAACCCTTGAGACCATCCTCGATACTCCAGGGGTTACCCTCACTATCTTTCTCTGTATCCCTGGAACCATCCTCGATACTCCAGGGGTTACCCTCATTATAGCTCTCTGCACCTCTGGAACCATCCTCGATACTCCAGGGGTTACCCTCATTATAGCTCTCTACACCTTTGGAACCATCCTCGATACTCCAGGGGTTACCCTCATTATAGCTCTCTGCACCTCTGGAACCATCCTCGATACTCCAGGGGTTACCCTCATTATAGCTCTCTGCACCTCTGGAACCATCCTCGATACTCCAGGGGTTACCCTCATTATAGCTCTCTGCACCTCTGGAACCATCCTCGATACTCCAGGGGTTACCCTCATTATAGCTCTCTACACCTCTGGAACTCTCTATCCTCGGAACCATCCTCGACTCCAGGGGTTACCCTCATTATAGCTCTCTACACCTCTGGAACCATCCTCGATACTCCAGGGGTTACCCTCATTATAGCTCTCTACACCTTTGGAACCATCCTCGATACTCCAGGGGTTACCCTCATTATAGCTCTCTACACCTTTGGAACCATCCTCGATACTCCATGGGTTACCCTCATTATAGCTCTCTACACCTTTGGAACCATCCTCGATACTCCAGGGGTTACCCTCATTATAGCTCTCTACACCTTTGGAACAGTTCATAGGATAATTGAAGGTTCCTTGTGTGACACCTTGTGAATGAGAATAGGAGACTAGTTTAGACTCAATTATAATCTTCAAAGGAAGGTATCAGTCTGTTATTGGCAAGCTTTTCTCCCGCCATTCTAAACCAATCAAATTACTATTAATAAATTACTTGTGTCTTCAGTTTCGCCAGAATATCCTCCAGTAGTGCAGAGAGCAAAAATACGGTAAAGCCTGGAGTATTGAGGTGCTGCATCACCCGGCCATATAGATGGGATATTCCATCACGGATCATCTGTTTTTATTTATTGTATGTAATAATCTGTTGTACGTATTCTGACTAGTGATAACGCATTTCATTAAGATTACATTATCAAAGCATATACATGTATCTCGATACATATTTGTTTCAATCAGCGATACCGATGTCAACTTTGTCGATGGCTATCTTTCATCAGAATCTATATATATTGTTTTGATTGAATAAATCGAAAGGGTTGAACAACAGTTATGCAACCTATGTAGATTTACCCCTATTGATTTCAGATATAAAAAGCAAATATTTAGAAATAATTGAATTGTAGAAAACATAAAATCATACATACATATATTACAAATTACAATTCTTCTCTCGACACACAATGAATATCGAAAATAGAGATCATCAACTTAATAAGGATATATACATAACATACATTTATATATCATACAATTTTATATCTGTAGAACATTTCCTCATACACATACACTCCGTCATGTTCAAGACTACAAGATCTATACGGCTATTCACAAAAAAAATATTAATGCCAATCTGTACACAAATGACCAGGCTCCTTGGTCGATGTGTCAAAAGAGCTTATTGATAATGACAACAGATATAGTATTTAATCAAAATCTTTTAATAATGATTAATATTGATTAATCAATGATACTTAATAACACTGACATTTGTATCACAGGAACAGAGCTTGTCGTACGAGAGTGACAAATTGTGAGACCTATGATGTAACTGCTTTGTCGAACAATTAAAACGTTAGAAGTATGTAAATACAAAAATAAATTTCATATTCACATTGGAAAATTTACGTATTCAAGTCACTGACAGACAAAATTTGCTGTAACACGTTCAAAGAGGGTTTTACATGTGACACGTGACACGTGATAGCAGATTGGCGGCAACCTGCAGTTATATATACCTAATACAATTTTTTTTCATAAATTTTCACTATCATGGGTTCATTATCAATTCTGCAAGAAAAATGTTAGCAGTAGGCGCTGATCAATGATATTGAAACATGCATGGAAAAGGTTCAAACCAATCTTCGCTAATGGATATTTATAAAATGTTGTAATATTGGATAAATTATTTTTGGTCTGTTCTCTACACAATGAATATCAAAAGAAAAAAAATATCTTCATCCAACCGTTTTATGTTTCAATTCAACAATGCACATTGATATTGCTTTGTACCATAAGGGACACCAGGGGAATAAGATATCCATGCACATTACATTCAGCATAGCACGGGTGAACGCTTCTGATGCTGTTTTCTTTTAGACCTAAACCAAGCTTGACCTAAGCTCTAAAATGGGTGCGAACAAGAAGTCACCACCCGTATGACATCTATGACAACTTGTATATAACAATAGGCCTGTTGCGACCTTAATAATTGTTGTGTTTGAGTTGACGTTTTTTTCATTTCCTTTCGAAATCCTAACACATTGTGAGGACAAATTCACAAAAAGGTTGGTGACCTTTTTCTCCTAACTGATCAACATAAAGATATCATATATATTCAACCACGATAACTTTGTTGTTTGCTGATGTCGATGTAATTAAAAAAGTTGAGTATAATTTTTTTTATCAATTTGCTATGCTGCCGTTTATAAACAGTGTACCGCCGACGATATAACGTTCTCTCACCAATATAGGAACCTGTATCAATGCAGCTCGTATCTCTTTCATGTCATTTGTCTCTGAATCGATATCAACGCCAATCAAACCAATCATTGACGTAATCTTACATAAACGTCAAAAGGAGTTTATATCAATATATATATATATATATATATATATATATATATATATATATACTATATGACAGAATTGTCCCTGGTACTGACTAGTTCATAAGCCAATTACTACTTCCCATAAAATATATAAATATATATATATATAGAATCTAGTAAGTAATATGTAAGTAATATCGACAGTATGGTCCAATATTGGCAGGCAGGTTGCCTCGCTATATTTAACATTGCCGGGCACACACAATTAGCAATGTATGATAATTGAAAATCAGATTGTAAGGTACTAAAGATTTGCAATATTCTTCGCAAAATGTCATTTATTGAATACGGAATGATTCATTATTAACCAGTGTCATAGATTCAGAAGAATAAATGAAAATTTCCGAAATCATCAGCATGAAATATCGGATCACAATACAGGTATGCAACGACAAAAAAAACAAAAACAAACAAAAAACGGTAATTTCTTTCAAGGCAATACTAATGCTGGTACTTGACACAGAAATGCATTTTGCCAAGAACATGCGTGATCGTCTAAACGTCTAGCGGTGATCCAAACTCCAATACATATCCCTGAACCGTCTATATCAATGAGGCTGCTGTCAACTGGCGATGTATCGAGCCATTGCCAGGCGTCACTCATCGTTTCCTTGTAACCGCCTATCCACACGTAATGTATACCTGTATTAAAAAAAGAGCAAAGCAGACTTATAATATATAAAATATCGATGCTGATATCATTTAAAGTGAAAATATTTAAGATTAGAATGATAAATTTAGAAAAATTGTAGAAGATAGATTTAATATCCAAAAATAATATTTTTAATTAGATCGGATAATTGGATAGAGGCCGTATAGATTTGACATCTTCTATGTCGAAGGTTTGGTGTTATTCTCTTATTAAAAAAGCAGGTTTGATTGAAACATATTCATTGCATTAGGACTGGGTACAAGTTTTACAACTTGTATAAAACCCTTTCCAAACATATTAATACACACATTATATATACAAGTTGACAGTAAGATAAAATAACAAACAACAAAAAACAAGTTGGGAGGGAGGAGGTGGATAACATGAGCTTTGTACGTTTAGAATACTTTGTATACATGTAGATCATGTATCTGCTCCTTCTCCACGCAAACGGACATGCCTAAACTCACAACTTGTCAATGTCTATCACTGGTCAGGTCTTTTACACACCATTGGCACAGCCGATTTCATTAAACACAAAATTCTTGTACTGTTCCAATTTTGGCCTTATTTCACGCATTGAAAACATTTTTGACTGACTGGTATAAGTAATAAATCAAGAAAGGAATTCAAATTATAATTTGAACCAACGCAAAATAAAATGGTGGTATACAGACTATGCGCTTCGTTAATATACAAAGTATAAAACTCTTCTGTTTCCAAACAATCTTGTCAAAGTTGATGTATTGGCGAGATTAACATAAAGAGGATATGATAGATACCGTTCAAGTCCATGACGGTCAGAGCGTGCTCCAATCGTTCCTGTGTATTCACTTTTGCCATATAGTAGCCTTCATCATCACAATACGACCTGCCTTCCGACCATACCTTCTTCATATTTATAGGCATGACGCAGTAGCAACTAGGTGTACAGTACACGTCGGGTCTCTGTTTTAGATCAAAACAATTCCCTGGAATGAAATTAAATAACGAATGTCTTTCTTTGGATCGTGTCATCCAAATAAGAAAAAAACGGAAATAAAATGACTAGCAATGATGCTTGTGCATCCGCGTTCTACGTCACCCATTGCTAAAAACAACAAGTAACCGTATGTTAAAACCATAGACTGTCCTTTCCTGAGCGACGACAATCAGACGCAGACATCTTGAAAGGAAAGCATTATGCTGGGAAAAAGTAACTCGATATAAAAACAACAGCGGCATATAAACACCATTGGTGAAGGTTTCAGCGATATTGTCCATACATGGAAAAGTCGATAAAAGGATGCTTTAAGACTGGATGATGAGATCGGTATGTTAACATCAATATAATCAATCGCAAGGAAAGAGGCGATTATTTGTTTTTATCATTTAATGTCTACGTGGAAATTGTTTAGTAATATGACTGGAAGTTCGACTGTTAATGTGCTCACTGTGTCACTAATTTGATGATAGACTGTGCTCAATTATATGTTTATATCATTATTGATTTTTTGTTCTGTTTTGCTGTTTATTACTGCCTGGGTAATGGAAAGTATAATCCGCCATTTTGTTGTTAGCGTAAACAACGCGACATAAAAGATCTCATTTCTAGTAATTTTTATTTTCTTAGAAATGAATGTAACATATGAAGATTATTATCATTATTCTTTGTTTGATACTTATTTCAGGTCCTGTAAAACGTTTAACATTCCCTAAGATCTGTTCCATTTGCGTTTGCGTTCTGAAGCGTCGACCGTTTTACGTTTCCATTTGTGTTTTGTATCGTTTTCCGTTTCCGCTTGTATCTGTTTGCGTTTTTGTGATGTATTCGGAATATTGAAATGAATACGCATGCGCAAGTGCAACTAAATATCGAAACGTATGCCGTATTTCCGTATACTTCAGAGTGAAATCGTCTGATCGAATTATGTAAATTTTGTACAATCCGTATGTGTAACGGAAGAAACTGATTACCACATGATTTTACTTATTTTCAGCACAATGGTACTGTATATTGAATTACTTACTGTATAACATCGTAGAAAAATATTTCCAACTTCAACGGCTTTTCTGATCATACCCCATTGCACATTCAACTGAAGTCCAGATTGCTTCATCCAAATCTTTTGTTGAATGATAATTAGTAGCCACTGAAAGCTTGTCTTTAACTTGAAGACTGAATTGATTTAAAACTATTTAAATTGATTTTATGTAAATGAAAATGATTTACAGAATGCTACTGTGGAACCAGAATCTGTTACTCAAAGTGATATTGATAATAATGTTAGTAACTTTACTGGTGTATTACTACGTACCATGGAATCATTTACTTGTAGATGTACATCGTAATAGCAACTATGATGATGAGTGTTGTGTTAATACCGTAGATATAAACGCTGACAAACCTTGGTGAGATGAGGAGTTAAAAGTCCTTTATGTGTCCTATAAACATGCACGTTTTAAGTTCAATAAGAATAAAACTGTTGTCATTCTTTCTAATTTGACTGAGAAGAAAGTTGGTGCGATATTTAAATTAAACGAATCCGCTAACAAAAGAAAATATACAAGACATGAAGGTGCCATGAAGGTGACATGAAGGTGCCATGATGGAATAAATGAGAATAAATAATCCTGTGCAATTTCATAAAATGTTTTTCTCTCCAAAATCTAAAAAAAATCCTGATGGGTATAACCAAACTGTATGAACATTTTTAAAAATTATCTAAGAACGATAACTCTGATGAAGAGCCCGAGATGATACCTATTGCAATTATACCTATATATGATAATTGGGGTGTTCCAATTACTATTGATGAAATAAGTAATAAGAAATAAATCAATAATCAAGAATTTAAAAAGAGGAAAGTCTCATGATCGAAATGAGTTTATAAATGAAGGTTTTTTGGTGGGTACGAATATTGTATTTATATTTTGTGTATTCGTTTTTAATAACATTTTAGCATCTGGGTGTTTTCCTGCTGACTGGTCAATTGCTGCGATCACCCTCGTACATATAAAGGAAGTTTTGTCTGACCCATATATTTTTTCAGAGGAGTAAGTATTGTTAGCTGTTTAGGAAAATCGTTCACATCGGTAGTGAAAAACATCACAGATTATTGAAATGACCTGAAGCATAATATCTAATGATAAAAGACGATACTGTTGATTTGTCAACTTTCGCAAAGTTTTTGATGGAGTTAATTTAATAAATCTCTGGTAGAAACTCTCAAAACATGGAATTCGAGGAAAACTTAAAATTATAAAGTCGACATATATATATGTAAAATTATGTGTAAAATGAAAGGGTAACCTGTCAGATTTCTTCGTTAACAATGTCGGCCTCCTGCAGGATGAACTATCATCACCGATACTGTTTTCCTTTTTACGGAAGCCAAATAAAGGGTTCGCTACACAGTGTAATGTAGAACACGTGCATTTATATTTTTATAAAACAAATACTGTTAAACGTAAAGAGTTCTTCAAGTAACAGTATGGTTTATTCTTTATGTGGACGGCGGCATTTAAAAAGATAGACCACTGGGTTAAATGGGACTTTCTGATAACAGTGTTGTATCCAAATTATATAACTTCATGCTTAACCTTTGCAACAGAGATATTGTCAATTAGGTCACGTGTATTTAAGAAACCAATTAGGTGATTTAGGTTTTAGTGATACATGGATAAATCCTAAATGTGTCACTCGACCAAATTTAATTTTATTGGAGATTAAGCAAAACGATATTTGATCAGGCAAAGATATTGACTATGATTTCATTGAGAAATTCCCGAAATGCTTTATGTATAAATATTTCGTAGATCAAACTCTTGCTTTGCAGTTTCACGTTAGTTCTTATACCAATGGAATCATGTTTGACTGGAACCCGTATATCAGGTCATTCTCTTGACATGGAGACAGGAAGATACAGAAATATTCCAGGGATACAAAGGTATTGTAAACAATGTAAATCTGTTACTGAAGTTGAGGATGAATTCCATTTTTCACTGATATGTAGACAATGCCAAGTCATTCGAGCTCTTTTTACTAAGAGATATAGATTTAGAAAAGGTGAACGTTTGAGTATTCAGATTGTTAATGACCTTTGTATGTTAGGTAATTGATGAGGCTAGTAAATTGCGAAATCCCTATTTATATATAGAATATGTAACAATATTCTTCCATTTCTACAATGTATCATGTAATGTTCATGTTTATGTAATATGCACTGATGGGGCTAAGGCCTAAACTAACAGTAAAACTAGAAATTATGGGTTATATAATATCTGTGATGGAACGTATCCTTTGTTCAAATGCCAGCGCAATTTGTTCAAGTACAAATCTGTTTTATTTTATTTTGTTACCTTAGCAATACAAAAATACGTGTTTTGAAGTATTACGTATAATGAAGTACTTACGTCATTATATATAATGAAGAAATAACTGGGACATATTCAAGTATGTCAATCAATTTTGAGGTCCGTGTTTTACTTATTGGTGATCGATGTTCGCCAACAGGTGAACCAGTAACTCATTATATTGTAGATGTTATCAGAGGTGTGGCACGCTCGCTGTATGGGGTAGTTACTTATAAGTGACATTTTGTGTTAAACATAATTCGCAGTGTATCTATATTTCCCGGTCTATAATAGACCTACATTTTTATGTCCCGATCTGATAGGTTTTATTTCTTACGGAACATTAGTATAATGTGTTGTTGTTAAGTAAAACCACAAGTCATAGGACTTCTGAAATAACGTGACATTCAGGTAGATAAACTGATTACATTTCAAGCGAGAATAGTTATTTAATGAAAACGAATAACAGTGAAGTGACGTCTTAAGACATCATGATGGATGCGGGAGAACAGTTAAGTGACGTCTTAAGACATCATGATGGATGCGGGAGAACAGTTAAGTGACGTCTTAAGACATCATTATGGATGCGGGAGAACAGTTTAGTGACGTCTTAAGACATCATTATGGGTGCGGGAGAACAGTTAAGTGACGTCTTAAGACATCATGATGGATGCGGGAGAACAGTTAAGTGACGTCTTAAGACATCATGATGGATGCGGGAGAACAGTTAAGTGACGTCTTAAGACATCATGATGGATGCGGGAGAACAGTTTAGTGACGTCTTAAGACATCATGATGGATGCGGGAGAACAGTTAAGTGACGTCTTAAGACATCATGATGGATGCGGGAGAACAGTTAAGTGACGTCTTAAGACATCATGAAGGATGCGGGAGAACAGTTAAGTGACGTCTTAAGACATCATGATGGATGCGGGAGAACAGTTAAGTGACGTCTTAAGACATCATCATGATGGATGCGGGAGAACAGTATAGTGACGTCTTAAGACATCATGAAGGATGCGGGAGAACAGTTAAGTGACGTCTTAAGACATCATGATGGATGCGGGAGAACAGTTAAGTGACGTCTTAAGACATCATGATGGATGCGGGAGAACAGTTAAGTGACGTCCTAAGACATCATGATGGATGCGGGAGAACAGTATAGTGACGTCTTAAGACATCATGAAGGATGCGGGAGAACAGTTAAGTGACGTCTTAAGACATCATGAAGGATGCGGGAGAACAGTATAGTGACGTCTTAAGACATCATGAAGGATGCGGGAGAACAGTTAAGTGACGTCTTAAGACATCATGATGGATGCGGGAGAACAGTTAAGTGACGTCCTAAGACATCATGATGGATGCGGTAGAACAGTATAGTGACGTCTTAAGACATCATGAAGGATGCGGTAGAACAGTATAGTGACGTCTTAAGACATCATGATGGATGCGGGAGAACAGTTAAGTGACGTCTTAAGACATCATGAAGGATGCGGGAGAACAGTTAAGTGACGTCTTAAGACATCATGAAGGATGCGGGAGAACAGTTAAGTGACGTCTTAAGACATCATGAAGGATGCGGGAGAACAGTTAAGTGACGTCTTAAGACATCATGAAGGATGCGGGAGAACAGTTAAGTGACGTCTTAAGACATCATGATGGATGCGGGAGAACAGTTAAGTGACGTCCTAAGACATCATGATGGATGCGGTAGAACAGTATAGTGACGTCTTAAGACATCATGAAGGATGCGGGACAGTTAAGTGACGTCTTAAGACATCATGAAGGATGCGGGAGAACAGTTTAGTGACGTCTTAAGACATCATGATGGATGCGGTAGAACAGTTAAGTGACGTCATGAAGGATGTATGGGAACACAAGATCAAGGCGTCATGAGTGCGGAGAGCACTAAAGGATAACGCAGGAATGTTGGAATGCATGAACACAAGATGTACAGGTGAAGTAGCAGAACTAAGGTAAATAAGAAATATTAATATCTATATCTTATACTTACCTCTCCAAAAGCGGTTTCCTATCACTGCTTTTACAGCCACGAAACTTTCATGTAGTCGGCAGGATCCTGTTATTTCATGGAAACTGAATCCCAAACATCCAATGGTTCGAAGACATAAAACTGAGCAAGTGATCAAGGACGAAGAAACTATCGCAATCAATGGAAGAGACACTTCTTTGTCCACAAGTCCTATATCCTCTACAAAGTTCTTGTTCATATACATCACTGCAAATGGATCAAAACGCTACAAAGAGACACTTTTACGGAAAATCCTGGTATTAATAAAGAATTATTAACCTACCTTGTAAGCAGTCATTATGTGTTTCTTGGAATATCACTGAAAAAATGCAGCAAAATGTGACATTCGAACTTAGGCTTGGTAAAATCAAACTAACTGGAATTAATGATAAGTGTTACCCTCTGCAAAACGTATTTTTAGAAGACACTTTAATGGATTCATCAATAATCAATTATTTATCAGACAAAGTCTCCAGGACAGAATTTGTTATGCTTCTTAGCGACAGTCGAAGCGTGTGGTTACAGGCATCAGCTCAACCTACCTAGATATACGCATGCATATATGTGATGGTACTGAAAAGTTCTACTTGATGTATACATAATGATATATAACCAGTTTTCAAATAAGTACATGTCCAACATTTTAAAAAAAGTTCCATATAATTAACCAGTAAGCTGAAAGTCGGATATATGATTTGTAACTTCTTTCTTAATAGCATGATTAAGAGACGATTATATTTAGGATCTTATCCTTTCTCTTCTCTCCCAACCATCATTGCAAACTACTGGATGTCTTCCTCAGTATACTCAGCGTGACAACAATTAAGTATAGATATTGCTATCACGAGCAGAATTATCTGAGCACGTGTGGTAATTCTCTCGCTTGCAATGATGTGACACATGTGGTATTTCTCTTTGTTGATGACATGACACGTGTTTTTTCTGTTTAATAAACATATATGACTACTACGGGATATCTTAACTAACAATGTATATGTAGTCTCTTGTTTGACACCATTTATCTTGATGACGAAACCATGGCACTGTAAGATATCGGGGGTACGGAAACGCTTCACGCTGAAAACTATGTACAGCCCTTTGTTATGTAGATCACCAGTCATCATGTAAATATTGTTATTAAAGGACTAATATCATAACGTTATCAGTAGAATATTGTGGATATTTACGATACAAATAATTTTAATACAAGTAGACAAGGGGCATTAAATGAGTACTTTACGTCAGATGTTCCCAAGGGAATCTAGTATTCCATGTCAATTTGTCAAGATACATTGTTATATAATCATACAAATACCAACAGCATTCACCAATGATACAGCTCTCGCTTTATATGTTGTAACATATTATTGTTCTCGTTAAATACCGTAACATATAATTGTTCTCGTTAAATACCGTAACATATTATTGTTCTCGTTAAATACCGTAACATATTATTGTACTAGTTATATATTGTATAAAGATATTGTTCTCGTTTGGTTTTTTTTTTGTAACATATTATTGTTTTAATATTAATTGGAATAATAGATATTTTTATGAATAACTTTAAATATTGTTGATAAAGCGTTGGTTGCCATGACAATATTTGTTATTCTGAAGAGTGTTTTGAGACAGTATGATACTTTTCTCTAATACTTAATATCGGGTGTAGTAGACAAGTTCAGACAAAATCTTCCTATTTTTACAGATTTTCTGATGATCATTTAGGCATTTTGTCTGTAAGTATAATGTTGTATGTGTATCATCATACATGGTAATGACTTTGATGATTGTAAATCATGTTTTGTAGATTTATTGTAGATAACATGTAAATTATATCAAAAAGTATTGCAATCTAGAAAAATTCTACATTTTGTAATTTGTCGTCATTTCATAGAATTGGAGTTTATCTTCTTAGGACATGTCTTTATCGTCTTTGTTATTTTTGTTTCATAAAACGTTCGGAAATTCTTTAGATATATCATACTACATATAGTTTGATGTTATTTTGTACTAATGCTAACGTTATACATCTGGTCACGTGTAGCCAATGGTAAGCTCCTTAAATAAGTTATTTACATCTCTGTTTTTGTGTTGTGATGACATATTTTTTGTTTTCCGATGAACTTTTAGTTTATCATTTATTCAATGAGTATGACAGGACCATAAAAATTAATTATAGGGCAGATCTAAGTATTTAACCTGATGTAGATCATTAAGTATAACACGTCTCTCTCTCTCCCTCCCTCCCCCCTCCCTCCCTCTTCCTCTCTCTCTCTAGTTCTTTCTCTAGTTCTCTCTCTCTAGATATTTCTCTATCTCCCAGCTCTCTCTCTAGTTCTTTCTCTAAATCTCTCTCTAGCTGTAGGTGAGATACATTTTCATGTTATCGAGCGGATTAAGTTGTCCATTTAGGCATTTCAGTGATTATTCACCGACAAATTAATCATTTTACATGAAGACACTTTCAAGTCTCTCGCTTACAGCTTAGAAGTTCGAACATCGGATCTTGTTTGGGAAGTAGGGGATGTAAACAGAAAATTGCGTAGATACATCCTTTTCAAACTGGATAGTGGAGTGAAAGGGTTTTTTCTGTTAAAGTAGCATCTTATCATAAAATTGTAAGATTTTAAGTTAAATTAATTAAAATGAAAATGCTATAAAAAAATTTCATAAATCACTCATGACTTCATCTACAAATTGACTGTTTAGTTGAATTCGCGCCGTTCTGACGACAAGGAACTACATAGTCATAAACTGTAAAACAAGGATTGTTTTGTTTGTTTGTTTGTTTGTTTAGGAGGAGACAGATATATAGAGTATACAGGGTCAGTGTCTCAAAGCTCGACACTTCTTTCTTCACCCTCACCAAAATACAGCTTATACTTTAACACACTGACCATGTATTATATATCATCCTGCAACATTGATCGAAAATCAGACTATTGAAACGTAAACAATTTTGATGTTTAACCTGTGTTTACCTGACATTGACGTTACTCTGAACTTTGCCTGATGACGGACGCCAAAATAATTGCTTCACGTGGAAATATAGTTCAAAACATCATCGGATATAACAGCGATTTGATGAATTTTTATAAAACAACTTGCTCATTACAACATGTAAAATCGCTTATTTCAACAAACTATTTATATTTTCTGAACGTAGTATTTAAATAAATCTAGAACGTAATTCTATAGAATTAATGCGCGTGCTGAAATACAGCTGTTTTCATGCACAGCACAAATATATGTGACAGGTGTATTCCGACAATGGTAGCTCCAGTTACAGAATATATATCTTAAGAAATCCAGGTTTACTTACGTCCAGAATAAACGGTAGCGTCTAAATTTTCAAAATGAAAATGATGACTTTTGTAACAATTTATTCCAGTACAAATTCTACAACGGAAATATCGGCCTGTAGTGGTTATTACTCTAATTTGTATATCAATGCGGAGTAATTATATTTTTATACATTTTTCATCTATTAATATTATTTCCGATACGAAAAATGGGATTCACTTCCCACTGGCCAAAAATGGCCAAGGTCGAGGCGCAGGCACACTCATTAGAACGAATGGGACTACTCGTTAATACCAGCTGTCAGGAGAGTTTCGTGACTTGATGGCTCAGTAACTTAACTCATTAACTAGCCTAAGAAAGTCTCCATCAGGCTGTGTTCGGATCCTAGCAGACACAATGTAATAAAAATTACTTCTTTTACACTGGCTTAGCATAAACAATCTACTGATGTAATTTCGCAGATATACATGGAGGTCGAATTTCGTTGAATTTCGAAGCACATAACAAATATCAAATACCACTAGATGTTACCGAGGACGACATAATGTAGATTATATATGAAATAATTATAAATTATTGTGTAGGTAATGATATTTGTTTTACAAATAAAGCGATTGGAAGCTCTCAAACTTGATCTGCGTTAAAGTTTCCAGCGACGCACCTGTTAAACGCTGAACACAAACGTTTAGAAAATCTCTTAATTAATTGCTTTGACCTTCAACACACAATAACATCTAACACTCAATGGGCTTGGTTTAAAATGATAGCATTAGCCGGGTGTAAACACAGAACAGAACCTGGCATATCTTGGTTTATTGGCCTTTAAATCATCACACCTGGATGACTTTAAAAGCACAGGTAAGATTTTATTTCGTTTAAATACAACGAGTACACAATACAAAGCATGTCATGGTTTCCAAAAAATAGTTTTTTATGTGTTGGTTTTATTTTGTTTATTTTTATCGAGTAGATAAATTGGGATTGGGTAAATAATCATTATATTACTTATCATATAAATTTATATTTGAGAGAGAGAGAGAGAGAGAGAGAGAGAGAGAGAGAGAGAGAGAGAGAGAGAGAGAGAGAGAGAGAGAGAGAGAGAGAGAACACACACGCACAGACAGAGAAGAGAGAGAAACACACAGAGAGAGAGAGAGAGAGAGAGAGAGAGAGAGAGAGAGAGAGAGAGAGAGAGAGAGAGAGAGAGAGAGAGACAGACAGACAGAGAGAGAG
This sequence comes from Ylistrum balloti, assembly GCF_031769215.1. Lineage (NCBI taxonomy): Eukaryota > Metazoa > Mollusca > Bivalvia > Pectinida > Pectinidae > Ylistrum > Ylistrum balloti. The sequence continues at coordinate 390,521 of NW_026781875.1, read as the reverse complement.
AGAGAGAGAGAGAGAGAGACAGAAACACACAGACAAACCGAAGAGAGAGGAACACGCTGACAGGCAGACAGACAGACAGAGAAGAGAGAGGAACACACAGACAGACAGAAACAAATGTTTTATTTTCATGACCAATGTCTTCCTGCTATGATATAATATAATGTATTCTATGAGAGGGCATGTTCTTTTTTCTGATAAGCTGCAAATGACGGTCACAACATGGACAAATCCTTGTCTAGAAACTTAGGTGACATGGACTATCTGTTCACAGGAGTTCATTCCTTCATTAAAGAAAATGATTTACGTATTTATCTTACCCAAATTATGTCCCTCTTTACACTTTGTATGCGCACCTGTCGAGATGCTTATCTGGAGAAGCCAGGTGTAATCCTTTGGTCAACATCCGTGATTTACTTGAAACGTCTGAAAAACTATCTTAACAAGTCGATGCTGATTTGGCTAAACCTCTAATTAATTTTACAAAATAACTCGACTTTTCGCAATATTTATCTCAACATTTGGCTTACAGTACTGACCAAAGAAGTATAATGAAATACACAGTACTATATATAGGTTTTCATACCTATTGTAGATCATAAAATATCAGTATTGTTTTTATATAGCATTAATGCCTACTTCCAAAGTCTTAAAATTTTCTACCAAAAAACTCCTAGATGGCCGCTTTGCACTAATTAGGAACGGTAGGCGGAGAGTGTGTCTGCAAAGTATCCACAATACCAATGATTCATGAACAGACATGTCTGTTTGAGATGTTTAGAAATATCGTTACGTATAGCCTACGTAACAAACTACAGGGATCAACGCATCACTTTATTCCAACAAGTTTTTTTTGAATCAATAACTATTTTGTATTTTTTTTATCGCACTTCACAATGTCGCTGGTATTCCTTAATATCATGACACTTTCATGCACAAACATGCACGTTCTGCTAAAGTAATAATCAAGTCATTCGTTGTCAAGGATACGGTCTAAACAACCACAGCGATACATCCCATGATATTTTAAGTCTGGTGTGATCTATTTATATTTGTAGACCTTGACCTTGTTGCCCTCGAGACCGACCCAAAGGTTACCATTGTCTTGCAGGGCGATACCATGAGGCTCGAAGTCTTCTGTCGTCAACGTCTCCATCTTCTTGTTTTTCCCGTGCACGATCACCACGCTCTTGTTGTTCATGTCCGTTATTAGCAAGTTTTTCTGTTTGTCGTAGCACGCATCATATGGTCTGAATTTTCGGGACGGATTGTAACCGGAAGCGCGGATGGTTCCATTCCGGACTGTTATACAGTCTCCCTCATGGTGATACTTCAGATGCAAGTTCTCGTCAACAACAGTCACGTGGAGTTTGCGCGTGATTTGATTGTCGTATACGATAACAGACACTTCTCCAGCGCGGTCGCATGCCGTCATGTGATGAGGGCGTTTCATCATGCGAGCCAATGGGCTAAATTTGTCCATCGCTCTAGCAATATGTCCCTCGCTTGAATAGATGATGATCTTCCGGTCCATGCCGATGACAATGTAATCATCTCCTGTGATACATAGACATCGTGGAGTTTCCTCTACCCGGAATCTGATGACAGGAATGGTCGACGTATGTACTTCGCGAATCGTCCGGTCCTCGCACGCAAGCCACAAGTCAGAAGTTGTTTTGGAGACTGCAATGTCAAAAACTCGGGACTCGCTTGTAATCGTGCGTTGGACTGCTCCGCTAAGATTGACGAGAGCAATCTCTTGACTAAGTCGTTCCAGCAACCAGACATTCTCTTCTACTGGACACATGGAATGGATTCTTTTATTGTGCTGGAACTCCGAAATCACCTCCAGATTTTCAGGCGTCGAGGAAATCGCGGACCGCTCGCTCAAACTCTGGCTACCTTCAATTGCGAGCGTTCCAAAGACGCGGATCTTCTGTTCTGTACCGGAATTCCCAGGGCGGAAAATGGCGGCCTTTAACGGAAAATCACTCGGGATTTCACGATCCTCAGGTATCTTTCTTTCCGCGTATATGATCTCCATATCGTCATCTGACGCGATCGCGTCACGGCACGTCTTCACGAGCGTGGCCATACCGCTATATATAAATTCTAGTTCTTGCTTGAATTTCCGGAGATTTTCTTTATTTTCTTCTTCCATTTGTTCGCAAAGTAAGATATAATTGTCGCTGATCTTGTCTATTTCTGCCTTCAGCTCCGTCGCTTGTCGCTGGATATCATTCACAATGTCTTTGAAGTAGCCATCGTTTCCATTCAAATTTTTCTCCGTCGCTGCAATCTTATTTTTCACCAGCGGCAAATCTCGTTCAGATTCTCGGAGAAATTGGTCGATGTCATCTTTTTTCTGCAGCACAAAATCACTCAACTCAACAAAGTAGTGCCCGTTATGTGTTGTCGCTACACAATGTGAGCACACCAGATCTTCCATACAATTTTTACACGCGAACATTACGTCATTCTGAGGGTGACTCGGGCATTTCCTGCTAATCGTGGCCTCGGGTTGTGTGTTCTTCTTCGGCATGATGGTTGAAATAGACAAAAAATGACTCACCGGAAAAGGAACTATTATGGTCAAACAGACGGTTGAACTCTCCCAATTACTTGTAACAAAACGTTAACATTGTTGCCATATAGTAAAATCGCTTGCTGACTTAGTTGATGTACAAAGTACACCTATGTCGTTATTGTTTATTTCGTTTGTTGCAATCATATTTCCTGAAACATTGAAAAAAAAAACATTTCAAAGTATATCGCAGGTAATTTATCTTATTTCTTATTGAAGTCTTTGCCATTCTAAAAATATGGAACATTTGTCAAATGTCGAACTAATTTTCACAAAAATCAGATTGAAATTTTGAATTTTCCTTTTTAAATTTTTATTTTATCAAGAATGCGTTATATTCTAAATCGACCCTTTTGCTGATTTGCCAAGGGATGTACCCTTTGAATAGACGAGCCGTGATGAAAAAAGCTTTACTCTGCAAATAATATGTTCATCTACAGAAGTAAACAATAGATAAGTGAGGGAACAGTATTAATCATTGAGGTTTTAAAACATACTAACGAATGAAACGTATAGCAGACACATGGGAGGGTGGAGCAGGGATGGGTGGTTACAAAACTATGTCCATGCTGAGATTTGACTTCCTGTGGGTAGATTTAATTTTCAAGACTAGCGGGTCATGGTGACCTGGGTTTCGCATGAATTTCGTCGCAGGAGGTCGACCGTACCTATGTATCCAGAGTGCTGTCAAGCGTCAATATTAATGAATAGAAAGACCTGATGAGGTGTGATAAAATTGAAATAGAAAAATTAATTGTGAGATTCCTTCAGCTTCAGGGGATGGTATTGTTCCAGACTAAGAAGGGTCTTTTATAGATGAATGTTTGGTAGGAAAGCCCAATATTGTTATCAGAGGTCTCAAGTCTTTGCGAGTGGGAAAGTGTGAAGCTGATTTTAATTTGGTATATAAAAATATAGTAATAAATTTATTATAATTCAATCAATTGATATCAATTCATCAACCAGGAAAACAAATCTTACTGTTATTTTCTTATTTTATGTCCTTATACAGAAATGTAGTGAACTATTGGGTATTCTATGTCCTTATACAGAAATGTAGTGTAATGTTGAGTGTTTTTTATGTCCTTATACGGAAATGTAGTGTAATATTGAGAGTTTTTATGTCCTTATATAGAAATGTAGTGTAATGTTGAGTGTTTTTTATGTCCTTATACAGAAATGTAGTGTAATGTTGAGTGTTTTTTATGTCCTTATACAGAAATGTAGTGTAATGTTGAGTGTTTTTTATGTCCTTATACAGAAATGTAGTGAACTATTGGATATATTATGTCCTTATACAGAAATAAAGTGTAATGTTGGGTATTTTATGTCCTTATACAGAAATGTAGTGTAATGTTGGGTATTTCATGTCATTATACACAAATGTAGTGAACTATTGAGTATGTTATGTCCTTATACAGAAATGTAGTGTACTATTGGGTATGTTATGTCCTTATACAGAAATGTAGTGTACTGTTGGGTATTCTATGTCCTTATACAGAAATGTAGTGTAATGTTGAGTGTTTTTTTCTGTCCTTATACAGAACTGTAGTGTAATGTTGGGTATGGTATGTCCTTATACAGAAATGTATTGAACTGTTGGGTATGGTATGTCCTTATACAGAAATGTAGTGCAATGTTGGGCATTTTATGTCCTTATACAGAAATGTATTGAACTGTTGGGTATGGTATGTCCTTATACAGAAATGTAGTGTACTGTTTGGTATTCTATGTTCTTATACAGAAATGTAGTGTAATGTTGAGTATGTCCTTATACAGAAATGTAGTGTAATGTTGGGTATTTTATGTCCTTATACAGAAATGTAGTGTACTATTGGGTATTTTATGTCCTTATACAGAAATGTAGTGTACTGTTGGGTATTCTATGTCCTTATACAGAATTGTAGTGTAATTTTGAGTGTTTTTTATGTCCTTATACAGAAATGTAGTGAACTATTGGGTATTTTATGTCCTTATACAGAAATGTATTGAACTGTTGGGTATTTTATGTCCTTATACAGAAATGTAGTGCAATGTTGGGTATTCTATGTCCTTATACAGAAATGTAGTGTAATGTTGAGTGTTTTTATGTCCTTATAAAGAAATGTAGTGAACTATTGGATATGTTATGTCCTTATACAGAAATGTAGTGTAATGTTGGGTATTTTATGTCCTTATACACAAATGCAGTGTTATGTTGGGTATTTTATATCGTTATACAGAAATGTAGTGCACGGTTGGGTGTTTTCTGTCCTTATACAGAACTGTAGTGTAATGTTGGGTATGGTATGTCCTTATACAGAAATGTAGTGCACGGTTGGGTGTTTTCTGTCCTTATACAGAACTGTAGTGTAATGTTGGGTATGGTATGTCCTTATACAGAAATGTATTGAACTGTTGGGTATTTTATGTCCTTATACAGAAATGTAGTGCAATGTTGGGTATTTTATGTCCTTATACAGAAATGTATTGAACTGTTGGGTATGGTATGTCCTTATACAGAAATGTAGTGTACTGTTGGGTATTCTATGTCCTTATACAGAAATGTATTGAACTGTTGGGTATTTTATGTCCTTATACAGAAATGTAGTGTAATGTTGGGTATTTTATGTCCTTATACAGGAATGTAGTGTACTAATGGGTATTTTATGTTTAAAACAGTATTAACAATTTTATGTAAACACATGCACCTCAAATGCAAAATACCATATATGTAGTTGGCGGTATATGTGTTAATAACAATAAATAACTGATATAGGGAGAAATATCGGAAAACCTTACCATATGTTTTATTACAGTCGTTTGCATTCTTACCTTTTCATCATGGAGAGCTCCTAACACAAATATTGACTCCTGTCGTGTTCTGACTTTGGCTCTCTGTAAACATCGTAATCAGGAAAATGTTTGGCTGTTCATTGGGCACGTGATGTCCTCTCTGACGTCACAGATAAAAAGAAAGGAACTTGTTTCCTTGTATGTCTTTCGTTTGTCTCGAACTGGTAATAAGATTTCCGTGAGAGTTGTAAGACAATCCAGTATTTCAATATGGCGTTTAAGTGTATCTTAGCACAGGTACCTGTGTACTGGATTACTTAAATATTCATAATAAGGGCGAATTCTAAATTTGTTGAAGACCAAATCGAAAACATTGTCTTAAAACGGAAACAAAGGAATATCATTTATTAACATCTCATTTTTTAGACATTCAACGATATCATGGAAAACGTGTTTGTTGTCGAAGAAGTAGACAATTGTATTTAAATTCTACTTTAAGCAGAATGATCAATTAAATTATACATAAAAAAATAAATTTCACAAATTTGATAGAATATTTTAAAATAAATATGAACATTTTTATTTCTTTTAAATCAATAAGCATATTTTTTTCTAAACTTTATACTGCGGTTTTCTACTTCTTGACAGAGTATAAGGTTGAGCTCTTTTGGTGTATCTAGTACACAAGCGCCTGCGATCCGCTGACCACTGATGCGCTCACTCGTAGCTAAAGACAGATATTCAATACCTGTGTTATTGTGTTAGAAAATACCCTTATGTCGTTTCAAATGTGTCAATACAATACGCCAGACTAGACTAGATGAACCTAATTAGCATTTAAATAATGGACCATTTAATCAAGGGGGTCACGAAGGGGTATCTTGATAATACCCTTTATTTATTTACGTATTTATTTATCTATTTATTTACTTTTTTATTAATTAATTTATTTATTTATTCCTCAATTATTTATTTATTTCATATTCAATATATATTGAATATATGTTTTAAATAGAGATCTCTGTTAACATTGTACTTGTTGAATTCCCCTTGTTAACTGTTTGTCATTGTTCCCAGTGACTTTGTCCAGGGTCCAGTGAACATTATGTTATAAGACGAGCGTGTATTGCTTATTTGTACCGTTTCCCGAGACTTCGATAAAACACACGACCGTATCTAAATATATACACGGTGTATATATAGCTATGGTGTGTCTTACCTAATTACCTGTGGTATGTTCAGACCTATGATGTGTCTTACCTAATTACCTGTGGTATGTTCAGACCTATGATGTGTCTTACCTAATTACCTGTGTTATGTTCGGACCTAGGGTGTGTCTTACCTAATTACCTGTGGTATGTTCAGAACTATGGTGTGTCTTACCTAATTACCTGTGGTATGTTCAGACCTATGATGTGTCTTACCTAATTACCTGTGGTATGTTCAGAACTATGACCTAGGGTGTGTCTTATCTAATTACCTGTGGTATGTTCAGAACTATGGTGTGTCTTACCTAATTACCTGTGGTATGTTCAGAACTATGGTGTGTCTTACCTAATTACCTGTGGTATGTTCAGACCTATGATGTGTCTTACCTAATTACCTGTGGTATGTTCAGACCTATGATGTGTCTTACCTAATTACCTGTGTTATGTTCAGACCTATGGTGTGTCTTACCTAATTACCTGTGGTATATTCAGAACTATGGAGTGTCTTACCTAATTACCTGTGGTATGTTCAGACCTATGGTGTGTCTTACCTAATTACCTGTGGTATGTTCAGAACTATGGAGTGTCTTACCTAATTACCTGTGGTATGTTCAGACCTATGGTATGTCTTACCTAATTACCTGTGTTATGTTCAGACCTATGATGTGTCTTACCTAATTACATGTGGTATGTTCAGACCTATGATGTGTCTTACCTAATTACCTGTGGTATGTTCAGACCTATGGTGTGTCTTACCTAATTACATGTGGTATGTTCAGACCTATGGTGTGTCGTACCTGATATAACGGTCAATTATCTCTTTATTTCATTTTCCAAACTTCTTTGCGCGAGGTAGAGATAAACATAAGTCCGCCTCTTTATGTCGACCAGATTCAAATCAAAGCTGAAATTGTCTCCGGTGGAAAATTGCAAAACCCAGTGTTATGTCAATTTTATCAACAGTCGGGGTATTATGTCATCTTTATCAACAGACGGGATATTGTGTCATCTTTATCAACAGATGGAAGATATTTAAATGTACATAAATTAAAAAAACTGCTAACGATATATTCAATTATTCTTCATATTTTTACCATCATACGTATTTTTTTCTTTTTTTTTTTTCGTTCAAAATTACGAACCAGTTCTACATGTACAATGTCCACAGTTTTGTTCAAACATCATCAAACTTTCCTTAACTGACTCTCCATGGTTCATTTGTTTATCTGTCTCGCGACCGATGCGCAGTAAAAAAGAAGAAAAAGGTTGTAGCGAAATAGTCCGTTCGCCGTCCGGACTCAAAACAGCCGTTTTTAAGAATTCACGTGATGCCTTCCTCGTAGATCATCATCCCTCTATCGCTCGTATGGCATGCAATGTCTCTGAAAAAGTTAATAAGATAAGTGAAACTTAACATCAGGATATATTTATTTATAATGTTATCAATATTATAAATCATCGTTATACAGAACACATAAACATCTAGATGTCAGTTTATTGTTCTCAAATAGAGTATTATACTCTACAGGTATTGAACATTAGATTTGATATCTGGGGTTGACCTTTAACCCGGAAGTGCTACATGTATTACAGTTGCAACATCTCGGGCAATGGTCGGACATTGTCGGAATTCAAGTGCGATTTTCGGAGATAGCGTCGGGAGTTTATCAGAGATGTGATTGTATCGCCTGGTATTTTACCTATCGACAGGAAAGAAGTCATAGCTAAATTTCAAGAACGACAACAGCTAAGTAGATCTGGTGATGGGCAGTAGTTAGAAAGTATCGTCTCTACTTCGCTTCGCTTCTAAATTCGGGGATATCAATCCTTTCATTCTGGCTGGTACATGTGTGTAATTTTTGTTACCTCGTTGGCGTTAGTTTCTTTCTTTATCGAAGTTTAAGGGGGAAATTTAAGGCAGGTACATGTACTCAAGTTTGGAGCACTTACCTCTACCAGAGTTGTCGTTCCTTGTGCATACTATAATGATATTTCTATAACGAATCACCATGTATTCTGGGAGAAATTGGGTGGTGTTTTCTTTCGGAAAAAAAAATTTCTGATATCAATAACGATCTTTCATTCAATTCCTGCTCAATTACAGTACTTTGGTGTTTAGTTCCTTACCAGCATAGTCCAGCAAACGATCGCCATTACTGTCTCCGTTCCTTAAGAATCCCGCCGCCATAAATATTGCGAGATTTGGGGGGAATTCAATCACAACCTCGTAGAAGTGTCGTATTTCTGATGAAGACAGATAGTTGTCGCCATCTGAATTTCCCAGGTTGAAAAGTTCCTGTGCAAGTTCTATATCTCTGGTGGATCTTCTCTCTCGCCTGGTCACATCTCCCTGGATACAATGTATTGGCATTTCAACTATGTATTGTCACAAAATGAGATAAGGATACGGGGTTCGCTTTAGGTAGTTTATTGTATTCAATAATACAAACCTTTATCTATCGATCTAAACAGATCAAATATATTTTTAATGAAATTATAAGATATACTATTAAAACGAATTTTATTACATTAAAATGGTAATGGACCTCATCCCCACACCACCACCATCTAGATTTTTTTTATTTCTCTCTATCAAATTTGATTCGCTTTCATTCCGCTCATATTACTGAAGAGTCCAACAAATGTTTGCTTCTCATGGCAGTGTTATAAGATTTTGGGCATGAGTCGAAGCGTCATAATAACATTTATCTGAGGGTGTTATCAACAGACAGGGGATATTATACAATATCCGAGAATGAAAAAAAAATGTGGTAAAAGAGCAGCCATGAGAAACTACCATTTAAAATCATGATTTCTTCTCTATCTCACAAAAATGGAGTAGCCATATCAAAGGATTTGTCCGCTAACGATTAAATCAGTGTTAAGTTAAATAAGCCCATGTTTTACACTACATATAAGATCTTTACACGTGACGTGTAACGTTTTATTATCGTTTAGTGTCACCTGTGTTTTCTCCGCCCTCCTTTGTGCAGGTAAGCTGTTGGTAGATATCACCATCAGAATCAGTAGCCACAGCAAAGCACATGTACCATGGTAAGTGAATGTCGTCCCCAAATCCATCTTCTGGGAAAAACACACACATATGTATATATATATATATCCATACAAGTATATGTTAATATTTTTCAAATTAATTCCAAACATATTGTACTATTCTCAGTGTAGTTTATCGTCTTCAAACAATTGCCATACTCACAATATATTGAAGTAAACTCATGTTTATCTTCAAAAAGAGTCACAGTTATCACCTCGCAATCTACTATCACTATCATAAATATGTAAAATTTTGAATCTTACGAAATTACAATTAGATAAGCCATATCACAGATATTAGATGTCATTGAAATATTGAAAACAAGCCATTGCCACTTTTAAACGCTCGTTTCCTTTCTCAAATATTGCAGGTATTTTACTATCGCACGACTCGAGTTAACAATATAAATTATTTCAACATTAATGGCGTAAAGACATGATTTACTGTAAACTGTTTTATTTGATAATGAAATTGTCCTTAAGTCGATCACGTGATCAAATCAATTCCACATATAAAATAATTAAGGTCAACTAGAAATCCATGCATAATTGTCTATTTCAAACGCGTGAAGAGTTTCGCCCAAAGGTACAATGGGCATCAGCTGCTTTCCCCTGGGCTCACGTGACCTGATGCTAACTACGTCATTAATGGTGAACTGATACGATTACGTTGGTACGTGTAGAGCGCGACAAAAAATCGATTAAAATGCTCTTATTTTACTCTAATAAGTTACTGAAATTTTACATCGGAATTTTAAAACATGGCACATTTGTCGTATGCCTTTAACATATATGTTTTTCTTGCTATTTTTCAAGCTAACCAATTGAAATCACAAACGTCTTATTGTGTATATTTATAGAACTTTGGAATCAGTCGTCATTTTTATCGTCATTGTAGTATGTTGTAGTTCAAATTATGCATTTATACTACACTGGTAATTTTGACCAATATTCCAATCATTGTGAAATTCTACAAAGATAAAACAGTTAGTGGTATTTAACGATAGAGGTATTGGAAGGGTGGTCTCTACTAGGATGCTTGGAAAGGGTCAGCAATTAAAATGAAGATATTGGTTTTAAATTTTTAAGTTATAGAAAGAAAGTTCGAAAACTAACACTAATTTCAGCGGTTTATAATTCTCACAACAGATAGATACACTGAACAGCACACAGCCCGACATGGAAACGGAATCGTGTTACCTAGCAACCTCCTTTTTGTTCTATCATCCACACCCATAAACTGATTTACATAAGAGTTACCAGAACGGCATCAAAAGACTTACACCAGTTTCATTTTTATCGAAAATACTTACATTAAATATCTCTCTCTTCAAATCGTCCTCTTTATATACTTACATTAAATATCTCTCTCTTCAAATCGTCCTCTTTATATACTTACATTAAATATCTCTCTCTTCAAATCGTCCTCTTTAGTGGTCTTCTCAGTTGGAGTCCTTAAATCTTTAGTTACCGTTGGTCAAACATTTACTAATTCCAGCAGCCGCCTGCCTCCCTATAGTCAAAATTGTTATCTACTGCAGCTAAATTTCTGAACTTTCTCCGATAGAAAGTCCTATAGCAGATTCGTTCAGATACTTCTTTCCTTCTGGTACTTACAAAGTTTGAACTCGAACTACCTCATCAACAGCAGTAAATGGACATTATATAAAATATTGATTATTATCGGTATTTGCTCCGCACGAGCAATATTAATACGTGTATAATTAATTCTCGTGGTAGATCAAAATGCTGTTTACACATCATGTCTGGACAACATTGTATATAGAAATTCAGATGCGTAGATATAGATTAATTTGCATACACGCACGTGTTTATGACGTATGTACACGTATATATCATTGGAACAAATCAGAAAGTCGTTTACCGAAAGAGGTAAAAAAGGGATTCCCGACAATTTTATTCTGAAATTAATTATATAGCGAAACCAATAACTTTTAAACGTTGTGACGTCAGCTGCATCTTGTGACGTCGACTGCAACTTCGGTTTATATAAAAATAAATGAAAACATTCAGGTACATCGTGGATAATGTTTTGAATTGAAGTGATGGATACAGCGTGAACTGTGTATGCCCCTTGTAAGTACAGTGTAAACAGATTTACTTATCATGATGTATCCATTTTGTTCCATTTCTATTATTGACTTGGTATAATCAACCTTGTCCCAAAGGTAATCTCTCCGGAACTACGCCGTGATCTTTAAATCATTCATCATTTTACAATACATGTGATTATAGGAAAGTGCAACTCGGGGTCATTTACACTCTTGTCGCGCACGATTGTGTCTAAAAAATGTATCTAACTGTTGATATTTATAATATCAGAAAATTCTAATTCCAATGAAACCGAAATCCAAGGATCTCACCTCAGATATATATATATATATATATATATATATAATGTAAGGCTGTGTGTGCTGATTTTCCTCGTTCTCAGATATATATATATATATATATATATATATATATATATATATATATATATAAAATACAATGTACCATAAAAATTGGATTACACCCAAACATGGTACTGGCAGCGAAAGATACAATTCCTATTCTACACAAAAGCGCAAAGATGCGTAATTTAGTTCAAGCGTCCGAAATCCTTCAAAGCAAACGACAACCGGCAAATCTGAAGAGAATACTCACGAGAGCTAAATTTGATGACTCTGACCAACGCAACTTTGCAGTATGAAAGTGTGGTGACACGAGATGCGGAATATGTGCTTATATACATCAAGGACAATACCTAACATTAAAAAACGGGATGTCGGTTAAACCAAATAGTGACTTGAATTGTAAAAGCAAGAATTTGATTTATGTCATTATGTGTCCATAAAGAACTTCGGCCAATCAGGGAATTCTCTGAGTGAAAGAGTCCGTGTACACAAACAGTAAACAGCCGGAAACACGTACAATTCCACTGAGTGAACATTTAGATAAGTGTGGAAAAGGAACTTTCCTAATTTTCCCATTTTACAAGATGGCTGAAAATAATACTTCAGATATATATGTATAAATCCAAGGAACACTTATATAGGTAGGTGTATATTTGACCACAGTGACAACAGTGACAACAGTCCACTGATATAGGTATTCAGTGTTTATTTGACCACAGTGACAACAGTCCAGTTATATAGGTATCCAGTGTTTATTTGACCACAGTGACAACAGTGACAACAGTCCAGTGATATAGGTATTCAGTGTTTATTTGACCACAGTGACAACAGTGACAACTGTCCAGTGATATAGGTATTCAGTGTTTATTTGACCACAGTGACAACAGTCCAGTTATATAGGTATTCAGTGTTTATTTGACCACAGTGACAACAGTCCAGTAATATAGGTATCCAGTGTTTATTTGACAACAGTGACAACAGTCCAGTTATATAGGTATCCTGTGTTTATTTGACAACAGTGACAACAGTCCAGTTATATAGGTATCCTGTGTTTATTTGACCACAGTGACAACAGTCCAGTTATATAGGTATCCAGTGTTTATTTGACCACAGTGACAACAGTCCAGTTATATAGGTATCCAGTGTTTATTTGACCACAGTGACAACAGTCCAGTTATATAGGTATCCAGTGTTTATTTGACAACAGTGACAACAGTCCAGTTATATAGGTATCCAGTGTTTATTTGACCACAGTGACAACAGTGACAACAGTCCACTGATATAGGTATTCAGTGTTTATTTGACCACAGTGACAACAGTGACAACTGTCCAGTGATATAGGTATTCAGTGTTTATTTGACCACAGTGACAACAGTCCAGTGATATAGGTATTCAGTGTTTATTTGACAACAGTGGTCAAGTTATATAGGTATTCATTGTGTTTCTGACCATAGTGACAACAGTCCAGTTATATAGGTATCCAGTGTTTATTTGACAACAGTAACAACAGTGACAACAGTCCAGTTATATAGGTATCCAGTGTTTATTTGACAACAGTGGTCAAGTTATATAGGTATTCATTGTGTTTCTGACCATAGTGACAACAGTCCAGTTATATAGGTATTCAGTGTTTATTTGACAACAGTGGTCAAGTTATATAGGTATCCAGTGTTTATTTGACCACAGTGACAACAGTCCAGTTATATAGGTATCCAGTGTTTATTTGACAACAGTGACAACAGTCCAGTTATATAGGTATCCAGTGTTTATTTGACAACAGTGACAACAGTCCAGTTATATAGGTATCCAGTGTTTATTTGACCACAGTGACAACAGTCCAGTTATATAGGTATCCAGTGTTTATTTGACAACAGTGACAACAGTCCAGTTATATAGGTATCCAGTGTTTATTTGACAACAGTAACAACAGTGACAACAGTCCAGTTATATAGATATTCAGTGTTTATTTGACCAGTGACAACAGTCCAGTTATATAGGTATCCAGTGTTTATTTGACCACAGTGACAACAGTCCAGTTATATAGGTATCCAGCATTTATTAGACAACAGTGACAACAGTCCAGTTATATAGGTATCCTTTGTTTATTTGACCACAGTGACAACAGTCCAGTTATATAGGTATCCTTTGTTTATTTGACCAGTGACAACAGTCCAGTTATATAGGTATCCTTTGTTTATTTGACCATAGTGACAACAGTCCAGTTATATAGGTATCCAGTGTTTATTTGACCACAGTGACAACAGTCCAGTTATATAGGTATCCAGTGTTTATTTGACCACAGTGACAACAGTCCAGTTATATAGGTATCCAGTGTTTATTTGACCACAGTGACAACAGTCCAGTTATATAGGTATCCAGCATTTATTAGACAACAGTGACAACAGTCCAGTTATATAGGTATCCTTTGTTTATTTGACCACAGTGACAACAGTCCAGTTATATAGGTATCCTTTGTTTATTTGACCAGTGACAACAGTCCAGTTATATAGGTATCCTTTGTTTATTTGACCACAGTGACAACAGTCCAGTTATATAGGTATCCAGTGTTTATTTGACCACAGTGACAACAGTCCAGTTATATAGGTATTCAGTGTTTATTTGACCACAGTGACAACAGTCCAGTTATATAGGTATTCATTGTTTATTTGACCACAGTGACAACAGTCCAGTTATATAGGTATCCAGCATTTATTAGACAACAGTGACAACAGTCCAGTTATATAGGTATCCTTTGTTTATTTGACCACAGTGACAACAGTCCAGTTATATAGGTATCCTTTGTTTATTTGACCAGTGACAACAGTCCAGTTATATAGGTATCCTTTGTTTATTTGACCACAGTGACAACAGTCCAGTTATATAGGTATCCAGTGTTTATTTGACAACAGTGACAACAGTCCAGTTATATAGGTATCCAGTGTTTATTTGACAACAGTGACAACAGTCCAGTTATATAGGTATCCAGTGTTTATTTGACCACAGTGACAACAGTCCAGTTATATAGGTATCCAGTGTTTATTTGACCACAGTGACAACAGTCCAGTTATATAGGTATCCAGTGTTTATTTGACCACAGTGACAACAGTCCAGTTATATAGGTATCCAGTGTTTATTTGACAACAGTGGTCAAGTTATATAGGTATTTAGTGTTTATTTGACCACAGTGACAACAATCCAGTTATATAGGTATCCAGTGTTTATGTGACCACAATGACAACAGTGACAACAGTCCAGTTATATACGTATCCAGTGTTTATTTGACCAGTGACAACAGTTCAGTTATATAGGTATCCAGTGTTTATTTGACCACAGTGACAACAATCCAGTTATATAGATATTCAGTGTTTATTTGACCAGTGACAACAGTCCAGTTATATAGGTATCCAGTGTTTATTTGACCACAGTGACAACAGTCCAGTTATATAGGTATTCAGTGTTTATTTGACCACAGTGACAACAGTCTAGTTATATAGGTATCCAGTGTTTATTTGACCACAGTGACAACAGTCCAGTTATATAGGTATTCAGTGTTTATTTGACCAGTGACAACAGTCCAGTTATATAGGTATCCAGTGTTTATTTGACCAGAGTGACAACAGTCTAGTTATATAGGTATTCAGTGTTTATTTGACCACAGTGACAACAGTCTAGTTATATAGGTATCCAGTGTTTATTTGACCACAGTGACAACAGTCCAGTTATATAGGTATTCAGTGTTTATTTGACCAGTGACAACAGTCCAGTTATATAGGTATCCAGTGTTTATTTGACCAGTGACAACAGTCCAGTTATATAGGTATTCAGTGTTTATTTGACAACAGTAACAACAGTGACAACAGTCCAGTTATATAGATATTCAGTGTTTATTTGACCAGTGACAACAGTCCAGTTATATAGGTATCCAGTGTTTATTTGACCACAGTGACAACAGTCCAGTTATATAGGTATCCAGTGTTTATTTGACCACAGTGACAACAGTGACAACAGTCCAGTTATATAGGTATCCAGCATTTATTAGACAACAGTGACAACAGTCCAGTTATATAGATATTCAGTGTTTATTTGACCACAGTGACAACAGTCCAGTTATATAGGTATCCAGTATTTATTAGACAACAGTGACAACAGTTCAGTTATATAGGTATCCAGTGTTTATTTGACCACAGTGACAACAGTCTAGTTATATAGGTATCCAGTGTTTATTTGACCACAGTGACAACAGTCTAGTTATATAGGTATCCAGTGTTTATTTGACCACAGTGACAACAGTCCAGTTATATAGGTATTCAGTGTTTATTTGACCACAGTGACAACAGTCCAGTTATATAGGTATTCAGTGTTTATTTGACAACAGTGACAACAGTCCAGTTATATAGGTATTCAGTGTTTATTTGACCACAGTGACAACAGTCCAGTTATATAGGTATTCAGTGTTTATTTGACAACAGTGACAACAGTCCAGTTATATAGGTATCCAGTGTTTATTTGACCACAGTGACAACAGTCCAGTTATATAGGTATTCAGTGTTTATTTGACCACAGTGACAACAGTCCAGTTATATAGGTATTCAGTGTTTATTTGACAACAGTGACAACAGTCCAGTTATATAGGTATTCAGTGTTTATTTGACAACAGTGACAACAGTCTAGTTATATAGGTATTCAGTGTTTATTTGACCACAGTGACAACAGTCCAGTTATATAGGTATTCAGTGTTTATTTGACCACAGTGACAACAGTCCAGTTATATAGGTATCCAGTGTTTATTTGACCACAGTGACAACAGTCCAGTTATATAGGTATCCAGTGTTTATTTGACCACAGTGACAACAGTCTAGTTATATAGGTATTCAGTGTTTATTTGACCACAGTGACAACAGTCCAGTTATATAGGTATTCAGTGTTTATTTGACAACAGTGACAACAGTCCAGTTATATAGGTATTCAGTGTTTATTTGACCACAGTGACAACAGTCCAGTTATATAGGTATTCAGTGTTTATTTGACCACAGTGACAACAGTCCAGTTATATAGGTATTCAGTGTTTATTTGACAACAGTGACAACAGTCCAGTTATATAGGTATTCAGTGTTTATTTGACCACAGTGACAACAGTCCAGTTATATAGGTATTCAGTGTTTATTTGACAACAGTGACAACAGTCCAGTTATATAGGTATCCAGTGTTTATTTGACCACAGTGACAACAGTCCAGTTATATAGGTATTCAGTGTTTATTTGACCACAGTGACAACAGTCCAGTTATATAGGTATCCAGTGTTTATTTGACCACAGTGACAACAGTCCAGTTATATAGGTATCCAGTGTTTATTTGACCACAGTGACAACAGTCCAGTTATATAGGTATTCAGTGTTTATTTGACAACAGTGACAACAGTCCAGTTATATAGGTATTCAGTGTTTATTTGACCACAGTGACAACAGTCCAGTTATATAGGTATTCAGTGTTTATTTGACAACAGTGACAACAGTCCAGTTATATAGGTATTCAGTGTTTATTTGACAACAGTGACAACAGTCCAGTTATATAGGTACCCAGTGTTTATTTGACCACAGTGACAACAGTCCAGTTATATAGGTATCCTGTGTTTATCTTATTACGAATTCTCTAGGATACACGGAAAACTTTCCTTTGATTGTATATATACCTATGGCATCTTTGTAGAAAAACTATAAACAATTTAAGAGAAAGTGCTTAGGTCAAATGATAAACGCAAAACGTGGAATTAAGCGCTGAATATATCAATCATGACATGACTGTAATTGCATGAAATCTGGATCGTCCACTTGGATTGTTTTGGATGTCTCTAACATTCTGAAAATAAAACATCATGACATTTAATAATTGTACCAAGCTTATCTAAATCATCTTGGTTTTATAAAAGTCAATAAAAGATTTGAGAATTGATCAGAAATTGAACATAACACACTATTGTGCTTATGGATTCGGATGTCTGGATAAAAGATAAAAATTTTTTATTGTCTTCACACGCTTTAAGCAGACTACTGGGAGTTTTACAAAGATTTACCTTCATGCAGTGTCACAGATCTGTCAGTCATACCGACGTCGTTATAAATCTGTACTGTGTAGCGTCCGTAGTCCTTGTCCTCGAATGACGTCACTCTCAGCCTCGTTATGGTTCCGGTTTTCTCCACCGTTTCTCCATTGGACGAGACCACAATGTCAATGTCATTGTTGACGATGTGATATTTCAACGAGTCGTTAGTTATTTCCTCGTTACCCTTCAACCACCTGATGCGTCGATAACCTGTCAACGAATGGAATGTCGCCCATATCTGTCCCGTTGAGTTCGTGACGTCAGTTGTCATATCCTGAACTATTTCAGGAATACCTGTTCAAAAGATCAAACAATCTCTTACAATGATGTCCAATTTTACAAAACCTACGACGAAAATGCCTCTAGATCGAAAACATTTACAATTCAAACTCAAATTCAATGAAATCAGAGCAAGCCATTCGAACAAATTTTACACGGAGACTCAAGAAGAATTATATAAGGAAAGTAAGACTAGATGTTCCGGTAGTGTAAGCGTCTTCTGCTTTATCTACGACACCGCCATATTTATATCTTGGTCAATTCAAGGAAGTAATAACATGTTTAAAATAAGAACAAGGTAAACGACAATGGAATCAACAGGCATATTAACGTAGATAAATACATTAACGAAAATGGAACTTCTTACGATTGACAGAATAGTTGTTATATTCTGGGCTTATAATAAGAGTGAATCTCAAGTTCTCAGTGAATAAGGATGCTTTATAGCATTTTGTGCCGAAATCTATGTAAATCGATACAATTATAACTTTGAGGATTTCTAAAGTGTCACTCGCAACAACCCTGTGATTAAAATGTCGGTCCATATCTGTTATTAACACATTCGAAGATCTAAATTGACCATATTCCTGAATGCATATCGCTACAAAATAACCAAACCATCATTAACCTTGTCCGTTTTCAATTAACTTCACTGGAATCACTGCTTGCCCCGCTTCATTTGACAAAATGGCATCATACATCCCATAATCCTCTGCTGTAAGACACGTGACAGTCAAGATGGAGGATATCGAATGTTTGGTCCGCACCAGGGAATTGGGGTCGTCATGATCTCCGGATGGTTCAGTCTGTATCTGATACTTGTTGATAGGGTGGTTTATCTGGACCTCCACACCCCTGAAGTACCACTTCAAACTGAAGTTGGGGTAATGGGAGGTGAAATTCACGTTTAAAAGAGCAGAGTCTCTATCATACGTCACACCAACGTCACTGGAGGTGATAGGGTTAGCTGTAAAGACAGCGTTTTATCTATGGTTAAACACATCAAGCTGACATTTACACTACAGTTTCATTTCTTCCTCTTGTCACTACGACAGAAATGAAAGGTAGTTTTCCCCTGAACATGGGTGTATAAAGGAGTATATACGATACAACATGAGAGTTTTCCCCTGAACATGGGTGTATAAAGGAGGATATACGGTACAACATGAGAGTTTTCCCCTGAACATAGGTGTATAAAGTAGTATATACGGTACAACATGAGAGTTTTCCCCTGAACGTGGGTGTATAAAGTAGTATATACGGTACAACATGAGAGTTTTCCCCTGAACGTGGGTGTATAAAGGAGTATATACGGTACAACATGAGAGTTTTCCCCTAAACATCGGTGTATAAAGGAGTATATACGGTACAACATGAGAGTTTTCCCCTGAACATAGGTGTATAAAGTAGTATATACGGTACAACATGAGAGTTTTCCCCTGAACGTGGGTGTATGAAGGAGTATATACGGTACAACATGAGAGTTTTCCCCTGAACGTGGGTGTATAAAGTAGTATATACGGTACAACATGAGAGTTTTCCCCTGAACGTGGGTGTATAAAGGAGTATATACGGTACAACATGAGAGTTTTCCCCTGAACGTGGGTGTATAAAGGAGTATATACGGTACAACATGAGAGTTTTCCCCTGAACGTGGGTGTATAAAGGAGTATATACGATACAACATGAGAGTTTTCCCCTGAACATGGGTGTATAAAGGAGTATATACGGTACAACATGAGAGTTTTCCCCTGAACGTAGGTGTATAAAGTAGTATATACGGTACAACATGAGAGTTTTCCCCTGAACGTGGGTGTATGAAGGAGTATATACGGTACAACATGAGAGTTTTCCCCTGAACGTGGGTGTATAAAGGAGTATATACGGTACAACATGAGAGTTTTCCCCTGAACGTGGGTGTATAAAGGAGTATATACGGTACAACATGAGAGTTTTCCCCTGAACGTGGGTGTATAAAGTAGTATATACGGTACAACATGAGAGTTTTCCCCTGAACATAGGTGTATAAAGTAGTATATACGGTACAACATGAGAGTTTTCCCCTGAACGTGGGTGTATAAAGGAGTATATACGGTACAACATGAGAGTTTTCCCCTGAACGTGGGTGTATAAAGTAGTATATACGGTACAACATGAGAGTTTTCCCCTGAACGTGGGTGTATAAAGGAGTATATACGGTACAACATGAGAGTTTTCCCCTGAACGTGGGTGTATAAAGGAGTATATACGGTACAGCATGAGAGTTTTCCCCTGAACATGGGTGTATAAAGGAGTATATACGGTACTACATGAGAGTTTTCCCCTAAACATCGGTGTATAAAGGAGTATATACGGTACAACATGAGAGTTTTCCCCTGAAAATGGGTGTATAAAGGAGTATATACGGTACAACATGAGAGTTTTCCCCTGAACATGGGTGTATAAAGGAGTATATACGGTACAACATGAGAGTTTTCCCCTGAACATGGGTGTATAAAGGAGTATATACGGTACAACATGAGAGTTTTCCCCTGAACATGGGTGTATAAAGGAGTTTATACGGTACAACATGATGATGTTTTCCCCTGAACATGGGTGTATAAAGGAGTATATACGGTACAACATGAGAGTTTTCCCCTGAACATGGGTGTATAAAGGAGTATATACGGTACAACATGAGAGTTTTCCCCTGAACATGGGTGTATAAAGGAGTATATACGGTACAACATGATGGTGTTTTCCCTAAACATGGGTGTATAAAGGAGTATATACGGTACAACATGAGAGTTTTCCCCTGAACATTGGTGTATAAAGGAGTATATACGGTACAACATGAGAGTTTTCCCCTGAACATGGGTGTATAAAGGAGTATATACGGTACAACATGATGGTGTTTTCCCTAAACATGGGTGAATTTCCCAATCCGACAATACCAGAATATAACATAGTGTACTTTTTATTCATTTTAGAAATGGAGCCGAATTTACATAACTGCAAATGTAGTTTTATTTAGTTTATTGCAACGTGAACCGAACTCTGAGCGAAAAACATCAAATTAAACAAAAAAAACCCAAAAAACAAAAAAAACAAAAACAAAAACAAAACAAAAACAAAATATTTTCAGGTTGATAAAACATAAGACATATACATATTCTACAGCTATATTTTTTCGGCCATGATTATATGATTCAGCCATTACAATGTAACTTGTTATTTCCACCTCTGATACATGGATGGTCCAACCTAGTTGAAGTTTTCCGTTACCCTAACCGCTATGTTCCGTAAGTCCATCATTTAGTACTTACAGTTTTACAGAATTGTAGTTTACATACCATACTCGGGATTTTGAACATTGATGAAGTATTCAGAACTTCCTATTTCGTTTGAGATTGTGATATGATACACTCCATAATCTTCGGCTGATGGTGAAGACACATTTATTGAAGTCTTGTGACCTGGCCGGCTAAATGTCTTGAAATGTACGGGCAGATTGACGTCATGTGGTTCCGTTTCTATGACGTTGCTATCCGATGAACTGATACGCTTTTCGTTTCGATACCACGTGACCCGACGATATGGAGGAAGTGAATAGAAGGGTACGGCTATGAGTATACGGGTGCTTGTGACGTCAACTGTTGATTCAAGAATCTGAGGAACGGCTGAAGGAAACATAAAAAAAATCATGTTTTAATTGGCAAGAAACGTGCGGCCAGCTTTAAGATTGGTAGCAATAGACATACCAAGCAATGCCAGGCTTGCAATCATGAGTAGTAGATTCGAAAACCCTACACGACAACTAGAAGCATTTGGTCTAGACATATCTGCTATCGCACGATACATTTTGTCTCAAAGACGTTAAAGAATTTGCTTCAGCTTAAACAAACCATGAGTATCGAGTACACTCATGCGTTTTTTTGACAATGAAAATATGAAAGGTCAGTGAAAGAAATTAACTGAAGTAAGGTGAGATACAACGGAAGTACCGAAAGTGTCAGCATTGTCAACACTAAACGACATACAAGGATAATTCACAATTACATGGGGGGGGGGGTCACAGGATGTCCTAGTACAGAACATTACAGGTGGCCATGGTATAATACAATATATATGTATTTAATGTGCTACCATGTTTTTTTACCCGAGGTGATGATGTGGAAATGATGAAATTTACCTAGAATTTCTGAAAATTTGTCGGAAGATACTAGTAGCTAAAATATCCCATATGATGTTATACTACATACATACACCTATAGTATGATGGTGTCACAAATCAAACCTCTGTCACCTTTCTGTCAAATTGCCCTATTTCTTACCTCTCACAGTTAGTTTAGTTCTATTGTGATGAACGATTATGTCATTTCCGGTTTCCTCTTCTTTAGCAACACAGGTGTAGGTGCCCGCATCCGAATACATACACGTCGGAATACTAAGTGTGTTGATTGTTCCATCTTGATCTCCGGGGAGTTTTCTGATGACGTCTCCATCTACTGAATGAATCCACGACTGCGTGATAGAACATGAAGTGACGTTGCACACGAGTTGAATGGCATTAGACTGGTCACAGGTAGCATAAGGGAAAACTATAACAAAACAATTTTTTAGAGTAATTTCGACAAAACGTAAGAAAAAATACATGCTTGAACCTGAAATAAGTCATTATTTGATTCCATATCTTAGATGTCAATGAATTAGAACGGACATTTTGCTGCGCATGTCATGTTTCTTACCTTCCGGTATCGTGACGTCAATGACGTGGTGCGTTATCCCCGCGTCATTCCTCAGGACAACGCGGTATGGTCCAAAGTCGTCTGATGTTATCATGGATATAGTCAGCAGAGCTGTATAATTAGCATTGGGCACCGTCGACGTTCTAGTGCTACCGATGGATGGATAATCATAGCTGCGATCAACATCGCTTTGATTTTGATGTGTTGGGTACCCGTATGTAAACCAATTCGACGAGAGGATCCCTTTCCACGTCATTTCCTGTCTATATTTGTCAGTTGCATTTTCCAGTTGAACATTACCATGGTACCAGGTAGCCGTTGGATATGCGATATTGGAGTCAAAATTCACTGTCAAGATGATGTCTTTATCACTCATTTGTACAGCTAGCGGTGTTGTTAACAGTCTGGGAAGCTCTACAACATTAAAACAGGACAAGGACGAACGTACATTAAAACATAAACAACACAAGGAAATATAACATCTTAAAGGATGACCTGTTATCACCTGTTATCATCATTTTGTTTTTTGTTTTTTATGATATTATTGATTTTTTTTCAGTTTTTATTGTATCTATTAGTAACTTAATTTAGTTATTGTCTTACTTAATGAAGTTATATATCAGGGTAAAACATTAAAAGATTACGACGTCATGTACGGTAATATGACGTCATGTACGGTAATATGGCGTCATGTACGGTAATATGGTGTCATGTACGATATTATGGCGTCATGTACGGTAATATGGTGTCATGTACGGTATTATGGCGTCATGTACGGTAATATGGCGTCATGTACGGTATTATGTTGTATTATTATTTTACTGTAGCTATATAAGGAGACATACATATATCACTAGATAACGTGTTACTGTAGATATATAGGGAGACAGACAGGTATAACTAGATAACGTGTTACTTTAGCTATATAGGGAGACATACAGGTATCTTTAGATCACGTGTTACTGAAGCTATATAGGGTGACATACAGATATCTGTAGATAACGTGTTACTGTAGCTATATAGGGAGACAGACAGGTATAACTAGATCACGTGTTACTGTAGCTATATAGGGAGACATACAGATATCTGTAGATAACGTGTTACTGTAGCTATATAGGGAGACAGACAGGTATTACTAGATAACGTGTTACTGTAGCTATATAGGGAGACATGCAGGTATTACTAGATAACGTGTTACTGTAGCTATATAGGGAGACAGACAGGTATAACTAGATAACGTGTTACTGTAGCTATATAAGGAGACATACAGGTATAACTAGATAACGTGTTACTGTAGCTATATAGAGAGACAGACAGGTATTACTAGATAACGTGTTACTGTAGCTATATAGAGAGACAGACAGGTATAACTAGATCACGTGTTACTGTAGCTATATAGGGAGACATACAGATATCTGTAGATAACGTGTTACTGTAGCTATATAGGGAGACATAAATATATTACTAGATAACGTGTTACTTTAGCTATATAGGGAGACATACAGATATTACTAGATAACGTGTTACTGTAGCTATATAGGGAGACATACAGGTATAACTAGATAACGTGTTACTGTAGCTATATAGGGAGACATACAGGTATAACTAGATAACGTGTTACTGTAGCTATATAGGGAGACATATAGGTATTACTAGATAACGTGTTACTGTAGCTATATAGGGAGACATATAGGTATTACTAGATAACGTGTTACTGTAGCTATATAGGGAGACATACAGGTATAACTAGATAACGTGTTACTGTAGCTATATAGAGAGACAGACAGGTATAACTAGATCACGTGTTACTGTAGCTATATAGGGAGACATACAGGTATAACTAGATAACGTGTTACTGTAGCTATATAGAGAGAAGATAACGTGTTACTGTAGCTATATAGGGAGACATACAGGTATAACTAGATAACGTGTTACTTTAGCTATATAGGGAGACATACAGATATTACTAGATAACGTGTTACTGTAGCTATATAGGGAGACATACAGGTATAACTAGATAACGTGTTACTTTAGCTATATAGGGAGACATACAGATATCACTAGATAACGTGTTACTGTAGCTATATAGAGAGACAGACAGGTATTACTAGATAATGCGTTACTGTAGCTATATAGGGAGACATACAGGTATTACTAGATAACGTGTTACTGTAGCTATATAGGGAGACATACAGGTATTACTAGATAACGTGTTACAGTAGCTATATAAGGAGACATACAGATATCTGTAGATAACGTGTTACAGTAGCTATATAGGGAGACATACAGGTATAACTAGATAACGTGTTACTGTAGCTATATAGGGAGACATACATATATTACTAGATCACGTGTTGCTGTAGCTATATAGGGAGACATACAGATATCTGTAGATAACGTGTTACTGTAGCTATATAGGGAGACATACAGATATATCTAGATAACGTGTTACTGTAGCTATATAGGGAGACATACATATATTACTAGATAACGTGTTACTGTAGCTATATAGGGAGACATACAGATATCTGTAGATAACGTGTTACTGTAGCTATATAGGGAGACATACAGATATCTGTAGATAACGTGTTGCTGTAGCTATATAAGGAGACATACAGATATATCTAGATAACGTGTTACTGTAGCTATATAGGGAGACAGACAGGTATTACTAGATAACGTGTTACAGTAGCTATATAGGGAGACAGACAGGTATTACTAGATAACGTGTTATTGTAGCTATACAGGGAGACAGACAGGTATGTTTGCCCATCACTAGAAAACAAAACAAAAAAATGAAAAGGAAGAAAAATAGAGAAAAGAATCGAAAATAACTGAAAACATTAAAAATGGAAGAAAAAAAAAGGAGAACAGGAGAGAAAGGAATTGAAAAGAAAAACGAAGACAAAGAACTTAAAAGAAGTGATAGGAAGAGGTCAGAAGTGTTGAAGAGAAAGCAGGAGAAAAGAAGAGAAAATGAGTGAAATTAAGAGAAAAGTGGAGAAAAGATAATAGAAGAGAAAAGATGTGAAAAAAGAGAAAAGAAGTGAAAACAAGAAAAAAAAGAAATGAAAACAAGAAAAAAGAACAAAAGAAGGGAAAACAGGAACAAAGAAGAATCAAGAAGTGAAAAGAATTGAAAACAAGAGAAATCAAGACAAAAGAAATGAAAAAAAGAGAAATCAAGACAAAAGAAATGAAAACAAGAGAAATCAAGACAAAAGAAATGAAAACAAGAGAAATCAAGACAAAAGAAATGAAAACAAGAGAAATCAAGACAAAAGAATTGAAAACAAGAGAAATCAAGACAAAAGAAATGAAAACAAGAGAAATCAAGACAAAAGAATTGAAAACAAGAGAAATCAAGACAAAAGAAATGAAAACAAGAGAAATAAAGACAAAAGAAATGAAAACAAGAGAAATCAAGACAAAAGAAATGAAAAAAAGAGAAATCAAGACAAAAGAAATGAAAACAAGAGAAATCAAGACAAAAGAAATGAAAACAAGAGAAATCAAGACAAAAGAAATGAAAACAAGAGAAATCAAGACAAAAGAAATGAAAAAAAAGAGAAAAAAGGAGAAAAGAAATGAAAAAAAAAGAGAAAAAAGGAGAAAAGAAGTGAAGTGAAAAGAGGTTAAAAGAAGAGAAAAGATGATAGAAAAGAGAAGAAAAAACGGAAAGAAGAGAAACGGCGAGAAAGAATGTGAAGGAAAATATCTAGTAATAAAGAATCAATAACGATCATACGATGCTTGATGCCACGGATCAACGCATGGATCTTTTACATTCGTGTCCAAAATTAGAACCTGCCATTACTGTTTTTCAATTTTGATGTTGATAAATCAAAGGATTATCTCCCTTACCTGTTCTGGGAAGATCCATATTAACGGAGATTTCCGATGACCCGAT
The DNA here is from genome assembly GCF_031769215.1 of Ylistrum balloti. Taxonomy (NCBI): domain Eukaryota; kingdom Metazoa; phylum Mollusca; class Bivalvia; order Pectinida; family Pectinidae; genus Ylistrum; species Ylistrum balloti. The sequence goes on along the minus strand of NW_026781875.1, from coordinate 363,470 downwards.
ATCATTCCTTATGATACACATATATTCCCCGTAGTCAAGTTCTGTAGGTTCCACACGGCTCAACATGGCCATGTATATATCCTCGTTTTCATTTCCATTTTCATCACTTTGCACAAGCTTTGTCGCGATAGCGACGTCACTTCCGGTGTTAAGTATGTGTTGTGATTTGTACCATTCCACCTGTATCAGCGAACAAAATGAATATTAATGAATGATATTAGTGATACAGATTTCTCCATCTTGTAAAATGCTGGAAGTCAATATAGTATATATTCATGTTTGAGACAAATATGACATGAATGACGTAAGAGTTGTGATGTGATATGGTCTGTGATTGGAAGTATACAAGTCGATTTTTTCTTAGATTCATTTGTGAAGAATTCGCTCTAATAAATGGTGAAACTACGTGTATCTGTGATGCTAGATGGTGTATTTATTCAACATGCATTATTTAAGTTGTTAATGTATTTTTTTAATTATTTGAAAACGTCAATATGACTATATATATATATACCTCGAAGTTTGTATGCGAAGAAAACATCACCATGATAGTAGCATTCTCAGAAAATACTGTATAGTTTCGTATATCTGGAGCTACAACATAGATACTTCAAGCTTCATATCTTAAGGTATGCACATAACCCGACACAGAGTTTCTGACTCGATATATCAGCTCAGTAATCACTTATTAATTAAATTTCCCGATTACATTGTTTATTTATAAAATATTGGCAAAGTAATAAAAACTAATATTGTCATTTTTATCAGGTTTAAATATCTTAATATCAGATATGTTTACCCGAACTCCCTCTTCGCAGTGATATCAAACGTTCACTGACACCAAACTTGTTCCTGACGCCAACGTTGTAGTTGCCGAAGTCACTTGATTGTAGGTCTGTTATTACCATCGTGGCTGTAAACCCGTCTACAACGACGCCTGGTTCCGACGCAATGCCAACCTTAGCCGAAGTGACCCTGAATGTGTATCTGTCTTCCTGTTGAATATGGCGTCCAAGTCTACTCCAGTCCACCGCGGTGTGTGGTGTACTCGACATGAAGTCGACAGACATTTCGGCCACGCCCTTAGACACCTTCGTCACTACAGTCGGCGAGATGGATGGACTTGCTGAAAAAAGAAAAAGGAGGTAAGTAGCCAGATGAAGTTATTAACTCAGTCTATCGTTAATATTACTTACAATAATGAAGGTTATATACGAAACTGTATCCATTAGCTTATATAAACGGTTTGCAAAATATCAAGCGTGTTAGGTACATTTTTTTATATTATCTAAATATATGAGATTCACTGGATTATAGTGAACATCTCCATCTAGATTTTGACATTTTTTCGATCAGTTTTGATTATCGTCTCCTATGCTTCAACATTTAGGCCATAAACATCATTGATGGGTCCTAGAAGGTCGAAACAGCTGCATTATGTAACCTGATTGACGAGTCCTAGAAGGACGAAACGCCTGTATTATGAAACATCACTGACGAGTCCTAGAAGGACGAAACAGCTGTATGATGTGACATAACTGACGAATCCTAGAAGGACGAAACAGCTGTATTATGTGACATCACTGACGAGTCCTAGAAGGACGAAACAGCTGTATTATGTAACCTGACTGACGAGTCCTCGAAGGACAAAACAGCTGTATTATGTAACATAACTGACGAGTACTAGAAGGACGAAACAGCTGTATGATGTAGCTTAGTATATTGTTTGTCTCTACTGTATCTTATCAAAATTTGTATTAAACGTCCATATCCACTTGTATGTGTTTTATACAATATAAAGGTCAACATCAAGCTGTCTATGATTCCCCAGAAGAGAAATGTCAATGAAGAGAAAGGTTTTACCTTACTGACCTTCACCCTACTGACCTTCACCCTTCTGACCTTCACCTTACTGACCCTTCACCCTCCTATTTCATTATTACACAATTGAGTTTCTGCCAGATACTAATAAGTGGAAATAGAGACATCAAGTTCTGATTGTTTTAGATATCAAACTGTTAACGATCGATTCTGGTACTAGCGAGTCCCAGAACAGTGAATATCTTATGAGTTCATTCTCGGCCCCATAGGTTGTCAAGCTTACTAACAGAGTGAAACGAAGTGCCGTAACTCTGGGAATTGTCGAATTGGTGAACCAGTTAACACACACAATGGTGTGTTTGGCCGACTTGGGATTAAATATTGTTTATTTTCATGTTCTAGTGATCGATCACAAAATTCGTTTCGTTAAGTTTGAAACCAGATAAGACTACGAATGTTTCAAAACGCGGTAGTTTCATTCCTGAACAAATTTCCTCTTTCGTTGAAAAGAGTCAATGTTACGATTGTATTGTGATGGTCTTTTCTGTCTTCACCATTTTCTTCAGATTCAATTCTTTACGTCAGTAACAAATGAAAAGAATGTAAAATTATCGTTTCCTTATATTTTATAGATTGTTTAGAAATACCTTTCGTCCGGATGTAGGATAGATGGAAGCCTCGCCCTGGCGCCGTGTCGTCCGTCTTAAACTGGATAACTACTGATTTACCGGACGCCATGATAACTTGGGATTCACCGTGTCCGGATAACTTCGTAAGAACTCGCTCGAGATCGGAATCACCTGTATAGTGATTTAGACACTCTTTCTTTAGAACTGAGATTATATAAGAATCGAAAACATTGAAATTGTTATGAACTAAGTGGGTGATTAAAAAAGTTCGAGTTGCTATCTCCTGTATCAACAATTCATGCTAGGTAAAAATGAAGATAAATATTTAGATGATATTAGAATATTGAAAACGCCTGATGCCTTGGTAGATTTGTTTGGATAACACACCATTTTAGCTTAGTATTTTTATAAGAAAATATTTTAAAGAATTGATGCATGATTATTTTTTTGCTGGTGAGTATTTGACAGGAAAATTAATCATTCATGATTATAATTGTAATATTTACCGTCGTAAATGACAAGATGGTCATAGTTTACTTCCAATGCAAGGGTGTGAATAGTGATCTGTATGACGTCATCATTACATACGTCATCAGACTTTACCGTCCACTTACAATCCAGTGAGCTGAAACAAAAGAGTACATCTTTACTTCAAGCAAGTTAAAATCTTCTACGCGGACATCGTGTCTAAATGTATTTTCAGATTATGACAATCTTACGAGAAGTAATATTCGCCATCTATGAACCTCATATGCGCATGTAATTTACATGTCTCATAGTCCTCTTATAGACCTAATGGTCCCCTTATAGTCCTCAAAGACCTCTTATAGTCCTCATAGACCTCTTATTGTCCTTATAGACCTCTTATTATCCTCATATAACTCTTATTGTCCGCAAAGGCCTCTTATAGTCCTCATAAATCTATTATTATCTTCAAAGACCTCTTATAGTCCTCATAGTTCCCTTATAATCCCCATAGTTCTCATAGACATCTTATAGTCCTCACAGACCTCTTATAGTCCTCATAGACCTCTTATAGACCTCTTATTGTCCTTATAGACATCTTATAGTCCTCATATGCCTCTTATAGTCCTCACAGACCTCTTATAGTCCTCATAGACCACTTATAGTCCTCATAGACCTCTTATATACCTCTTATTGTCCTTATAGACATCTTATAGTCCTCATATGCCTCTTATAGTCCTCACAGACCTATTATTGTCCTCATATGCCTCTTATAGTCCTCACAGACCTATTATTGTCCTCATAAACCTCTTATTGTCCTCATATGCCTCTTATAGTCCTCACAGACCTATTATTGTCCTCATAGACCTCTTATTGTCCTCATATGCCTCTTATAGTCCTCACAGACCTATTATTGTCCTCATAGACATCTTATAGTCCTCATATGCCTCTTATAGTCCTCACAGACCTATTATTGTCCTCATAGACCTCTTATTGTCCTCATATGCCTCTTATAGTCCTCACAGACCTATTATTGTCCTCATAGACCTCTTATTGTCCTCATATGCCTCTTATAGTCCTCACAGACCTATTATTGTCCTCATAGACATCTTATAGTCCTCATATGCCTCTTATAGTCCTCACAGACCTATTATTGTCCTCATAGACATCTTATAGTCCTCATATGCCTCTTATAGTCCTCACAGACCTATTATTGTCCTCATAGACATCTTATAGTCCTCATATGCCTCTTATAGTCCTCACAGACCTATTATAGTCCTCACAGACCTATTATTGTCCTCATATGCCTCTTATAGTCCTCACAGACCTATTATTGTCCTCATAGACATCTTATAGTCCTCATATGCCTCTTATAGTCCTCACAGACCTATTATTGTCCTCATAGACATCTTATAGTCCTCATATGCCTCTTATAGTCCTCACAGACCTATTATAGTCCTCACAGACCTATTATTGTCCTCATATGCCTCTTATAGTCCTCACAGACCTATTATTGTCCTCATAGACATCTTATAGTCCTCATATGCCTCTTATAGTCCTCACAGACCTATTATTGTCCTCATAGACATCTTATAGTCCTCATATGCCTCTTATAGTCCTCACAGACCTATTATTGTCCTCATAGACATCTTATAGTCCTCATATGCCTCTTATAGTCCTCACAGACCTATTATTGTCCTCATAGACATCTTATAGTCCTCATATGCCTCTTATAGTCCTCACAGACCTATTATTGTCCTCATAGACCTCTTATTGTCCTCTCAGAGTTCTCGTACAATCTTCTTATTTTCTTCATAGTCCACATAGTCAGTCCTAAAAGTCCTCTCATAATCATTTTTACAGTCGTCGTTGTTATAGTCCTCTTATAGTGTACGTAGCACACTTAGACCTCCTACAGTTCTCGTAGTCCTCGTTGTATCATCACTGATCTAACAGTCCCCTTATAGAAGTACCGGTCACGTTATATCTTACAGTCATCTCATGGTCTTCAAAGTCCTCTCATAGTCCTCTTATAGTCTTCTTACTCCGCTTATAGAAATATAGTCCCTTTTTAATCCCCATAGTCCTCTTATAGTCTTCTTACTCCGCTTATAGAAATATAGTCCCTTTTTAATCCCCATAGTCCTCTTATAGTCTTCTTACTCCGCTTATAGAAATATAGTCCCTTTTTAATCCCCATAGTCCTCTTATAGTCTTCTTACTCCGCTTATAGAAATATAGTCCCTTTTTAATCCCCATAGTCCTCTTATAGTCTTCTTACTCCGCTTATAGAAATATAGTCCCTTTTTAATCCCCATAGTCCTCTTATAGTCTTCTTACTCCGCTTATAGAAATATAGTCCCTTTTTAATCCCCATAGTCCTCTTATAGTCTTCTTACTCCGCTTATAGAAATATAGTCCCTTTTTAATCCCCATAGTCCTCTTATAGTCTTCTTACTCCGCTTATAGAAATATAGTCCCTTTTTAATCCCCATAGTCCTCTTATAGTCTTCTTACTCCGCTTATAGAAATATAGTCCCTTTTTAATCCCCATAGTCCTCTTATAATCTTCTTACTCCGCTTATAGAAATATAGTCCCTCCTTTAAGTCCAATCTTCCCCTAATTAAGTCCTCTTATAGTCTTCTTACTCCGCTTATAGAAATATAGTCCCTTTTTAATCCCCATAGTCCTCTTATAGTCTTCTTACTCCGCTTATAGAAATATAGTCCCTTTTTAATCCCCATAGTCATCTCATGGTCTTCAAAGTCCTCTCATAGTCCTCTTTATATTCCTCTCAGTCCTAATTAAGTCCAATTATAGTCCTCTTAGTCCTAAGTAAGTCCAATCATAGTCTTCTCAGTCCTAATTAAGTCCAATTATAGTCTTCTCAGTCCTAATTAAGTCCAATTATAGTCCTCTTAGTCCTAATTAAGTCCAATTATAGTCCTCTTAGTCCTAATTAAGTCCAATTATAGTCTTCTCAGTCCTAATTAAGTCCAATTATAGTCTTCTCAGTCCTAATTAAGTCCAATTATAGTCTTCTCAGTCCTAATTAAGTCCAATTATAGTCTTCTCAGTCCTAATTAAGTCCAATTATAGTCTTCTCAGTCCTAATTAAGTCCAATTATAGTCCTCTTAGTCTCCTATAATCCCTTTGTTGTCCTCACAATGTTTCATTTTTTGATTACCAACCCAATTCTCAGGATAAAAAGTGATGACAATACAACCAATTGATAGAACTAGCTATGGACTATGATATACGACACAGGCTGTCATTGACATAATGAATAATATCGTATTGTCTGAGACGATATCCTTACTTCATCTCTTATTTCGTATCTAGAAATGAACTTTCCCACCAGAAGAATATTAAAATACAGAATATGTCAATCTATATTTATTAAAAGGTAGCAAAAGTTTGCAAACTTCTTGAAATTTATAAGTGATGAACTCGTATGATTACATTGCGTAATATTTATACATGTACCAATCTGTCAAACAATAAAGATATTTATATCTTAACTTAAAGCAAAGCTTGTCAATGTGACAACGTATAACTTACACTTCTTCAGTAGTCGGTTCGAGTCATTGTACACTATAGAAATGTGTAATGTTTGATGATACGGATTATAAAAATGTGTAATGTTTTATGATACGGATTATAATAATGTGTAATGTTTTATGATACAGATTATAAAAAGGTGTAATGTTTTATGATACGGATTATAGAAATGTGTAATGTTTGATGATACGGATTATAGAAATGTGTAATGTTTGATGATACGGATTATAATAATGTGTAATGTTTTATGATACAGATTATAAAAAGGTGTAATGTTTTATGATACGGATTATAGAAATGTGTAATGTTTGATGATACGGATTATAGAAATGTGTAATGTTTGATGATACGGATTATAATAATGTGTAATGTTTTATGATACAGATTATAAAAAGGTGTAATGTTTTATGATACGGATTATAAAAATGTGTAATGTTTTATGATACAGATTATAAAAAAGGTGTAATGTTTTATGATACGGATTATAGAAATGTGTAATGTTTGATGATACGGATTATAATAATGTGTAATGTTTTATGATACAGATTATAAAAATGTGTAATGTTTTATGATACGGATTATAAAAATGTGTAATGTTTTATGATACAGATTATAAAAAGGTGTAATGTTTTATGATACGGATTATAGAAATGTGTAATGTTTGATGATACGGATTATAATAATGTGTAATGTTTTATGATACGGATTATAAAAATGTGTAATGTTTTATGATACGGATTATAAAAATGTGTAATGTTTTATGATACGGATTATAAAAATGTGTAATGTTTTATGATACAGATTATAAAAAGGTGTAATGTTTTATGATACGGATTATAGAAATGTGTAATGTTTGATGATACGGATTATAATAATGTGTAATGTTTTATGATACGGATTATAAAAATGTGTAATGTTTTATGATACGGATTATAAAAATGTGTAATGTTTTATGATACGGATTATAAAAATGTGTAATGTTTTATGATACAGATTATAAAAAGGTGTAATGTTTTATGATACGGATTATAGAAATGTGTAATGTTTGATGATACGGATTATAATAATGTGTAATGTTTTATGATACGGATTATAAAAAGGTGTAATGTTTTATGATACGGATTATAAAAATGTGTAATGTTTTATGATACAGATTATAATAATGTGTAATGTTTTATGATACAGATTATAAAAATGTGTAATGTTTTATGATACGGATTATAAAAATGTGTAATGTTTTATGATACGGATTATAAAAATGTGTAATGTTTTATGATACAGATTATAAAAAGGTGTAATGTTTTATGATACGGATTACAAAAATGTGTAATGTTTTATGATACAGATTATAGAAATGTGTAATGTTTTATGATGCGGATTATAAAAAGGTGTAATGTTTTATGATACAGATTATAAAAAGGTGTAATGTTTTATGATACGGATTACAAAAATGTGTAATGTTTTATGATACAGATTATAGAAATGTGTAATGTTTTATGATGCGGATTATAAAAAGGTGTAATGTTTTATGATACAGATTATAAAAAGGTGTAATGTTTTATGATACGGATTATCAAAATGTGTAATGTTTTATGATACGGATTATAAAAATGTGTAATGTTTTATGAAACGGATTATAAAAATGTGTAATGTTTTATGAAACGGATTATAAAAATGTGTAATGTTTTATGATACGGATTATAAAAATGTGTAATGTTTTATGATACGGATTATAAAAATGTGTAATGTTTTATGAAACGATTTGTAGAAGTGTAATGTTTTATGATACGGATTATAAAAATGTGTAATGTTTTATGATACGGATTATAGAAATGTGTAATGTTTCATGATACGGATTATAATAATGTGTCATGTTTTATGATACAGATTATAAAAATGTGTAATGTTTTATGATACGGATTATAAAAATGTGTAATGTTTTATGATACGGATTATAAAAATGTGTAATGTTTTATGATACGGATTATAAAAATGTGTAATGTTTTATGATACGGATTATAAAAATGTGTAATGTTTTATGATACGGATTATAAAAATGTGTAATGTTTTATGAAACGGATTATAAAAATGTGTAATGTTTTATGATACGGATTATAAAAATGTGTAATGTTTTATGATACGGATTATAAAAATGTGTAATGTTTTATGAAACGATTTGTAGAAGTGTGTAATGTTTTATGATACAGATTATAAAAATGTGTAATGTTTTATGATACGGATTATAGAAATGTGTAATGTTTTATGATACGGATTATAAAAATGTGTAATGTTTTATGAAACGATTTGTACAAGTGTGTAATGTTTTATGATACGGATTATAGAAATGTGTAATGTTTTATGATACGGATTATAAAAATGTGTAATGTTTTATGAAACGATTTGTAGAAGTGTGTAATGTTTTATGATACGGATTATAAAAATGTGTAATGTTTTATGATACGGATTATAAAAATGTGTAATGTTTTATGATACGGATTATAAAAATGTGTAATGTTTTATGATACGGATTATAAAAAGGTGTCATGTTTTATGATACGGATTATAAAAATGTGTAATGTTTTATGAAACGATTTGTAGAAGTGTGTAATGTTTTATGATACGGATTAATGTTTTATGATACGGATTATAAAAATGTGTAATGTTTTATGATACGGATTATAATAATGTGTAATGTTTTATGATACGGATTATAAAAAGTGTAATGTTTTATGAAACGATTTGTAGAAGTGTGTAATGTTTTATGATACGGATTATAGAAATGTGTAATGTTTTATGATACGGATTATAAAAAGGTGTAATGTTTTATGATACGGATTATAAAAATGTGTAATGTTTTATGATACGGATTATAAAAATGTGTAATGTTTTATGATACGGATTATAAAAATGTGTAATGTTTTATGTTTGTAGATGTGTTGTTTTATGATACAGATTATAAAAATGTGTAATGTTTTATGATACGGATTATAAAAATGTGTAATGTTTTATGATACGGATTATAAAAATGTGTAATGTTTTAAACGAATGTGTAATGTTTTATGAAACGATTTGTAGAAGTGTGTAATGTTTTATGATACAGATTATAAAATGTGTAATGTTTTATGATACGGATTATAAAAATGTGTAATAAAATTATGTGTAATGTTTTATGATTCGGATTATAAAAATGTGTAATGTTTCATGATACAGATTATAAAAAGGTGTAATGTTTTATGATACGGATTATAAAAATGTGTAATGTTTTATGATTTGTAGAAGTGTGTAATGTTTTATGATACGGATTATAAAAATGTGTAATGTTTTATGACACGGATTATAATAATGTGTAATATTTTATGATACGGATTATAAAAATGTGTAATGTTTTATGATACGAATTATAAAAATGTGTAATGTTTTATGAAACGATTTGTAGAAGTGTGTAATGTTTTATGATACGGATTATAAAAATGTGTAATGTTTTATGATACGGATTATAAAAATGTGTAATGTTTTATGATACGGATTATAAAAATGTGTAATGTTTTATGATACAGATTATAGAAATGTGTAATGTTTTATGATACGGATTATAAAAATGTGTAATGTTTTATGATACGGATTATAAAAATGTGTAATGTTTTATGAAACGATTTGTAGAAGTGTGTAATGTTTTATGATACGGATTATAGAAATGTGTAATGTTTTATGATACGGATTATAAAAAGGTGTACTGTTTTATGATACGGATTATAAAAATGTGTAATGTTTTATGATACGGATACATGTAGCATTAGACGTGATAAAGCACTCATAACAGGACGTCAGTATTGTATATTGTGTTATTGTTTGATTAAACGAGATAAATGGAATAGCTCACCACCTCGAAGATGAGATTAATATAATCCCTCACTCCTTTGAGGTGAAATTAGTAGAATTCTTCAATTCGTGTAGATGAGATAAACAGAACCTTTCACCCTCGTGAAAGTGAGATTAATAGAATCTTTCACCCTATAGGTTGAAAAAGTGGGATGCTCATCTCGAGGTGGAATATTATTTAGTTGTCAGAAGTTTGTTGAAAGTTTACTTCTCTTTTACCCTGTTTTCCTTGTTCGAATGAAAAACGAAGTGTAAACAAAACACGTAGAAGTCGTATGGATAGTGGCGTGACCCGCTCCATAATGTAATCCTAGTGTACAGGCCAACAAAGCATCAAATAAAACGAGTCTTGATGTTTTTTATATTTTGTGGATTAAGATGGATTTCAATCTTGGCCTAAACTTTTCAGTAGAAGACGAACTTGTGTATGTATTTGTGACCTACGTTCGGGTCACCTCAGTCGTTGCTTACAGAACACGTAAAGAGTACATGTTACTTGTCTGAAGTCTGGGGTAAGACAAGGACATCTCCTACCGGCTGTCACTTTTATTATCTTTATGATTTAAGCTTCGCTGATTAGTTTCAGGTTGAAAAAATATAACATATGTTCTCATAGATTAGTTCTATTTGTTTACACTCCGTAATTGCGAAAACAACATTAAATCAATAAACGTGACACAAATATAGCCAACTTAGATTTGAGGACTGTAAAGACCTACTTGCCGTATTCTCTTGGATATCCAGGAGATGTGATGAAGTTTGGTTTCTGGTAGGCTACCAATAGTATTTCCCCACACGTGTCTGACACAGAGTTCTCAGTTTCTGTGCTGCCTGACCTTGACGGTAATAACCCTGGAATTGTACCATTAAACTTTGAAACTAATTGAGTTCGTGCACATTGTCAGAGATTAAATATGAGAATGAAAATGTTATAGAAGGAAGTGTATGTTAACAATATGTACATGATAGATATACTGTGTAGTAAGTAATATTCGTGAGGGATTTGATTTCGTCATACTCGCAGTCATCAAAGTTAATGCAAAATTAATACGCAGCAAATATTAAACATTTACTATTATTTTCTATACATGTGTTCACGAATATCTATTGATAGACATGAGCGAAATTTTACCGCCGTAATATAGCTGATATTAGAACAACCGCGAAATAGCAGTACAAATATCACAACTCTATAGTAACAATGAAACAGTTTCATTAAATTTAATACTATAAAAATCACATATTGCTTCATATTATACCATTATTGACGAATTCGCCTCAAGTTCATTTCACCCTGTAACGGTGACATAAAATGTTATATAAGTGTAACAAACCCTCTGTTCTTGGACGAAAATGACAAACAATTTCAGTATACGGTATAAGTTACGTTTTTACTAAATTTTTAATCTCTCTGTTAAAAAAACTATGATTACCTTTGTTCTAAAACTATCACAGACAGTTATAATGTGACGAAATTGGTAGGTAAGCGTGGCATACGTAAATATCTCTGGGCAATGAACACAACAAACCTGATATAGTGATTTGATTTTGTCATGGAGGATTATCAAATAAAAATTAAGACGATACACTAGGTAATTTATGTCTGTTACAGGTTACAGTATCGTGTGACAAGCTTCATCATTAACTAGAGCATTCTAAGTAAAATTGATATATCTTCATACGGCGTCGTATAACTGTAAAGATATCTACAAGTTGAACATTTCCATCCGTAAGTGATCATTTCGAAGACTTTTTGTAATAGCATGAAGGTTTGTCTTACATTTCTGGAAGAGGTACCTAGGAGTATTGTGGGAACTCGAAGACGGTGAATTATGAGTACCTACAATGATATGAAAGCAGTTGCAAAATGACATATGACCTTTTGAATACACATTAAACTTTTTTCAGTACAGCTTACCTTTGGGTGTATTTCGGTACCGTAGATGAAATCGGTTATAACTGTGTGGTGAAAAAGTGAAATGTACAGTCATAAATCTTCCCGATGATCTTTTGTCTATTCCCGAGCCAAGAATAAAATGATTATACTTTCCAATAACTGGATACTGTGATGAAGGGCCTGAAACACATGTCCAAATTGATATAAACTACAATGCAAGGTTGTATAAAACTGAAAAGGACCAATAAATGAAATGAAGAATTAGAAACATTAGACCTCAATAATAAACAACACTATACTCCATACACGTACTGCTAAGCCTTGTTAGTTTTATGATGATAAGTGTCTGAGCAAGTATCCAGATTCCCTGAGGTGTGCAGGCAAACGATTAGATATGTTTCTATCACAATGTTAATGACCTTTGACCCCTAGTCTATTTCATTTCTGACAGCTATACAACTACATTTGACCAAGACAGAACACTAAATATAAAGAGAAGCAATAGATTCGGACAACAATAACTAGTGGTTAATCTTATCATATTGCCTTGATCCATTTATCAGCTGGATATTGAATACAGTATCATGGCATACATCAATGCAATAACCGACAATTTTTTAATCTAAAATTATTCGCGGAAACATATTTTACCGTCATAGATAGTGATTGAAAATTCGCCGAAAAATGAGACTTGAACTCCGACCGTCCCGCCATTATCGCAGTCGACTTGCTCTATTACCCAGGTACAGCTCGACCTGAAAACAAGGAGTCCATCAGCTGTATGTATTTTACATTAGGCGTTATCACAGACGATAACCATAATAAAACAAATGTTTCGGATATATATATATATATATATAACAAAAATTCGATGGTTTGCATATATGATAATAATTACATGAATACATTAATAATAACCAAACGCATTTTATAACTAGTGAAAAAGATGTGTAAGGGAACATTATGTCCCCTGTTGCAACACTATTCTGAAAATGGGACATTAAAACGGTATTTTTGCTAATTACATGTACACTTTGTGAAAGACTTTGTCTTCATTTTGGTAATGATTTTTTTACTTCATTATAAATAAACGTCACCTAAAACCTGAGTCTGTAAGCCCTACCACTTATTGTGCAACAGTTGAAGCGAATGTTAAAATTTGTCAAATAGATCAAAGTTCATGGTCAAGATCACTTGGTCAAAGAGTTTGGTACCTGTTACAAGAAACACACATACCAAATATGTAAGTCCTACCCGTACCGTGCAAAAGTTATCCACAAGGCTAAAAGTCACAACAGACAAACAAACAAACAGACAGCAAAATAACAATATTAGCCCGATCATTAGATCAGAGGGCATAAAAATCAATTCATTCTGCACCTGATAGATCTGCATGTGCCCAATCTATAGATTTATGACTTGATCATAACAAATGCTTAGTTGTACGCATTTATATCCAGAAAATAGACAAACCCAATTCTACACTTACCTATCTAAGAGTCCTTTCGAACTGTGTATCAACCAGGATAGAACCGCACAACGTGTGCGCAATGATGTGCGATACTTATTTCGTCCAGTTTTTTTATCGTGCGAACATCGTGCATGGTGTAATTTTGGGATCCTACAACTGTATTTAGAATATGAATAGACCCTATTTCACACTTTTCAATAAGTGATTTATAAACTTATATCAACCACGATAGAATCGCGCTCTGTGTGATGTTCTTTCAGGGAATCAAACCTCGGACGGTTAGGTGAATGACGAGTACAATACTGCCCGACCACCATCACATACTACTAATGATGATGATGATGATGATGATGCACTCGATTTTAGACATTGCCTACTACATAGTCAGTATTACATAAAACTTACACTGATTCCACTGTAACATACCAGACGTCAGATCAGAAGTCCTATTCACTTACATAGGAAACATCTCAGATTCCACAAACACTAAGAAATACCAAACAACTTCCTTGGGGAGGGAGGCAGGGATTCGATTGATGCGGACAACGAAACCATGAAATGTGACAAAGTCAACAAATGTAATGGACACTGCCAAGGAGTTGGGCAGATTATAACAATTACTTTCAAACAGGCGGTTCCATCTTAAGGTTGATCATCTATACTTGGTTGTTTTGGCGCTACCCTTTACAACTTCCACAGGTGCGCCGACAACGTGATCGGATCATAGCCGAAAGCAGTCGAGCGTGTTCCACCGTGTACAACTGCCGCTGTTGTCACAGTTTTCTTATGATTTATGTTGTCATTAATATATGAATGTCACAAACCTCACACCAAATCACAAAGTTTATAATGCAGTGATTCTGAAGATTCACATAACACTATTTTGATGCCCACGATTCTGTCCGCTTCCTCCACAGCCACATTGATGCTGACATTGCTTGCTGGCAACCTGAACCAATCCTATGATTCCTGTTTTTTTCAGGATGACACCTACAGTCCTCATGACCCCCCACAAAGACTGACAGGCAAATCCTCTACAGCCAACCTCCACAGAGAAGGACCAAACCATACAATTCTTCGGCATATAATCATCCATCAGAACCCGATATTTAGCTTTCTTCATTTCGTGTGGCTCCTCCATACGTTCTTTCCGTGGTACTATCAGTTCCTAAATAATGACCAGCTTGTTTGTTGAACACTCTTTACTGTCACTGAGTAAAACACTTCGTCTTGGCGCTAAATGCATCGCCCGCTCAGTCAGCGGATGGCATGATAAGAAAAGTTCTATGTTCGGCGCTCTCTGGCACAAGGTACACTTCGGATATTTATAGAGACCCTATTTATAAAGGTTCATTGGGCTGGGTAGCTCATCACATACAGATCCTTTTTGGTCCAAATGTTACTCCATGAGAGATTCCTCTCTCGAACCCCCTGTCAGTTCAGAAAACTTCACTGTCCCTGCATACATGCTCTCTTTACCATTGTTTGTTCATCTTTCATTGCCCTCTTCTTTCTACACCAAATGCCTCCGTTCGTCTGATCCTGCCTTACTCCACAACTGTCTTGTCAATGTTCCCAATACTTGCCTGCCAACAACTGCTATACTTCCCATGATGTTCCTATGTCGATGCCTCGACTCTGTCTCTTGGATTGTATTTTCGGTTCATCTTCTTGGCATACTTCACCATTGCAGCGGAGAACAAAATGACAGATGTTTGTCATCCAGTAACAATTTCTTTTTCGAAGCGCTGCTTTGTTGTATAGTCCTTTACTGTGAATTGCATCTCGGATTGGTTGTAGTATTGTTCCAAAATCTATCGAATCTTCTCTGCTACCAGGTACCTCTCGAAGACTTTTAATTGCACCATCTTGTGTGGCAATGATCCGTAGGAGCCAAACAACTGCGAGATCGCTCTGTCGCTCATTATCCTCCAGAATGACTTGTGTGAGCACGCTTGTGTGTTCTACATAAACAGATACTCCTGGCACACCACCTTTCTGGACTTAGATGTCGATATAAGTGTTCCTCAGCATGTAGTTTTTTATGCGCTTTGATAGGTTTGTCAAAAAGATTTTCCTCTTTACCTTCTCTATCGAGATGGTCCTGAATTTCCCTAACGTTTTGGTGCCTTCTTCCATTTGGAATGAAACACCCCTCTACTTAATGACAGCTGTTGGCCAATCTCTCTCCGCCAAGTTCCATAATCGCCTTGTAAGCCATAGCCATTTCTTATACACTCTCTATGGTATACCAGGTATTGATGCCGCTCCTGTCTTATCAATAATCGATGTAACTTCCTTGTAGTATGGTTCACTGACGTCTAACTATTGGACATCTTGTGTCATCAGGATGTCGAGATATCCAAGGATCACAATACGTCTTTTTCAGGTAACTCTCCACTTCCTCTCTCTTACATGTCAATCTTCCCGAACTTTCCCCCCAATACTCGCACTGTAATTTTGGGATGTATTTGCTGTAAACAACGTCCTCTTCCACATTCTGTCTTTCCGTCGGCGTTTACTCATTTCGGCTCTGCGCAGGATCCGGGTGGTCCTACACTATGAGAGCGCAATCTTCTCATTCTCATTTGCTCTCTTGAACTGCTTTTCAGAGCAAAGGGATCCCTCCTAATATCAGTGATGTTCTGTCCTTGTCCTTGCCGTTTCCTAGTCTAAACCTATCCATGATATTGTAATGTTGAGTATGATATCCACGTTCTTATCAAACTGCGCCTGGTCAGTGTGTTATGTTCGATGGCCATTTGCACCTTCCTGTGATGTTGTCATCAATGCTAATCGCTGCTCCCTGTCGTGCAAAGCTAGGATCACGTGGTGCTCATCCCGGATCCTCTCCTCCTCAATCTCCTCCGTCTCACCAGATTCATCTGTACGTTGTACCTTATTCAGGATTATTGCGCAGGCCATATTTTCACCGTGGATCTCTAGCCCACCCACCTACCAATTCTTGCACACTCGCAACTGCACAGTCTACTGCTTACGACTGTATCTATATTTAAGACCGGTATCCTGTTTCTATCCTCAGACTGTAACAAACGACGACTTGGACAAGGAGAGTGACAGCTGAGGAGGAAATGAACCATGACAGCCAAGGAGAAGATGTGTGACAGATAAGGACAGTAAATGTGATAGATGAGGAAAAGGACTGCGATGGACGAAGACAAGGACTGTGAAAGATGAGGACAACGATTGTGACAGACAAGGACAAGTACTATTAAAGAAAACAGTAATGACGGTAACAGACGAGGACACTGACTTTGTAAAACAAGGACACGGGCTGTTACAGACGACAAGAACATAGACTGTAACAGACTACTACAAGGGTCGTAACGATTTGGGACAATGTTTGACGAAGACAAGGACTGTAACTGACTAGGGGAAGGACAAACGACGAAAACAATTGACAAAGCTTGTGACGAATGATGGCCAGTATTATGGCAGTCAAGAACAAGGGCTGTGACAGACGACCACCAGGATAGTTACAGACGAGGATTGTGACAGAGCAGAACAATGATTGTGACAGACGAGGGCAAAGACTGAAACAGACGAGGACAATGACAGCTAAAGGCGAAGATATTAATTGTGACAGACGACTATAAGGCTCGTGACACACAGGGAAAAGGATTGTGACAAATTAGGACGAAGAATGCAAAAGACGAGGACGTGGACTGTGAAAGACAAGTACATTGATTGTGACAAATAAGGGCAAGGATTGACAGACATGGAAAGTTATTGTAACAGGCGAGTGAAAGGATTGTGACAGACGATGGTAGTGTCAGACAAGGACAAGTACTGTTAAAGACGACAGTAAGGACTGAAACAGACGAGGACAGTGTCTTTCACAGTCGAGGCCTCTGACTGTAAGAGATGAAGAGAATATGGACTGTGGCAGACGACTACAAGGATTGTATCAGTTTGGGATATTTGAGACAGTAGGACAATGGTTATGACTGACGAAAACATAGACTGTTCGAGACGATGACAAGAACTGTGATGATGATGATGATTATGATGATGTATTATAGACGCGGACAAGGAATATAACAGCTGAAGACATTGACAAGGAAAATCATTTTCATCGTTTAAGCGGCTTCATTCTTTAAGAGATTCTGAATTTCAACACATTTTACATATTATTATTAAGCAAATACTTTTCGTGAACACGTTTGCGTTTCAGGGTGGTTGGGCGAAGGGTAAGGTCACTGTCACCATGTTTTCAGAAAAAATATAAATCATTATAGTGTTATGGGCCTGTAAGGGGCATGTCTCATCAATGCTTGGTATGCTTGTTTCAACTGAATAACAATGCAGTTTTTACTCTCAGTGTGCTGGTATTTATCTGAACTATGCTAAACGGGCGTGTAACAATTCTGTAAAAGCATAGTCTAAAACAACAGATCAAGACATTGTTTATATGTCGCCATCATCACATGTCTCACAAAATCTATTTACACGACAGTAAAGAAGGTCTATCAAAGACGTATACCTTCCCAGGCTCACGATATTGACGGTGGTGTAATGTGGTGATGAGATAACATGGTTTGTTTGCCCTGAACAGATTTCTGAAGAGACGATACCTGAAAATAACAAAACGAGGTTATGTATAAACACACACCAGTAAACAACTCATCTCTATACGTTATTATATACAATAAAACACTATAATGAATTGACAATCTTCATCATACAGCTGTTTTGTCTAATTATGAACCGCATGGTACTAGAGAGATGAAATATTGAAACCGATGCGACTAAAGATAAATCGCACATTGCTGAGAGTAAGTTTAAAATGGTGACAATAGAATCAGTTTTGTTATTTTCACTTGAATCGGTAAAATATAAACACTTTTTCTTAACATTGCTGATATTACACTGAACCTGTTCATTGGATCGTAGCATGCTGAGCCCGTATCAACCAAGACCTAAATTAGTCCCTGCGAATGTAATCTCAAATATTATTGTATTTTATTAGTGTTCAGTCGTTCACAAGTCTTTTTTACACTCCATTGATACTAACGTGTTAACCGAAATATAACTGCTATTTCCCTACAATCGATAGCTGATAAAGATATTTCATATAACGCTATTAACGAGTGTGGCATAGAACCACACGAGTAAATTTGTTTAATGTATACAAGTGTTGTGTATTTGATGGGTGAAGATGATTACATTTGTTCAACTAGGTTTTCTAGCCTTTCAATAAACGACGCGTTTCAATGAATTTCATTTCTGGTATACGTGTATTATGAGTCATGACCGAGTCTTCATTCAGTGTTTCTCAGGCGCTTAACACATCGTCACAACGCAAACGCTTGGATGACGTTAGCCGCCATAATAGTCTTCTACGATCTATACAGACTAGAACCGTTTGGCATTACAAGTACAATACATGACAACATGTATTTGACGTTCTTCTAACGTTATCAGATATATATATATATATAAATAAATAAAAAACATATTTGATTAGAAGGCTAGTGCACCCCCCTCCCTTGTTATGGGTTTGGGTTTTCCTGGGTCGCCTAATAGAGTTAAAATTAATACACTCAAGATAAATTCGTTATTTTGCTTAACTATGCTTTATTCTAAATTTGTATTAAAAGATGCTTTTCACTTGACTAGTGTGTGTTTTGTACAGTCATTTACACAATTAGCAAGGCGTCGACAACGTTTCGCAGGAGGCGTTACTAGCTAATTTTTTTAGTTAGCTTCAATTTCATGAATTACAATACCGTGTAGGTGTAGAACACTTCCGCTTCCGGTTATGCCTGTCAAATATTTACGTGAAGCGGGATGTCCCTAAAGGGAGATAACTTTCGGAAGAAAATAATTGTCTCTTTAAATTTTGCCATTTTGGGTTTGTGGAATCTCTACAGCACAACTGCATCACATACAAACAAAACGCTCAACGAAATAATAGATATGCAGGAAACAAACGTGAGCATCGGAGCCAAAAAAGAGACACTATCATCGAAACACCGCACGTGATCGAACAGTCAGGATGAAACACTATCAGTATATTTCTATTTTGATTTTAAGAAGAACAAAAACTTTCAAACGTTCTACACCAACATTTAATGTCACGAGAAGCCAAGTAAAAATGACCATTTGCTTGAAGAACTGTAGAAATTTCAACCGAGTGATAATTTGTTTTTTAACAAGACTATCAGTTGAGTATGACGTCATTGATTTATGACGTAGCGATAGTATCAACTTTTTTCATACATCATCACAAGGGCGTGATATATGCCAAACGTTCTTAAAATGTATATGAAAATACAAAACATGATTTACAGCAGCTGTTCATCTATTGACACCTGCAATGGTTTCCTGATCACATGTGTAAGGAACAGAACCCTAGACAATGATATAACAATCACTTACCTAGCAATGGTAAAACCAACACAATCCGTGTTAGTGGCGAGTTGTCAATTCTGGATATCAATTTGTTGTTACGACACATTCTGACTCCCACCGTCGGAGGATTTTCAGTGATGGCCGTATCCTTACACAGAAGTTAATATATTTTATACTGGTGAAAGAGAGAGGCCCCGGATGGGATCGAGTCCGGTTTTTCCTTTGTGAGTATATACTAAACTGTTACTTATGTAAGTAAGCGTTTTAGTCAATATCATATTGTGTTGTTATTTAGAAATATTGTTTATCAATATCTTAACAGCATTTAAACAAACACGAAATGATATAATATAGTTCATCAATGCAATTAATTCGTGATAAAATGTTGTGATATACTATATCCGATATATCTACAAAAACATGCGACCCTTTCAAGGGCCTTACGTTGAAACGAAAGTAAAACAACACTAGTTCCTTGTATCTGTTAACGGCACATGAAAATCCAAAAATTGGGGCATGCTGTGATAACAGCGTAAGGTGCAGCTGATTATGTGAACTTGTTGTAAACATATCCGTGTGTATCAAGATGTACACAAGTATATCAGAGCGGGATTCATGTAGGAGCGTTATATATATATATAGTTACCTATTTCTTTTACTGGACGGATTAACTTTACAAAATAACATTTCAGCGAGAGTAAACACATGTCTGTACTTCAACGTACTGTTAATACTAGATAAAATACAATAGAGACAGAAAAAAAATTAACTGCGTCGTAGAACTGATTCATCCTTCTAGGACTCGTCATTGATGTTACATCATACAGCTGTTTCGTCCTTCTAGGACTCGTCAGTGATGTTACATCATATAGCTGTCTCGTCCTTCTAGGACTCGTCATTGATGTTACATCATACAGCTGTTTCGTCCTTCTAGGACTTGTCAGTGATGCCAAGGACCTAACTTTTGAAAACTAGGAGACGACTGTGTCGAAAATGCACATTTGAAAAAAATGAAAATAAATGTAAATTGAGAGTTTAAGACAATATTGATGTATTTAAAATCATATCTCATTATAGCAGACTTACCCATCAATATGTCATGTTTGGTTTCACTCATACAACTATTACCAAACTGTTAATTATTTCATTAACAACAGTAGCCGATATTATACTGAACTGTAAAAAGAAAACATCATATCTGATATCAATTTAACATTATCTCCAAATTATCACTTTGGAATTTAAGTATTCATTAAAATCGACGAGGTCACAATATACCTTTCTTTTACATGTACAGTAATGTACCTACATGTTGTATTTTCCTGATTTCTCTAATGTCCGTCAACGATCTACATATTGATGAAAAACAGGAATGAACAAGACCGAGGTTTTCACAATAGTCTTTAAAACATATTGTTACAGTATTACAGAACATGACTATATTTTACAATCCACAGGAGCGTCATTTGCAGGTACACATACTGTAAGGTGATAGGTTCGTCCGAGGTGTCTCAAGGAAGAAATCAGTCACTTAACCTGAAAGAAAATGAATTACTATAAAGTATCAACATCTTGATATTGACACATTAGACACACGGAAATCTACATGAACTCGGCTCATCAAGTTAGTGATTACTTTTAAAAGACAAGTTTATTTGTACCAAAACTTGAGAACTCTTTGAACATGAAATGCAAGAGTGAAGGCAAATAATAAGAAAATAATGTTGTCTTACTTTAAATCAATTTCATACAAGCGTATTGTGTATGATTACATGAAAAATTCACTACCCTCTAAAACAGAGTTTATGTCTCGATCGCGCTGAAACTTCGAAATGCTTCATACTATCAAGTGTCCTCCACTGGCTCCAATACCAGCACGATATCGGCATGGCATGCTGCCAATCAGACGCTGGTTATCCTTTATTGGTATTCGTGGTCATTCTTGACGATCGGAAAGCCACTGACAGATGACAAGAAGCTTTGGTGGATCGGTAATGCGTTCCAATAGCCTGTGCCACGCATGTTCGATAGGGTAAAGGTCACATAAAAGACTAAGTTAGTGCATACGTTCGATAGTTTCTCAACGAAGTTACTTATTTACAAGTCTAACTCTATGTGGAAGAGCATTGTCGTTTATCAGTACCATTGCAGGACCAACAGAAGCCGCAAAAAGACTTACAATTTGATGCAGGGTTGCATTCCAGCAACGCAAACCTGTGAGGCTACCACCTTTAATCACGTACAAGTCAGTGCGACTACCAAAACTGATCCCTGCCAAACCGTTATAGAGCTTCCACCAAAATGCGCATGCTCAGTGACGATGAAATCAGCATACCTCTCAACCACTCTACATCAGGTACGCCTCCTGCCATCCTAAAAGTTCACATAAAACTGAGCCCAACCGTCAAAAAACAAGCTGCTGCTGACATAATCATTAGTCCACCTGGTAAACTGCCCAATGCTGGCAAGCTCTACGGTGAGGGCTTGTGGGTCGAGGTCGTACGGTGGGTCGGTAGAAATAAAACTTTTCGAGATATTTCGTGGTGTAAAACATCAAACATATTAACTTGGTTCGATCTAGTGTAACCAGGGCAACAACAAGCATCTTGATGGTGTTATTCAACATTAATGTTTATACATGTACAACTTGCATGTAATTAATATGCTATATGAAGTTATTTAAAAACATTGTCCAAAAGTGAAAAGTACGTTTTCATCATTTAGATTTAAATACAGTACAGTCAAACAATGAAGTAAACTGCATCTTACAACTGTTTCGTCTTTCTGGGACCTGTCATTGATGGTAAGGGCTTAATTTTGAAGGTACAATGCGATAAAGAAAAATCCAAAGTGATCGAAAGGAAAGTCAAAATCTAGACGGGGAGATGTAGCAGCCCATAATTAAAAAAGAATTGTGCTTATCATATGTCAGATAATTACAGTGTCAAGAACATGTGTATATTCTGAACCGTGCCATCATTAGAAAGATTATAAAACGTAGCATGCAGGTTATGGCAACCTTCGGGGACTTAAAAGTGTCTATCACGGTATTGTAGAAAGATAAATAATTTTAACTTTTAGAAATATTTTATAACGTGCTTTTTCTTCTTAATTGTGTTAAAAATTTATATATAAACATTTTGAAAAAATATAAAAATATTTTCTGCGTTGTGAATTTTTGTTTTTATTTGTTTTGTTTCGTTGGGATAAGTGCGGTAATCGATGAGTTTACCTGTCACGTGACTTCGTGACGTCAGACTAGCAGAACTCCCCTGCATTCCTGAGGTGTAAACAAAAGCGAAACGATTTAGGTCACTCATATTAGCTTTCGAAATGATTCGCGGAGAAAACTTAGACCTCGAAGAAATCCCCAGGCACATGGAAGTATCAGGATGAGCCTAGAGTGAACGGCGGTGCAGCAAATTCGGAAGAAGTGAGGCCAAGTGACAGCGAGGAAGCGGCAGGCCACGGTTCCTTGAGTGTAATGCAAGATGGCATAGCCGAAGCTGGTCGGCTCCAAAGTACAAACTGGTAAGAATTTGCTATAACTGATCTTCAGTAGATTACTAGTCACATATCAATTTAGAATATTGATAGGAAGTTAGAAAGACCCATGATATGTAAATTTTACAACTTCATCTTAATTATAATAATTTAGGCATACTGCACCTGCTGTACAAAGCAGGTAAACTAGCTTAATTAGCTTGTCCTTGCTAGTCAGAAATCGGCGGGGAAAAGAACACAGTTTATCTCATTTAGTGTGAAAATATTGAAAATAATAGAAACAATTCAACAGGGCTCTGTATTAGGCTATGGGCTGATTGTTGGTTTATTGGAGAGGTGCCATTGGAGATGTGAACTCGGAAATTTAAGTTTAAAATAAGAATTTGATTATACGTCTCTGACAAGTTTTTCTTTAAAAAGTCCGATCTGTTACAAAGCTAGTGTTGTTGTATGAACAAGTGTGAATGTAGAGAATGCGATCTGATGATGAAGTCTGAAGAGTGTTTGTGCTGAATTCGGTCTTATCCAGCAGAAAAATGAGGATGCAGGACTGGAGTGCATTACGTATCATCAGACATTTATGCAGCCGAATGCAGCTCAATACGGCATCCTGCTGCTTGCGGAAAAGTCGTTTGATTGCTGATGATGAGTTATCATTCAATAATTTATATCTTACTTACGATAAAATCACAAAGAAACAATAAAAACCTTGTACAAGTCGCAACACTACTGATTTGAAGTTATTTGATGAGGCTGTCTTGCTTGTCTAATGCCATTAATTTTAGAGTATAAATGCCGTTTCGTGATAACAAGTTTGATATTGAAGCAAAAATCGTTTTTGTAGCATTTTATGTTTTAAATAATTCCCCGAAACTTATACAACAGTTACTTCTAAAATGATATATAGTAATATTCTAAAAACATGGCGACTTTAAGTGAATTTTGATACAAGTCCTTTAACTCTAACCATTGGTAGACACATGCTCCAAGTATACAAATTAGTCTACAATAGATTATTTTTTTCCACCAGTGATATTTTTAGAAGTAGCAATGTAATATTTCTTATCTGAAAAAGACATTACGAAATAGTAAATCTGACATTTTTTAAAAGTGCTGAATACTTTTAACATTCATTCTGAAAATATCTTCCATTACGCAACTTTATTAATATTACAATAACTATGCGAGGCCATTAAAATATCTTATCAGTAAACTGGATCTGTCTTAAGCGTTCTGGTGACTTTACCAATGAGTGTGTACAATACTCGTATATTGTATGGATGGTAAAGAACCGAACAAATATGTACAATCAATGCCCTGTACATGTAAATCGAGATCATGTGAGCGAGAGATGTCAAAATATAGGACAAATTAATGCTAAATACAGATATTTGACTAAAACAGAAAATGACTCCAGAACTTATAACATGTGTTAGACACTCAAAAAAAGAAAAAAAAACTATACCATATGAAAAGTATATTATACTTATCTAGAATTGGGCCGACACATTAAAATAACTAACATTATGAAATATGATAAAACGATGAAGCATAATTAACTTCAATGCATCATGAATGTATAATATGTGACATAACAATGAACAAAATACGTTTGAGGTTTTAGGAAGCAAAGAAAAATACAACAATGATCACAGGTGACTAGATGTTAGTACGTTTAGGATTTCTCAGAATTTTCCTATAAAAATAATAAATTGTGACATTTTTATCGGATAAACCTTAAACAATGGAGAGTTATTGAACATGTCACGACGTTAATCTCTGATATTATTAAGAATTGTTAACGCTAAAACTACTTCCGCAGCTTCACAGATGAAACAAATTCGCCAGTAAAACACAAAACATGATTCTTCAAATTAAAGAAACGTTTCTGTCCTAAATTCAACACACAATACACTGCCACGTCCTGGAAAAGCTACAAGTCCTCTTTCGTGATATACTCGTCCGGTTCCTCTCCCGGAAATCTATCATTTGAGCTGAAAATAAAGAATTATAAAGATATGACAATATTAGTAGTATCAACATCGATTTACAGGCACTAGAATATATAATAGATAGAATAGGAAGAGCATTCCTCACCTAAAACACGTGCATCATTTCTGAGGTGATATGTTAATGCATTTGATACAGCATTTTTATCACGACGTTTCGTATTTTGAATGATCTGTGACCAAGGTTTCAGCTTCCACATAGCTTCGATATTTACGTTTTGACATTGGAGACTGAATTTATATCAGCTTTAAACTTGTTTCTGCAATCCCATGTGTGAAATCTATGATTGATGCTGTTGGATATTGAATAAAGTATTGTTTAAACACAGAAAGGCAGATACATAATTGCATTAAATTAGTATTGTAAGAATGAAACAGAATTATGATATTGATTCAAGACCTGGGTTATATAGTCATAGAATAAATAAAAAAAGTAATAAATAATACAAATTACACAGTAGAAATAGGAATCAGTACAGCAGAATAGCTAACCTTGCACATTTTCAGGGTTCCGTTCTCAAACCCAAGACACACCTCATCACCCATCATGGCCATGGACATCGGTAAAGATTCCTGTTCCGGCAGTAGTATCATCATAGGGACGCAGTCACTGGACAGCAGCTGGACACACTTAGTGTTGGCCTCACAGATAATTATATTTCCTGCTTTTTCGAAGATGAAATCATTGATGTAATATTTTCCACTTGGTTTGTAGGTAGTTGTATCAAACTTGTCATCCCTAGATACGACATTGCCATGTCCTAGATACCGTGACCTTAGCGCTAGGTCTGTATTCAGTAAAACCAGATGATTGTTGTCCTTGTCTGTAGCATTGATCACACCTATATCGTCCCCTGTGTGACTCATCCTCACCTTCCACGGCCAGACAAACATGGCGTCGCCCTGCCGATCCTTCTCGTGACCTTGAGCAGAGTAATGTACAAGTACTCTCTTACTGTCGGAGGTTACGTTGTAGTCAAACTTATCCATCTGTGTTACATAGATATCTCCACTAGGTGAGGCACATATATCTACTGGGGATAAGTCACCAGTAAGGAAGAGGGAAGTCACCTCTCCACTAGACAGTGTCACCTGTTTGATATCTTTATCTTCCTCTCCACATATTAACAGTGTATTGTCACTAACGACAGTCATACCAGCAACGATGGAATCAAAGGTCACGGTTTTTTCTATGTCTCCACTTTTATCTCTTAAGATTATTGCCTGAGCATTAATACATCTTATCCATGTTTTTCCGCAACAAGTGAAACACATGTGTTTAATAGCAGAGGCATTTGGAAGCTTGAATGTCGCTTCTGGAACAAGTTCCCCTCCCTGGCAAATCAGAGTAGTATCGGAATCAGAATTTTGGTTGATTGATAAGGTCGTATTGTTGGAAGGCTGGGCTCCCTGCAATGACTCTACTTCCTCAATCTCGACTTTGGTAACACCAAACATGAGTTTTAGTTGACTTGTATTTACTTCACCGTAAATGAACTCGAAAGTTTCTAATTTAGGGAGCGGTTTTCTGTCTCGCTCATTACATTCTTTTATTCCTAACTCCTCTTCCATTTGGAGAGGATCCTTGTCATCAATCACGCGTTTAGGGTAATTGTTTTCCTCTTTATCACGTCTGACCTTTTCTAAAGTTGATGAAATTCCATCAATGGCACCCTGCAGTATATCACAGTTACCTCGAGTTTGTGTCTGCGAATGTGATATAATGCTATCAGCTATCTTGTTTATGGTGTCCATCAGGTCCTTCCGTCGTATATTGATAAATTCCTGTCTTTTTAGATGTTCCTGGTTTTGTTGTGTTTTGAGTCTCCGTGCCTCCTCCAAGTCCGACATAAAGCCTAATATAAGTTCACTTTCTACATTCTCTTCAGACTTGTTGGTGTGACTTTCAGTTTCACTCTGTTTCCCAAACTCATGACATTTGTGTTGCTCGTCTGTCAGACATTCCAAGCAAACTGGGGTAGAATTACAAGTGACACAGACCAAAGCGGTCTGATTTCCCGGATGTTTTACACACTCCATATTTGTTATTAATTCCCCAGGTACATAAGTTGTAACCTTCAAATAGTGTTCATAACATTACGTTTGACATTATACGGGCTAGAAAGGTGTCTCTGATCTGTAACTAGTACACACAGAATCAACACTGTCTTTACTAAATACCCCGCCTTCTCTTCAGGTTCCTGTGATAATGAACAGAGGAATGAGGAAGTATTCACCTCAGTCAAGTCACAATCATATCCGAACGATCCATGTGACGTCATTCTCTAAATATAGAAAATGTACATATATATCATATAGAAAAATATAGAAGGTATCAAACTTTACATATGAAGGAATGAAGAAATTTAAAACGTTAAAAAATATTTTTATTATTGTCCTGTGTTTCTTAACAATGACAAAACTGTTGGCAACATAACTTTCTTATTTAAAGTAAATAACAGCAAACAATATCATTCAACAACCTGTTTATTCCTAAGACATGTATAAGCATTACTTATATTGTATATTAAATATGTTAAACCGCTTCAAGTTCACGGTTAAATCCTCGTGACTTGATAATCATACATCTTCGTTATTGATATTTCTTTGTGTGAGTCACCTTCATGACAATAAAACGTATCACTTAAATGTTGAGCGTTTTTTTTAAAGATTTAAACAAGCACCAATAACTTGAGGTAATCGCAGAGAAAATTATAATTCAAATCCATGTAATGCTCCTTTCAAACTGGTGTGTAGCTCTCAGTAGAGATAATATTTGTTTCTGATAAACACATCAAAATAATAATCGGGGATTGATAGACTATAAGTTTATACTGTTGATGTGATGGTTAGCATAACACGCGTCCGTAAGACACAGCTGCTTAAACACAGGGAGCACTGCATGTAGCTGTTGTATTGTATCATTCTACTTAACTATATTTTATCAGCAGAGAAGAAAACATACTACTTATACAAACTGAAATTACTTTTTATGCCTTAGGAAGAGAATGAATTATATTATGTCAACACACAATACCTGTGATTAGGTGGTTGTTTGGCGTCACTGACAATGTTGTGAATAGTTTGTACGTAACTGTCTGCTGATTCTATTCGAAATCAAGACATTTAACATTGTATAGTAATAATTGGTGTCAGTCATACTACTAGAACCCGACTTATTGTGTATCTACAGTTGTGCGTATATGACATTCAAGGTATTCATTGTGTAATGGTGTATAAGGTGGTACATGAATGTAAATCTCGTTAAGTTGGATGATCCAAATGTTTGTATGTTTTACAAAAACATTCTCAGGCAGTAACACATTTGTTGTCACTGCGGTGATGAAAATGACAATTGATTTGACGATTTGCTGTTCACACAACACAAAACATAGAACCTCAAAACTGCGACCTTTACTATCAGCGGATTATAAAACAGATAATAAATATTAAACTGGAAAACTTATTGGTGGCAAATAAAATATTGGCGAAGAAAACTAATGGTGACAAAGATAAAACATTTGTATATAAATAAAACCTTGGTGACATAGAAAAAAACCTTGGTGACAAATAAAACCTTGGTGACATAGAAAAAACCTTGGTGACAAATAAAACCTTGGTGACATAGAAAAAACCTTGGTGACAAATAAAACCTTGGTGACATAGAAAAAACCTTGGTGACAAATAAATCATTGGTGACATAGGAAAAACCTTGGTGACAAATAAAACATAGGTCACATAGAAAAAACCTTGATAAAAAATAAAACATTAGTCACATAGAAAAATCCAAGGTAACAAATAAAACATAGGTCACATAGAAAAAACCTTGATAACAAATAAAACATAGGTCACATAGAAAAAACCTTGATAACAAATAAAACAATAGTCACATAGAAAAAACCTTGGTGACAAATAAAACATTGGTGACATAGGAAAAACCTTGGTGACAAATAAAACATTGGTGGCATAGGAAAAACCTTGGTGACAAATAAAACTTTGGTGACATTTCATTTATCTTCATGTATCGCTTATATACACTGCAGAACTCAGTTACCGTTCCCTCCGATCGATCACGTGACCATGAAATGGTGCAGCATTAACATTGCTTAGAAATGTTCTTCGAAGCAACCTTTTCCCACATGCCACACCACCTGGTTCTCATTTGCCTTAGTAAATTCTTAACAAAAGGAACACATAGCCATATTGGAAGAGGCTGCATCTCTAGATAAGTTGGTCGTCAAATCAGGAAGGACACATTTTGTCTTAAATAAGCACTACTTTACATAATTACATTTTATTAAATTACTATTCAGAATTTGGAATGCAGATTCAATTCAGTTGTTCAGTTCAGTGATACATTCTAGGGTAGAGCAGGCACAATGTTCCAACTATTATTGATGTCGCTTTGAAATTTGAAACTCCTCCGCGTTTTTTATGTACTCCATAGCAAAAGTAACTAACGCGTAGCAAAATGAGCATCGGCGTTATACATTTTGACATTACAGATTTGCCGACGTTTGTTTTTTTCTGTATTCTTTTTATTTCTATGACAATGGCCGATTCCTGGATAGATTGTATTTAATCATATTTAGGAATACATCTTACTTCTAAGATAAGTC
The DNA here is from genome assembly GCF_031769215.1 of Ylistrum balloti. Lineage (NCBI taxonomy): Eukaryota > Metazoa > Mollusca > Bivalvia > Pectinida > Pectinidae > Ylistrum > Ylistrum balloti. Next base: position 333,238 of record NW_026781875.1, on the reverse strand, counting down.
ATGACAGTCTATGTTGTTCGAGATGTTGAACCATCAATAACAGTAACACTTCAGTAGCAAATTTGCTACCTGTGTGATGTTCGTTGTATGCCTGGTGGTTCCCATGTTGTAAACTTTTTCTTCGTTTGAGAACGTAACTTTACTTAGTTAGACTGACCAAGGTTTATACCAAGGGTGTCGGCGTAAAGCAGAAGGCGTTTACTCTTCCGGAACACCTGGTCTGATTATTCTTGTACTTTTTCAGAAGTCTCCGTGTAAACTTTTGTTTCATATGTTGCCCTTGTTTTATGGAATTTGATTTAGATTATGTAGACATGTATGTAGCTCATGTTAAAACTACATACAGTAGTAATAACATTTTCATTTCAAGTTCCACCTCAAGACATGTGTAAGAGAATCGAACAACACGCAAATATACTGACATGTCAGCTGGTGCAGACTACACGCAAACATACTGACATGAACTGAACTAACATACGATGCAGTTGTAGATGTCTATTCTGACTATGATGTAGTCTTCTAACATCCTTATGGCTGCCATCAATTGACATATTGACTACGCGAAACTGTCATTAAATTTGAATCAGTATTCTGTTATTGTTTGATCTTACTCAACGGGATGGAACCAATTTTAACGTAATTAAACATAACAAATAAATGTTTTGATAAACACAAATCATAGGCAACATTACAGCCAGTAATTATCGCACGCCGTAAAATACTGTGAAGACTTTACAATGGACAAATGACAAGAATATATGTTTTAATATCCTGAGGATTATCAAAATGAGACACAAGAAAACTCCACGTGAATAGACTCTTGTTCCCAATACAAACTTGGCAGGTCAAGGTAATTTGTACATGACGTTTCCTCCGAACATACCACCAAGCTGTTCTAAGTCCTCTTTACATTATGATTTTCAAAACGACTTATTAAAAGATATGCTGGCTATATGCATAGCTAATTTTATGTGGTGACACTTTATGTTGCCCCTTACATGTTTAGGTTAACCCTTAGGAGCCTAATATCAGCTTGTTTTTGATTGGCTGAGATTTAAGCGATAGACGTCATTAGGAATCCAGCCTTCTGATTGGCTCATAAGGTATACCTCTCATTAGAGAAAATAATTTAACATATTATATGGATTACATCATTTGAATGAATTTGTAATCTCCACCCGCCATATGTCACCAGTCAGTGGAAAACGATTACTAATATTACTCCATTTGATGCGAGTCCAAACAGCTCCTAGAAAAAAACAACCAGAAACTGTTAAATGTGTGAATATAGGTGTACTCCTTTATTCATTTTGTGGGATGTTCAAGGAATATTGCAAGCAGTTGGAATACAATTTATATAGACGATACAAAATAACAATAAAAACGCATTTTTGTATGATTGATTAAGTATTGTAGCTACATAATGTTAGATATCCACTGAGTTTATTATGACTTGGCTGTAAGATATGGGACATTAATGATCTTAAAGTCCCAAAACACTCATTGGTTAAATATCCGTGCCCTAACAAATCAAATATGTGATATCGTTGTATGTGAAACGTTATGCATTTCTTGCGTAAAGATATACAATCCAATTCTATAACAATCACGAAAACAAATTAGACATGAAAAGACACCCCATTACTTTTGTAAACAATCTCATTATGAATGTACACAATGTATAAGAAAGTGCACATATGGTTTCGGCGGGTCCTCGTCTCTTAAGTGAAAAGTCGTCCCAAGAACCGTTTCATCAAAGTTATAAAAATGGAAATGGATTATCCTCTGTTTACTACTTAACAAACTATCTATGTTTGAGGTATAGATGCATTCTCATTAGAATTCATTAGATTACGAATACATCATTCTAAAAATAGCTTTACACGACACAATTTCATAACAAGTTGCAAAAAGTCTCATACGTGAGTTTCCTCTTTTGAAAACAAAGCATGAAATACTGCTGTTGTGGTCTCTCCGGCCTTTTAGAAGTAGTTTGAATCAATATTAAATATCTATCAGGACGTGAAGTACATTTGTATCCTCTTATCATGCACCACATTTTAACAGATAGAAAATTAGACGTGGCATGTGAGGCTACGAAAACAGCAGTGACTGAATCAAATTGCAGTTAATCGACATAAAGTGATTAAACAAAGTATACACACGGAGAAGGACAAATAGAGATTGTGATAAATATAGAGGCTTTATTGATTGTGATAAATTTAGATACTATAGTGACTGTGATAAATGTAAAGGCTATATTGATTGTGATAAATATAAAGGCTTTATTGATTCTGATAAATGTAAAGGCTATATTGACTGTGATAAATGTAAAGGCTATATTGATAAATGTAAAGGCTGATAAATGCAAAAGCTTTATTGATTGTGATAAATGTAAAGGCTTTATTGAGTCTGATAAATGTAAAGGCTATATTGTGATACATGTAAAGGCTTTATTGAGTCTGATAAATGTAAAGGCTATATTGATTGTGATAAATGTAAAGGCTATATTGATTGTGATAAATGTAAGGGCTATATTGATTGTGTTAAGTGTAAAGGCTTTATTGATTGTGATAAATGTAAAGGCTATATTGATTGTGATAAATGTAAACGCTATATTGATTGTGATAAATGTAAAGGCTATATTGATTGTGATAAATGTAAAGGCTTTATTGATTCTGATAAATGTAAAGGCTTTATTGATTCTGATAAATGTAAAGGCTTTATTGATTCTGATAAATGTAAAGGCTATATTGATTGTGATAAATGTAAAGGCTATATTGATTGTGATAAATGTAAAGGCTATGTTGATTGTGATAAATGTAAAGGCTATATTGATTGTGATAAATGTAAAGGCTATATTGATTGTGATAAATGTAAAGGTTATGTTGGTTGTAATAAATGTAAAAGCAATATTGATTGTGATAGATGTAAAGGCTATATTGATTGTGATAAATGTAAAGGCTATATTGATTGTGATAAATGTAAAAGCTATATTAATTGTGTATTTTTTTATTATATATGGTATATATATGAGGGAATAATTGACTCTAATTCCTGATAAATTTAAATAAAGGGCTGCAATAAATGAAAAACAAAACTTCTGTAAAATTATAAAATAAACGTTACTTAATTGTCTTTGAACACGTTCATTCTACCATACATGTGTTAGCTAGATGACATTTAATATAAATTAAACACATCGGAGCTGTCATTATTAATGAATGATATTATGAATTATATGGTTAAATGTACTATGCGACGTAATATCTAACGACATCTTCTGTCATATGATAAACTCCACCAGTACTTGGTACATTCTTTTTCAGTCGGTTATCATTTGATCTAAAAGAAAATAAAACATCATTAGATGTATGAGTACTATCGTGTTATTAGTCCATGCATGTTTTTTTTGAAGAATCCAGAAAAAAGGTTGTAGAGCAGTATTTGTCTTGTAACTGTTATGTTCGATTTTGTCCCATAAAATTACAATTAATATATTGTTTGCAGCATAACAATTACAAAAGAAAATACACACTAAATCTTAATTCAAAGCGATTAATTTATGTTTTAACATTTTACACGGAGTGCAAAGCGTATAACACCAGGTGAAAAATAGAATTTGAAAACTGATTAAAACGAATTAGAAGTTACCTTACAAATATTGAAAATGCAATTGATATAAAAAAAACATAAGTGTAAGCAAAGCCTGACCTATCAGAGAGTAATTTTATACGATTTACCAATCGGTAACAACGACTGCAAACGATAAAATGATGTTAAAGTGATGTTATAGATATCTGACCTTGTAAATTTTCACATTTCCGTCCTCAAATCCAAGCCATATCTCGTCATCCGCCAAGGCGATGGTCGTCGGTACTGATTCACGCTTCGTAAAGATAGTATGCATAGGAATGCAATCTTTGAACAGGAGCTAGACACACTTACTGTACGCTTCACAGATAATGATATTATCTAGAGAGTCGAAGGTGAAATCGGTGGTGTAATACTTTTTATCCGGTTTGTAGGTACAAGTATCAAATTTGTCCTCTATCGATACGACCTTGCCATTTCCGAGATATCGTAACCTTAACGTCAGGTCTGTGTTCAGTAGAACCAGGTGATTGTTGTCATCGTCTGTAGCATTAGTAACACCAATAACATCCCCCGTGTTACTGACTCTCACCCTCCTCGGCAAGATAAAGAGGACGTCACCCCGTTTGTCGTACTGAACTATATTCTTCTCCCGACGCAATGGAGAGTACCGTACAATTGCTCTCATGCTGTCGGCGTAGACGTGAAAATCAGATTTATCCCTCACCGTTACGTATAGGTCACCAGTAAACGCGTTACATATGCCTCTTGGAGTCAGATTCTCAGTGGAGAAGAGTGAGGTGGTCTTTCCTTCGGGAAAAGTCACATGCTTAATATCTCTATCCTGCAGTCCACATATTAACAGCGTGTTGTCACCAACGGCAATCATATCTGCGACTCCAGTGTCGAAAGTCAAAGTTTCATCAATTTTTCCATTTCCATCGCTCAATGTAATTTCGTTGCAACCTTGGTATCTAAGCCATGCTTTCCCGCAAGACACTAAACACAGCTGTGTGATAGAATTGGATATCGAAGTTTTGAAAGTCTGTTTCATGACCATTTTTTGCCCTGACGTATGGCGGTGCCAATCACATCCGAACCATTTATGGTAGGTAGGGTACGATTTCCCAGTAGTGACGTAAGTACATCAACCTCGGTTGCGGTACCGCCGAACATGAGTTTCAACTGATCGGCATCATCTTTCCCTTGCGTATAATCAATCTTTTTGAGTTTAGGAAACGGCTTTTCCTGGTCGTCAATGTCTTTAAGCTTTTTTGACTTGTGCACTAACGCTAAAGCATCTTCTTCATCAATGAGACGCTTTACGTCCTCTAGGTGACGCTTAACATTTTCCAGTTCCATTGTAGTTTACCGAAGTTTTCGTTTGAGTCTCGCATTGTGATATAAAGCTTTCAGCCATGGAACTAACACCCTCGCAGATATCCTCCTTTCGTTTGGTGACTAATTTTTTTTTGTGAATTTTTTCGTCGTCTTCTTTTATCTTGAGGTATCGTAACTTATCCAATTCCGACTCTAAACGTGTCACAAGCTGAAAATTCTTTTTCATCTTTAGTTTTCCTTTAATTGTGATTGAAGCTTGGCTTGGATTTATGCATTGATGACCCGAATGTGAATCACCCACACACTCCGTACATACTAGCGTGGAATTGCACGTGACGCACACCAGTACTACTGGGTTACCGGAATGATTTTCGCATTTCAAACTCATCTTTATAATTATAGAAAGTATGTGAGTTTTATTAAAGTTTTTATTACTTGACGTGATCCTTCGTTATATGCTGGTGTAAATGATTGCACCGATACAGCACTTGTAAGGTCAAGTCTTTCGTTGTAATGTCTATTTGTGTTAACTGAGGGAAGGTGTAAAAGGTTACATTTGTTGTTCATTTAGATCCAACTCCAGTCTGCGACTCCAATGAAGGAATCCGAATCTGATAAAAAGAAATCATGAATTGAAATATGCTGAAAGCCGTACAGACAAATAAGGTAACAGTATACTGATATACTGAGCATTGCCTTTCAATTGGCAATGTTAATTCGGGTACATGACTTATCTAACGAAGTAAGTGAAGGTTATATTGAACAATTGTATATTAATATGAAATAAATAACAATTATATAACTTAGAAAATACCGAATAGCGCACATCATATGGATGCGACAGTTTAGTTACCATATAACACAGAGGATTTAATTTCGCTATATTTGGAAACAATACAGATTTTTCTTTTTAACATCGGATGAATTTTAGACAACCAGCAAACATTTATTCACAGATTATGATATAGATCAGTGTGATGTTTGTATATAACACCTGTCTACAGTATGATATGGATCAGTGTGATGTTTGTTTATAACACCTGTCTACAGTATATAACACCTGTATACAGTATGATATGGATCAGTGTGATGTTTGTATATAACACCTGTCTACAGTATGATATGGATCAGTGTGATGTTTGTATATAACACCTTTCTACAGTATGATATGGATCAGTGTGATGTTTGTATATAACACCTGTCTACAGTATATAACACCTGTATACAGTATGATATGGATCAGTGTGATGTTTGTATATAACACCTTTCTACAGTATGATATGGATCAGTGTGATGTTTGTTTATAACACCTGTCTACAGTATATAACACCTGTATACAGTATGATATGGATCAGTGTGATGTTTGTATATAACACATGTCTACAGTATGATATGGATCAGTGTGATGTTTGTATATAACACCTTTCTACAGTATGATATAGATCAGTGTGATGTTTGTATATAACACCTGTCTACAGTATGATATGGATCAGTGTGATGTTTGTATATAACACCTTTCTACAGTATGATATGGATCAGTGTGATGTTTGTTTATAACACCTGTCTACAGTATATAACACCTGTATACAGTATGATATGGATCAGTGTGATGTTTGTATATAACACATGTCTACAGTATGATATGGATCAGTGTGATGTTTGTATATAACACCTTTCTACAGTATGATATAGATCAGTGTGATGTTTGTATATAACACATGTCTACAGTATGATATGGATCAGTGTGATGTTTGTATATAACACCTTTCTACAGTATGATATAGATCAGTGTGATGTTTGTATATAACACCTTTCTACAGTATGATATGGATCAGTGTGATGTTTGTATATAACACCTTTCTACAGTATGATATAGATCAGTGTGATGTTTGTATATAACACCTTTCTACAGTATGATATGGATCAGTGTGATGTTTGTATATAACACCTGTCTACAGTATGATATGGATCAGTGTGATGTTTGTATATAACACCTTGTTACAGTAGGATATGGATCAGTGTGATGTTTGTATATAACACCTTTCTACAGTATGATGTGGATCAGTGTGATGTTTGTATATAACACCTTTCTACAGTATGATATGGATCAGTGTGATGTTTGTATATAACACCTTTCTACAGTAAGATATGGATCAGTGTGATGTTTGTATATAACACCTTGTTACAGTATGATATAGATCAGTGTGATGTTTGTATATAACACCTGTCTACAGTATGATATGGATCAGTGTGATGTTTGTATATAACACCTTGTTACAGTATGATATAGATCAGTGTGATGTTTGTATCTAACACCTTTCTACAGTATGATATGGATCAGTGTGATGTTGGTATATAACACCTTGTTACAGTATGATATAGATCAGTGTGATGTTTGTATCTAACACCTTTCTACAGTATGATATGGATCAGTGTGATGTTTGTATATAACACCTGTCTACAGTATGATATGGATCAGTGTGATGTTTGTATATAACACCTTTCTACAGTATGATATGGATCAGTGTGATGTTTGTATATAACACCTTGTTACTGTATGATATGGATCAGTGTGATGTTTGTATATAACACCTTTCTACAGTATGATATGGATCAGTGTGATGTTTGTATATAACACCTTGTTACAGTATGATATAGATCAGTGTGATGTTTGTATATAACACCTGTCTACAGTATGATATGGATCAGTGTGATGTTTGTATATAACACCTTTCTACAGTATGATATGGATCAGTGTGATGTTTGTATATAACACCTTGTTACAGTATGATATAGATCAGTGTGATGTTTGTATATAACACCTGTCTACAGTATGATATGGATCAGTGTGATGTTTGTATATAACACCTTTCTACAGTATGATATGGATCAGTGTGATGTTTGTATATAACACCTTGTTACTGTATGATATGGATCAGTGTGATGTTTGTATATAACACCTTTCTACAGTATGATATGGATCAGTGTGATGTTTGTATATAACACCTTGTTACAGTATGATATAGATCAGTGTGATGTTTGTATATAACACCTGTCTACAGTATGATATGGATCAGTGTGATGTTTGTATATAACACCTTTCTACAGTATGATATGGATCAGTGTGATGTTTGTATATAACACCTTGTTACAGTATGATATAGATCAGTGTGATGTTTGTATATAACACCTGTCTACAGTATGATATGGATCAGTGTGATGTTTGTATATAACACCTTTCTACAGTATGATATGGATCAGTGTGATGTTTGTATATAACACCTTGTTACTGTATGATATGGATCAGTGTGATGTTTGTATATAACACCTTGTTACAGTATGATATAGATCAGTGTGATGTTTGTATATAACACCTGTCTACAGTATGATATGGATCAGTGTGATGTTTGTATATAACACCTTGTTACTGTATAATATAGATCAGTGTGATGTTTGTATATAACACCTTTCTACAGTATGATATGGATCAGCGTGATGTTTGTATATAACACCTGTCTACAGTATATAACACCTGTATACAGTATGATATGGATCAGTGTGATGTTTGTATATAACACCTGTCTACAGTATGATATGGATCAGTGTGATGTTTGTATATAACACCTGTCTACAGTATATAACACCTGTATACAGTATGATATAGATCAGTGTGATGTTTGTATATAACACCTTGTTACAGTATGATATAGATCAGTGTGATGTTTGTATATAACACCTGTCTACAGTATGATATGGATCAGTGTGATGTTTGTATATAACACCTTTCTACAGTATGATATAGACCAGTGTGATGTTTGTATATAACACCTTTCTACAGTATGATATAGACCAGTGTGATGTTTGTATATAACACCTTTCTACAGTATGATATAGATCAGTGTGATGTTTGTATATAACACCTGTATACAGTATGATATGAATCAGTGTGATGTTTGTATATAACACCTGTCTACAGTATGATATGGATCAGTGTGATGTTTGTATATAACACCTTGTTACAGTAGGATATGGATCAGTGTGATGTTTGTATATAACACCTTTCTACAGTATGATATGGATCAGTGTGATGTTTGTATATAACACCTTTCTACAGTATGATATGGATCAGTGTGATGTTTGTATATAACACCTTGTTACAGTATGATATGGATCAGTGTGATGTTTGTATATAACACCTTTCTACAGTATGATATGGATCAGTGTGATGTTTGTATATAACACCTTTCTACAGTATGATGTGGATCAGTGTGATGTTTGTATATAACACCTTTCTACAGTATGATATGGATCAGTGTGATGTTTGTATATAACACCTTTCTACAGTATGATATGGATCAGTGTGATGTTTGTATATAACACCTTTCTACAGTATGATATGGATCAGTGTGATGTTTGTATATAACACCTTTCTACAGTATGATATGGATCAGTGTGATGTTGGTATAGGACATAGCTTAGTAACGATCTGTGTACGGGAACTTATCTATACTACTGACTCAAACGTCACAAGTAGGCACGTTATATCACATGATGGGAAATGTTATCAACTTAGACGGTTTACGCGCATCATCAGAAAAGTTGGGGTTTTTTTATTTCAAGAAGTGGGCGGAAGGTAAAATGAAAGATAACACAGAAAATCCATTAAAAGATACAAAATGATAACGCAAGAATCATAACGTCAAAATAAATAAGTTTTGTTAGAGATAGGTAGGTGTCATTGTTAAGTACATGTTATCTGTTCATTTTCATTTAGGGTTTTTAGAAAAGAATCGCATGTTTTAATATCGAGTTAGAAAAAAAAATCAATATAATCAATTGGTGATAGTAAACTATATAAGTATGTCACAATTGTGCACCTTTACTAATATATAGGGGTCATTATTGGAAACAGAGGAATACGACGTAATAATATTTTGTAAGGAATTCACCATATCATACAGTTAAAATCTTAGTGTGAGGTTCTACCGTCATTACGATATAGAACAGATCTAAGTGATTTCTGTTTTGTAGAAGGTTCTTTGTTTGAAATGTCACATTAGACCTCTATCCATTATCTAAAGGGTTTTCAAATTAGTATATAACTAACCTGATGGTAGACTGTTATTCTGCATCCAGTTCAAGCAGTCAGCTCCTGTCAGCAGTTCGTTATGCAATAGTAAACTTTGTTCCTTAAGGCCCCAATACACTTGCCATTGCAAGGAAAAGATAACCTCAAGTTCAACACTGCGATCACATCACTGTAATCATATATTTGTTTAAATTTCCCAGTAAGTTTATAAATAAATGATTTTTTTAAAATTCAGTTAAGATAGATTAAAAGCACATGTATGTCGATTGATGTCGTTTCTGAATACAAAGCGATTTTCTTTTTTGTCTACATCAGTGGAATATATTTCATAATTTGACCATACTGTATTTTATCTAACTTTGTAGTGGAAATATTATACATTTGAATGTCTATTGTACAATCGCTGATGTTGCGCGTGCCATGCTGATGAACTTCTAAATTTATCATGAATAACACGTTTTAGGTTTGTTTTACAGGGAACTAACATATTGTAACAGAAATATTTTCCATTCTTAAGCAGCACTTTGTTTCAGTTTATTGAAAACAAGAATGTCTTTCAGAAAAAGAAAGTTGTTGCCAAACTTTTGTCTTATCTTCTTCCTTCCATTCTTTGTACAAGCAGAATTAAGGATTTATTGGGATACTGTTTATTCATGAAATTGATTTTAAAGAACTCCAGAGAGGTCTTGAGTAATCTTCAAAAACTATTTCTTCTATAAGAACGTTTGATTTTTCTACCATACACAATCTAAACTTAAAGAATGCCTTCGTTCTCGGTTATAAAAGTTTTCAAAAATGTTGAACGATGTTCCCCTATTGGTTTTGTTTTATTTCGAAACGATTATCAGAACAGGTCACAGAGTCCCTCAATGGCACTTTCAGATATATTGATGACGTGTTCTCTTAAAAAAATTGCAAGATAATTATTGACTACTTCCATCATATCCACCCACCAGAATCGGAAATCAGGGACACGGCAGACTCCTCTACATCAGTCGCTACCTCGAACTTTTCCTAAAACTAAAACAAACTTCGGTAGCATTTTACCAATTTCAAGATAGAAAAAAAAATCCCTACATTTTATGTCTTTAATATGTAGTAGTTGATTCGATACTCAAGGGCCTGTTCCTAATATCAAAAAGGCAACCGACAGACCAGCTCACAACACAGGTTCTCGAGGAATGCAATATGCTGAAAATTATGGGGTTTTTTTACGGTCGTCATAGTGATCCCGTTGAGAAATTTTCAAATTCGTTGTGCGACATAAATCTGAACACGTTCGGAATCGAGAGTTTTCTCCCTTTCCATCTATTCAAGACATTGAAAGGAACAAAACTTCGTTGAATCCTTTGATGACTCAATTTTCCCATTCATTCCTGTCTGCTATACCATCTATATAAATCTGGTGCAGTTCCATATACATGCACGACTTAACCTAACAATATCTACTTTGAAGGATCAGATGTCATTCACTTTGATGTTTAGATCGTAGAACTATGGTTCCAGGACAGATATGTACCAAAGACTAAACGTGTACATTACATCATGACTATAACGAAACGTGAAACCATACAAATGACTTCGACAAAAAAAACCGTATACCATTTTTAATCGTGAAATCAACACGTCAATTGTTTCGTTGGAATACGCTTTCTATAGCATGTAGTCTGTTAGATTGATGATACTTTTACCATCCTTTTCGAAAAGATATATTGATATTATGTAATATACGTATGTGATTGTTTTGTTATGCATTGTAAGTGAACTATCATGTCGTTAGGCTCCGTCATTGGTAAACAAAGAACTCTCTCTATAACGAAAAAAAGTAGAAAATTAGAAAAAAAAACTAACAACGGCGACAACCATTGTCCTAGTACAAGATTCTCCATACAAGAACTGTCTAGATCAACACGAGTTACTAACTAATTATACATAATTTAGGTATATCATGATTGTACATGCCTCATTATGGAGCAAGGTCCTTCTCGAGACTCTCCTTGTACAATTTATATCAGATAAGGTACTACAATAGGCCATCTACACTACATAATCCAGTTAATGCATTCCGTGTTATCTATCTTATCCCTGTAAACATACCACGTGATTTTCTCATTTACGTCTCAGAGAACACGATTACGTTATCACCGTATGATATGAAGCATTTTTTTTAATCGTCGGCGATGGTCGTTCAGATGACCGTGGATATATTTTGCACTAGTTTCAGTTTGAATTTAAATGAGGATTATGCTAACATGTCGGTATTTTCTTTGTTGTTTTTAATCCTCTCGATAACCATTAAAGGAAAATATCTACCTGATTACAATACTACAGTACTTTGATACCAAATTGCTCAGTTGTGTAAAAGTCATGATGTAATAATCATTTTGTTCAGTTAAGTACATTATAATCAGCCACATTTGCTGTATCTAATATTCAGACTTCATATACTTTTTCACAAGGTAATAACATGTCATATAGGGTAATTTTCAACTATCACGTGTCTCAAACTTTGACGATCAAAATCTATTTCTGTTATACAGAGAAAATTAGAAAAAGTATAAATGTTTTTGTTGTAGAGAATCTACATGCATTGGCATGATATCAATCCAATTTTAATACACTGGCTTTCCCGAATTTGTATACCGGCATCGTTACAACAGAGGGAGCAAATCTAGTATTGCAGATCCCGACTAAGGATATGTTTTTACAAATACACAGTATCATGAAAACCATCATAAGCCATGTTTAAAAAAGATAGCATGGAATAAAGATAATAGTGCAAATCTAAATTTTGTGAGGTAATTGGGCAGAGTTAGCTCCGATTGGAACTTCCTCCAGCAAATGTTGAAGACGGTTATTATAATCCTAGACGTGACACTATATCTTAATGCTATATTTTCTTTGTCAATGTTAAATATTTATTACTGACAACAAATTTCTTCCTGTATTGTTTTATTAGAATTTTATGAGATATTGCATCATGCATGCTCTTATGCTATGTATTAACGTTGTTCCCTAGCAACTGGAACAACATTTATTGCTTGTATACTTAGACGAAAGTCATTTGTGGTGCCGCTCATTATGTATACATTTATGAAAAGGACTATAGGTCAGCCTACTGTTAATGCATATCCCAATATAGACTAAAGTGCAGCCTACTGTTAATGCATATCCAAGTAGAGACTGTAGTGGAGCCTCGTTGTGGGTTAAATCTGATCATACTGAAAAAACCTGTTGTACTGTCCGTAGTCATCGTTATCTTAGTAAACATTTTGTCCAATACAATACCGTGTATATACATATATATTATGTGCAACATAATGATACAAACAGGAGCCACTGCAACAAAATCAGAAACATCCGAGCGTGCGATGTTCTATCTTCATTAGTTACGTACATTCTGAAAATGAAAACATATTATTATTATTATTGTTGTTGATACTATTTTAATGAATTTCAATACAAAAAAAAAAAAAAAAAAAATTAATGAAGATTATTGCTTCATTTCATGAAACAGGACAATGATAATGACAATGATGTGAATGTGGAAATCAGTTTGAAAATCACAGTCATTTTCTGTGTACATTTTCAATTTCAGTAGGTTTAAGAAAAAAATGCAGTGGTTTACCTTCATGCAGTGTCACAGATCTGTCAGTCATACCGACGTCGTTATAAATCTGTACAGTGTAGCGTCCGTAGTCCTTGTCCTCGAATGACGTCACTCTCAGCCTCGTTATGGTTCCGGTTTTCTCCACCGCTTCTCCATTGGACGAGACCACAATGTCAATGTCATTGTTGACGATGTGATATTTCAACGAGTCGTTAGTTACTTCCTTGTCATCTTTTAACCATCTGATGTTTTGATAGCCTGATGAGGAATAGAAAGTAGTCGACATTTCTCCCGTTTTGTTTGTGACATACGCAGTCAATTGCCCTAATACCGAAGGAAGACCTGTGAAGGATAATAACACAATGTACGTCTTTGTTCGACAACAAAGGAATGGCTCAACACACTAGGAACATAATAAAATGGTTAATATGGTGAAGTTAACAAAACGATCCTACTGCTCTAGTTAAACTTTGAATATTTGTTGATGAAAAGAAAATGATATGATGATTTTCACAAGAATGTGAAATTTGTTTCACTGCAATCACAATATTTTTGTTTAATTCAAGATTTTAAAAGTTCTAATCATGTGAATAAACAAAAAATCTGTAGAACTTAAAATTTTGGAACCCTTCTTAGATTGCAGAAAATGTCAACTCTACCTACCGTCTTGGACCTGGCCATTTACTGTGATGGAAAAATTGACCAGAAATGTCAAATGTTAATTATTTACGGACTTACGACAGCAGTAAAAATATAGAAACACAAAAAGGTTCAAGCAATATAAGTCAAAACTTGTTGTTACGGAAGTTTGAGTGATCATGAAAAAACCATATGTGACACATAAGGTGATATTGGTTTTAATATTGAAGAGCTTACTCCGCTCGTGGGAAGAAAACGTCACTGGAATTACTGCTTGTCCCGCCCTGTTTGTCACTACTAAGTCATATATCCCATAATCCTCCGCTGATATACAATTAATTATTAAGATGGATGAAACCGTGTCCTCTTTCTGTGCCACAAGGTTGGAGTCTGTCGGTTGGTTATTCTGGATCACATACTTGCTTAAGGAATGACTTTCGATGATTTCCTGGTTCCGGAAGTACCATTTGACACGGAAGTCAAAATGATAGGAAGAGAATGTCACATTAAGAGTTGCAGAACTTCCATCAAATGAGACGCTGATATTATTAGAAGTAACTGGATTGGCTGAAAAATAAATAAACATAATTGAACTCTCCTTTTTTTTTTAGATATCTTATGAAAGGCGATTAAAAGTTAAAGACAAAAGACCGTTTTTCATCGCGGGACTGATTAATCGTTTTAGCTGATATATTTTCCCGATTTTATTTATGCCCGAAGTCATAAATATTGAACAGCCAGCACATCTTAAATTATTTTGTTATATACCCATTCTGCTAATGCATTTTTCCAAATCACAGTTTATGGCATCAAAAGAATAATGGTAAATGATAAAATGTGCAAATTGTTGTTACAGTAACGCAATACGATCTTAAATTTAAAAAAAAAACAAACAGAAGTTTACTAATTGTATCTTCAGGCTTCATACGTGTGAACAAAGTATTTATCACAACTGCTGCTAATGGATGCCAGACACTTTACAAACTTCGTATTCATCAGCTCTCATTACGACAGACTGTTAACGGACACGCTGTTGCGATGCCGATTTGTACATACCATACACCGGATTTTCAATATTGATGACGTGCTCGGAACTCCCAATGACGTTAGAGATTATTATCTTATATATCCCATAATCCCTCGCGCTTGGTAAGTACACACTCATTGAAGTCACGTGTCCCGAACGACCAAATGTCTTGCCATGCATTTGTAGATTCACATCAAGCGGTTGTGTTTCTATGACGTCGTGTAGTGTTGAAAGAATCTTGCGACCATTTCGATACCACGTGACTCGATGATGGGGAAGATGTGAATAGAATGGTACATCTATACGTAAGAAGTCACTTTTGGAGTGTATTGTTGGTTCCAGTATAACAGGCGTAGCTGGAGGATCAAACATAGGTAAAAGATTGATTTACTTCAAACTATTTATTTTTCATTGTTAACCAGCACCTGGTTACTAACAATGTCATGTGATGCGTGACGTCAAAGTGTTACTTCGGCGATAGCAAGCTTCTGTTGACCTAATATGATACACCTACACACGTCATGTCTATATCCATTCATTCACCTTCAGAATTGCTAGCTTCAAAATTAAAGCCCTTGATATCACCTAGCCATAGAACATAGAACAGTTGTATGATGTTTACTGCATTTTCTGGCTAACAGCAGGTAACAATGAACCGTTCTACAAACTCATCCCTGAAGACAAAATTTATGGAATATTTGTTGTTCACCTGTCCGTTTTAATTAGATAACGCAATAAACATCTATGCTACAAAAATGAAAACATACCTCCTCTAATATCGTCACAGGCATTTCAACCTAGTCTCATGAAGAGATATAAACGCCAAGGCAAATATACCCTATAAAGCAGGCGGATAAATAACTTCTTTTTTCAAACTTCATATTGACAAACAATTTTATTATCTTTTAATCAACACATCAGAAATCAAATCACTGACGAACACAACTGCCCGATTTTCATCAAAAGCAATAATCAGGTTTGTGCATTTATTGATAACAGAAGTCTCTAAATCTCGGTTAGTAGTATTAACGTTTCTGTTCATCAGTTACTTTTGATGATTGTTTTTTTCATTTAGCATTCATTAGTATATGTATATTCGATGAATTTGACTACAAAATAGTAACAGAGATTCAGCTGAAGTCAAATTCATGACAGAGACCTTAAGTTTCAAAATAGCTGAATGAGTTAAGGATGTAATAGATATTTACAGAACAATTCTTGACAATTAAAAAATCAATGGTTTCAGTTTAACAGTTATGCTAAGTAGAGATGCTTCTTACCTCTCACAGTAAGTGTTGTTCTTTCATATCTAATTGCTACGTCATTTCCGGTGTCTTCTTCTTCAGCTATACACGTGTAGGTACCTGCATCCGGGTACATACACATAGGAATTGTTAGTGTATTCACTGTTCCATCTTGATCACCAGGAAGATTTCTGATGACGTCTCCATCGATGGAATGGACCCAAGATTGGACAGTTGGAGAACAGGAAGTGACGTTGCACACGAGTCTAATTGTATCTGCCTGGTCACAGGTAGCAAAAGGGAAAACTGAAAATAGATAATCGTCATGATATTATGATCGTGATTTTGTTTATATTGTTTGTTTTGAAGACTCATTTTGGTTTCTTTGTTGTTTTTTACATTTTTTATTTTTTCAACTTTTTCATTACATATAAAAACATTGCATTAAACACTAAACACACTCGCGGTATTTTATCTGTGTTTTTTTAGCTTATTCATCCACAAATACATCATCATTATCATCATCATGCCCTAAACACAATTATCCTCAATAACTTTTCATCATATTCATAATAACACCAGTGTCGGCATCATTATGATAAAAATTAATGTATCTCTATGAAGACATCAGTGACCTCAGTACACCAAGAGAGAGAGAGAGAGAGAGAGAGAGAGAGAGAGAGAGAGAGAGAGAGAGAGAGAGAGAGAGAGAGAGAGAGGAGAGGGGGGGGGGGGGGGGGGGGGAGAATAAAAAGCTGATCAAAAATAAACAAGGTAGTAAATTTGATTAAATGGTTGTTGTGTACGGTATATGTAACACAGGGAGATAATACATGAAATACAGTGAATTCTATATATAACTATAGTTATGATATACTTTTATTGATATAACTTTGACCAAGGATGTGATCTTAGATAGTATTCACGAGTCCATGGAGGGCTGATGATTTGCTAGGTATCTGTTTTTGTAAATACAAAATTTAATAATAATAGGGATTTCTTTATCAACTGGATTACAATTACAAAACAATATTCTTTGTTATATTTGTTATATGTAAAAGGCATTTAAAATCCCATTTTCTTACATCTTCCCCAAAATTTAAAAAAAAACTATTTTTTATTATAAAATCCCAAGAGACTGAATCGAAAGCTTTTTCAAAATCAATTAACATTGACATACCTAGAAGTTGTGTTCCTCTGCATTGTGTCATAAACTGTAGGAATGATTTCCCCTATATACCGCCTTGCTAAAAATCTGATCCCCACTGAAAATATTTCTCAAAATGTTTTAATCCTACGTGATATTTACACACAATATGCATAAGTAAAATTTGACAGAGAAATTGGTCACCATTTTTATTAAATGACGTGGTTTATCTCCCTTTGGAACACATGTTGTTATAGCATGTTGTTGAGTTCCCGAAAAGTGTCCAACTAAATAACTATAAACTATAGAACGTTCTACAAAATATCCAATATAATTTCAAAACAATAAAAAACATTCTGTTGTAAAGTCATATAAGCCATATTTTTCCCGGCGTCCTCAACTGTCACGTCTTCCTCTAAACTCTGAGATTCTGCATAGCTTTACATTACAATTTTGCGGATAAATATTCAAATTAGCATTGTTTACAATCCTATTCTTATAAAATATTTTCAAAAAAGGACTCACCACTGTGTTTGTAATTGTGTCATTTTCTTT
This sequence comes from Ylistrum balloti, assembly GCF_031769215.1. Classification (NCBI taxonomy): domain Eukaryota; kingdom Metazoa; phylum Mollusca; class Bivalvia; order Pectinida; family Pectinidae; genus Ylistrum; species Ylistrum balloti. Next base: position 314,992 of record NW_026781875.1, on the reverse strand, counting down.
TGAATTTTAGGTATAAAAAACATGAAGTAGGTTTACCCCTTCCTATAGTCATCCAGCTCTAGCTCTAATATACGACATTCTATTTTTCCTAAGCGAATCGATTCTAGTTTTTTTTCTCCAGTTTCTCCGAACTGGAAGAAAAGAAGAGAAAACTGTAGAAGTTCTATATGAAAAATGAAACAAAAATGAGAAACGAGAAAGAAAGAATCTATGAAAAGAGAAAGAAAATTAAAACAAATAATATGTGGTCAGCGGGCGTGAATAACTACTCTCAACTCACGCCATGACCCACGAGTACACACCAAACAGGAAGAACGCGATCTGAACCGGAAGTCTACTAAAATACCATCAGGTTCCGGATATAATATAGCATTGTCTGTCATTAAAATTGTTGTAGTTAAATACAACTTGATACATTATTATTGATCGTCATTATATATATATAAGAATTCAATAATATACACATCAAGAATATTTTAGAGTAGTATGTTGATTTTTTCTACATGTTTTAAGACCATAAACAAAACCTAAACACGAACATATCAGGAAGAAGCATCCTTCATACGCATTCCGCTCATATCACAGAAATGGACGACCAGTAGTTCTCAACATCTCATCATCCCAGGATATTCACTTGATAAATTATTATTTTTGACAAAAGTCCAAGAGCGTTATTAATCAGAAATGTGAATTAAAATGTAAAGAATATCATATTTTACACCCTGATTTACTTTTATCTTCAAAATGTATTTTACAAGTTGACATATTCGTCATATTGTAAGTTTTCGAGGAAATCTAAAAGTCAAAATTTACTACACCTGACGTTCATATACAGGCTTGATATATACATACGTCCTAAATGATTTAAAGATTTTGAAATATGAAGAGGGAAATATGACTGTCGTGATTGTAGCAAGATTTTCTTTAGATATTATATCTTAATTTTGTCTTCAAGATACTCTCTAATCGCTTGCAGTTCATTCAGGACCCAATGTTTATGTACAAGTAGCTAGTGCTTACACGGGTTGTGGTCATCACAAAGCGGAAGTTTATTAACATGGAAGGAGAATATATTCCATTATATTTGAAAAAAAGACAAATAGTTGTGTAAATACACATATTAATTTTGATTTACATATCAACAAAAAGTAATCTGCTCCAAAACATTGTGTATATATATATATATATATATGTGTGTGTGTGTGTGTGTCCTGTGTGTAGTGATGTGTGATTATATATATATATATATGTGTGTGTGTGTGTGTGTGTGTGTTAATTATTAACATCTGAATACTGGCATATATTTCCAAAACTCTAATTTCCAATATTAAAGTTACAAGTTGACCTGATGTTATATCAACCAATTACGTAAGTGAACATACGTTTTGTTAAACAATCTTTATATAGAAATAAAAAAAAACTAGAGAAAAACAACAATGTAAAGACATTGTAATTTACGGGATTCTTTTTTTTAAATCAAAATCCAATTACATATCATCACTAACATGACGTTTATTACATGAACACACTGTTAACACAGAGACCGATATGGGCTATATGTGCCTGCCCGACCGTACCGACCTTACTGGTTAAAGTGCAGTGCTTTCTGTACTTTTCTCATTTTTTCTTGTTTCGCTGCAATAGTACTTCTATGATATTTTTCTTGTCGTCACATTTTCTTGTAGGACATTTCTAAAACATATTTTCTTCAATATGTTTATTGTATATTGTTTAGTATTAAATAAAGTGGACTGCTATAATATCAGAATAATTTCATTTCTTTCATTATGCTTGTCTCAAAACGTACTTGTAATAATTGTATTCTTATTAGCATTTGCAGTTATGGCATCATACGCCGTGCTTAAAATAAGACGTTTTCCTGTGCCGATTTCAATATACTTACTTAAGATACATTATATATTCAATACTATGCGACAAATTGTAATGTCAAACACTTATTTATAAGCTCTGAGTGTTGAAAATAAATACTCTAAACCTAACACAGACCACTATTTCCATATTCCTGATGGTCAATGAAAATTAAGATGACTAAACCAGAAATATCATAATGCTTCAATTCCTATTTACATGTAAATACCTTTCATCCATATTTCCGCTCTATTAGTTTACTGAAATGTAAATACTTTACTTGCTATTTGCATCAATTGCACTCTAAGATGTGTTGTATTTATGTTTAAAAAGAGGGATTTAACATTCCATAATGTTCAAAGAATAAAGATAGACTTGTGTACGCTAAAAACATTATATGAGCCAATTCTAAGTGGTCACTATTGTTTTTAACAACTTCTATTGATGAAGCCCTAAACAGAAATATCAGATGGTTACTTTCCTGTTACCTTCCATCGCTGTTAGGTCGATAACATGGTCCGCTATTCCAGCGTCATTCTTCAGGACAACATGATAGATACCCAGATCCTCCACTGATGCATCAGATATAGCCAACAGAGCCGAGTAATTGGCATTAGGATAAGTGAACGTTCTGTTGCTACCAATAGATGGATACTGGTATCTATCGTTAAACATTTTTCGATTTCTCGGTAATCCTGACACATTCGATTGAGATGGATATCCGTACGCTAACCATTCCGACGACGAGATTCCCTTCCAAGTCAGTTCCGGAACGTACTTGTCAGAATTGTCTAACTGGACATCGTTACGGTACCATGTTGTCGCTGGATATGCGATATTGGACTCAAAATTCACTGACAGAATGATACTGCCTTTTTTAAAAGCCACATCTGAAGGTGGTACCAATAATTTTGGAAGTTCTACAATATTACGTTAAAGACAGGATGGATCAGGTTCAACAACAATAAATAAAAAGTACAAACAAATAGTGAACAAGGAAACAATTTATAGACAAACACTGATTAGATTAACGTCTGATCTTTTGCCTTGTATTAATGTAGGTCATTTCGCTATTTGGCTCTACTTCATCTAACTCTAAATTGGTATTAACAGGTGCTTTCGCTTATATGTCGTTTGTACAGTCTTTTGACAATCGATACTTTTTAAAACCCAATACATGAAATCCTTTCAAAGGTAATGATATCCTTTATTAGAGATCTAGAAAACTACAAAATAATTCCGATTTACCTGTTTCGGGAAAGTCTGCATTAACAGAGATCTTAGCTGCTCCGAAATCGTTCTTGATGACGCATGTGTATTCTCCAAAATCAAGTTCTGTGAGAGTCCCATGATTTAGCATTGATACATATGTTGCCTCATTTCCTCCATCATCCAAACTTAGAGCACGTTCTGTGATTATAGTAACGTGACTTCCGGAAATAAGAAAGTGTTGTGCTTTGTACCATTCAACCTATTGTATCAACAAAAGTCCATTTTAATAATGACGAGTGAACAAGAAAAAATCATCATATTGTTTGTTGAATTACTTTACCAAAGTCTGACGAAAGAACTAAAGAAAATGGACTTATTCATAACGCTTTATAACACGAAACGAACAAAGGAAAAACATCTGTTATTTTGAAGTTGATTTCTGTTTTATTGTGTAATCATATTACAGAGGTGTTTTTCTACTTTGTACTCATACTGATCTTTTGTTACATTCAAGCACAAATGTGACCTTAATGGATACAGGTTAAGCTTCTTTGTAGGGACTTTTCAATTTCTTGTTTATCTTTGCAATTTCATCGACAATAGATTATTTATCATGTACTTGACCAATATACATTTAACAGTGAATAAATGTTGGTAGACAATGTTGCAGAAACACACCAGTCGAATACATATTGACTCCTGACCAATCAACACAATCACATGCTTTGATGACGACATAAAACGTTGATGGTGTCTAGATAAGTCACATGCTTTGATGACGACATAAAACGTTGATGGTGTCTAGATAAGTATCGACAAGCTTGTAAAGCATATTATTTAGGTTGGTTAACATATTATCCAATAGAAGGTTTCATATCACTTAACAGTACGAAATTGTGTGGCAGTTCCATTAGCATACATTCAACTGATGATTAAGATAACAGTCATTGAAACTTAACACCAATATTTTTAATGGTTTGTGGTATTACAGCGTCTATGTACTTTACATTTTTACCTTGAATTTTGCATGTGATGAAAACGTCACTGCAATGGTACAATTTTCAGAAAACACGACGTAACTTTGTATGCTGGGAGCTGGAAAGCAAAAAAGAAACTGACTTCGTGGGATAAGAAATTGGTCACTTTATTTGAAGATAAAATAACTTTATTTAGTTCTATCATCAACATTCTGCTTTTGCACATAGTAAGTGAATGATATTACCAGAATTTTCTTTCCACATAAATATGTTCCGCTCAGTGAATCCATACTTGTTCCTGACGCCAACTTTGTACATGCCGAAGTCACGTGATTCTGGTGCAGTAATACTTAGCCTTGCTCTGAACCCGTCGACTGTAATGCCAGCTTCTGAGTCGATATTGACCTGAGCTCGAGTGTAGAAGAATATACGATTTTCGTTACTTTGAATGATGACGCCGTCTCTGCTACAATACACCCCGGTAGGTAATGAATGCGATATAAAATCCACCGACATTTGAGCCACACGTTCTGTAACATTGACGATAATAGAATCCAAGATGGACGGAGTGCCTGTAAAAAGCGAAAATAAAAAGACAAAATGTTTTAAAAGACAAATAACAGATAATGGCATAGGTCCACAATAACACTTTAGTATACCACTGTTCCTATAAGACTAGTTTTCATGATATAAATCGCCGTGTTTTTTCTCATTCATATAAAAACGCTATCAACAGCTGTTTCAAAGCAATTAACTATATCTAATAGATTGGGCAAAAACATTTATATTGTATCTTTAATGTTTCCATCCTCTGCTGAGTTTTCCAAAATCATGTCATTATTTCCATTCCACTTAACGAAAAATAGATATACATATTAAGAAGTAAGTAATTGTCCGTTTTTATCTAATCCCTACTTGTTAATCTTTTTACTGACGGTAGTTTGAATTTGGCACTATGAATGTCCTTGCTCATTTTACCATAAATACATGACGTGTAGCATATTTCTGGTTTTATCCAGATTGTCGTGTATCAATATATTATCCACCTGTTTGTAGTAAATAAACCTACTAATGTCACTAAATTGAAATATCGCATTTTTGTAAAAAGTGCAAAATGGTGATAAAAAGTAAGAATAAACGGAACTCTTTATAAATGTACAATGAACGTCATGAGACTGGGACAGATAGGCAGTTGAAAACACATGGTTAATGTTACATGACAGTAAAAAAAATCAAATCACTGCCTTTTTTCGTTAAATTAAAAATCATCCATTGAGAACGATATTTAGGAAAAAGCGTTCAATACTCTTTATCCGGACGTAAGACAAATTAAAGCCCTGTCCTGCAGTCATGTCGTCTGTCTTAAACCCAACAACAATGAAGGTTCCGGAGGCAATGATGACCTCATCTTGCACCTGTCCGGATAACTTGGTCAATTCAGTGTTAGACTCTGTTTTACCTAATGGTAAAGACATTAAAACGTCATATTTTGATACGGATAGATAATGATTGTGCTGTAATTTCACAAATGATACCCGGATTCGGTTTATCAAAGGTGTGAAGTTAGATAGCTGAAGACAAAATAATATTAAGCTTGATAATGGAAGATTTGTCTGTTCTTCGAACAGTGTGATACAGACACATGTATATTATCTTTTCACAGATATTGTCACAAATTAAAGGAATGTAACTGCATCATATAGATGTTGCAGGAATGCTAGGACCAAAATGTTGAAAATTGGAAACCAGTGTTAGATGGCATCAATTTCACACACATTAAGTTATCGATGTTTTTGAATCTGTTCACAATAATATTGTGTAGTATTTAGCTACAAATCGTCATTATATCATTAACACTTACCATCGTAGATGATAAGATGGTCGTAGCTCTCCAGTGACAAGGTGTGAATAGTTACCTGTATGACGTCATCATTACATATGTCATCAGACACCACTATCCACTTACAATTCAATGAGCTGAAACAAGTAAATAACAGTTGTTCAAATTTTTCAGGGAAGTTGTCACGGTATTGCAAGTATTTAGAAAAGGCTGATCAAAAGTACATACACGGCATGTCGCCAAGATACTCAATAAAATGTTATTTATTCATCAACAGTTAACATTCAATGATGAGATGTAATGCCATGGGAAATCAAAGCCACTATCTTATAATATGTAAGTGATCAAGACAGATGATGATTATCAACCTACGCTATGAAAGACACTTTAAGTTGACAATGCAAGTTAAACAAAATTAATTTTGGTACAAAAGTTTTCCAAATGCTTCTGAGTTGCCCCCTGTGACAACGACAACTTCAGCGTATCTAAGAAAGTGTGTGACATTTTAGTCCAATTATCGTTTTTCAAATATTAACAAATTGTGTAACCCCCACCCCACTCCATTTATATGAATGATACCATGCTGTCATGTTTGTCATTATCAGGACGGAGTAGCAATGTATTGATGCAACACATAAGAAGGGTCACCACATGGAGATCATGTTCATTGACATTATTCTGTTTTTGTGACAAGATGAAGAATGCATAAATGATACTTTCAAAACTACCATAAGGATCGTTTATGTTTTTGGTAATCAGTGATTTTACTTCAAACTTACCAAACTTGCCATCTTTTATAGCTGTGACGTACAATCTTAATATTTTTGTGAAAGATTGCAACTTAAAATCAACTAACTTGTCGTATGCGTTTGGATATCCGGGGGAGTTGATGAACTTAGGTCTCCGGGAGGCCGTTAGTGTTTCTACATCGCAGGTATCAGATAATGGTGCTTCATGTTCCGTGTGATCAGTTAAAGAAGGCCATCGACCTTTTAAATACACACAGTTTATATCTAATTAAAATTATGTCACTATGGCAGATATTTTTATATACCAAAGGTCAAGGACAATTGAATTTTTCGCTATTTATACCTAAAATTACTCGTTACCAGGTGTTTACTACTTTCCTAAAAGTCTCGTGACATAAGGTATCTCAAAAACGAAATCAATAATTCTACAAGATGTACAAAGTGCAAAGTAAATCATTTTTTAAACAAGAAAATACCAACATGCAACATGATCATAATCCAAACTCAAAGACAATACACCTAGGGCAAAACATAAACAAAAGAAATATTTTCACGGAAACGCCTTAAAAAGTACAAGGAGAACAAGAACAGGTTCCAAAAGAGTAAGCGTCTTCTACTTCACCGACGACACCCAAGTAATGTCCCGTTCGCAAATGAAAACTAGGCATAAAACAACGGAACCAATTGACAAACTAACGAGCATCAAACACGTCCAGCGTCATATCAAACAAAGAAAAAGACTATTTCTCGATGATTTCACTTCGACGACCGTAAAACATCCCCACAATCAATCCTCTAGTACGAGTTTTTCCGTCAGTTGATGACTTCTTGCACGAAAATCGTGAAAATGAGTACAGGCCCTAGAGTACTATGACATGTAAAAACAATAAGTTGGGGGTGAAAGTATATTGCAATCCAGGTACGGAAAATTCACGACGGGGTAATTGAAATTATCACATTATCGCTTTTTGGAAAGTTGTTCATGTTATATTCGTTGCAGGAAAAGATCGAGAAAGTGACTGATGTGGAAAAGTCTGCCGTGTCTTTGATTTCAATCTCTGGTCACCGATATATCTTAAAGTGAAACCGAACGACATGGCAAGGTCTTTGAGATCTGTTTTGATAAGGTCTTCAATAAAATTCCGCCTCGCATGAAAACAAAAACAAGTCTGCCATCAGAGGGGCACATTGGAAGGGAATTGTGTTGCTATAAATGCAATATGACTGAGCATTGCCACCGATTCGGAAATATTGGCCTTAATATTCTGAGTAAATCTTTACCAAAGGTGAAAGTATATTAAGAAAAGAAAAATATTTTGGCTTGAACGTTTCGATTTGCTGCTTAATTACACACACAATTACATATATATGATATATTATGTTCATGTGTGTATCCTTGTGTATGTAACTGTCTTTGGAAAGGAATAATATAGGCTTTGCTTGTTATCCAATCCATTTGTCTTAGTGTCGATTAAATGTTTTGACAATATAACAATATAACAATCTTATAATTTATTACAAATTGAAAGTACTTTTCTGTTCCTTAGTTACAAATATCTCACCCGCGGGAGTATCACGGTATCTCAGTCGAAACTCTCGGTTGTACTTGTGACGTCGAAACATGAAGACTACAGTTATAAACCTCTCGGTTGATCGTAAGGACGGTAGATGATATACAAAGCTCCAATCGCTGATTTGCGTGGGAATGACAGGATACCGGGATGATGGTCCTGCAATATCACAGATTTAAGTTCCCTAAAACAAGATTTAGTAGTAAGGAGACGATTTATCAAAGGTCTTTCTCACCTTAGAGTCAGCTGAATGAATAGTTTCCTTACATTTAAATATACGTAACGTTTATCGTTCTAAACAAATGTTGTAGTAAATATAGTCAGGAAATTTGGGATACCCGGACCGGAAAATTCCTTGTCATAAAATGATTGTATGTTATATACCTCTACTGGGTAAGCGTTACATATATCTATATCAAATGGAAAAAATCACAGATGGATTTTAATTTCCACCAATACATGTTCTTATTTATATGATTTTCTCTGATAACTGAATTATGGTAATAGGGAACAAAAGAAACATATTGGCATATAGAGATCATTTCAGTTCGTTAGGCAATGACCACAATTCTTAAGTAGTTTTAAAATGAACAATGAAAAACTAAGATCCAAGAGAAAACATACAGAAGAAATTCGAGAATGATGCAGAAACCATCAAGAAAACGCTCCAATGTCAACATAATCATAATCCAAACTCAAATCCAATAGAACTAGAGCAAAAGGTGAACAAAAACAGGTTTACACGGTAACTCCTGAAAAATGACAAGAATAAAATCAGGTGTTCTGAAAGAATTAGCGTCTTCTGCTTCGCCGACGATATCCGCCATGTAAATTTTGGTCAATGCAAGTAGGTAATACTGTCATTTGAAAAAGACCAAGTACAACCACAGTTTACGGGGGACCTAAAACTGAAATTTTAGAATGCTTCATCAAGTACCTCTCAAGAAACCGAGAAAACAGATTGTAATTTTCAGATTCCAAGATGGTGGCTTGTGGATCATATTGTTTTCCGATTCAGTCTCAAAATCGACAGCTCAAAGCTAGTGACCAAATAGAACCTTCATATTGAATTTAAGGACATAATCCATTGAGCACATATAAATATCAAGATATCAAGAATTGTTTGGGGACAGTCGAATAATGGATGGACCACAAACATAGGCTGTATAGATCAGCCTAACATTTGATGATAATGAGGATCATTTATAGCAATTCATGTCGGAAAAGAGGTTACAGGATAGCATAGAAATGCCATCCAATTAATACGGTTACAGCTAGCAGACTTCCAAAAAGCACAAGAATCATGGCACATCGAAAGTAAAAGCATTTAAACTTAGATGTACAATTTAATTACAACATGAGAGGAATAGATAGGTTATGCATAGTAACACAATTGTTAATTTAGTAATGAAGGTTGAGACTGGTACATATGGTAACAGTGACGAGACAGAGGAAACAGATTTGTTGCGGCATCAGAAAGGAACATTGGATTTGTAAAAGCATTGATGGAGAGTGTGATTCATATGGTTGGCATTTCATTAGACACTACATACCACATACAACAAAATAAAAACAAAAGCCTTGCTGACCATTGAACAGCAGGTCACACGATTGAATGTTGATAAAAATTCTCTAAAGGTAATTTAGTTATAAAGTAAGACGAGATATTGGTGGACTATTAGGAACCCCTTAATTAGTTCAGAAAAAAGCCAGAGATCGCAAAACGTAATCAGAGTGTGGAAAAGTGTGTACATACAATGTAAAGAACGGAAAAATGTCAATGCAAAATCTTGTTAAAAGCGTCAAAAATAATTCAAGTAATGAGCACAATAGCATACACACTTTCATTTCACGAATGGCGTGATTGAAAATTACGTTACTGTCAATGAGACATTGAGGGATATCATTAGAGAAATCTAACACTATGAATTATACTTTTGACTTATGATGCTCAAAAGTTATAGAATTATCATTGAAATGTATTACCATTAAAGACGTTTACAGAATCCGTATCTATAAGGTTCAAGTATACATCCACTTCAACACCAGTATTTCCACTACAGTCCAGACGTTCTATAACCCAGGTACAGGCCTCCCCGGAGCTGAAAATAAACACAATTTCCTTTATGCAATTCATATTCCAGCATAAATTTCAATCCAGCAATTAACACGTTTCTAAAAACTTGAGCGACTCCTAAATTATTACTAACACGTTTGCCACGAATGTTCAAAGGGAGTTTTCAGTCCACCTTTTTTCCGCGATTAACAAAATCAGAAAAGAATGAAGTTCTTGGCTGAGATTGTCTTTCACTTTTTGGAAGTAATGTTACAGGTTTTTGCCGATCCTATCAATTTTCTCACTAAAACGAATTTTCATCAGAAGCTATATGGCACTGCATTGTAAACCTGCCAATATTGGTATGGAATGTGCTGTCCATGTTTTGATGTTACAAGGGTTTGTACATACAATATCTGATCATCGTTCGGCGGTGAATCATAGAGAAAATTAGTTTGGATATCAATTTGTCAACCTCCCTCATAATTTTATATTGTCTACAGGCGTCGGCATCATGCAGTATACCAGTGTAATCATAACAATTAGTGCACCTTGCTGAAGGCACTGAGAGAAACACAGACTTTACGAATGCTAAGATAGCCAACATAGCGTATCAAACGTTCTTAGGTACTACTGGGTATTTTATTTCAGGCTATCTAGTAAAGACGGAGAGAGCGAACGTGGCGGTTAGTTGGTTAGATTTAAAGATACTTCTAAAACGTTGGTTTGGAAACGTGTTAGTCTGAAACAGAAGGTCTGTCTGCTTACACGTCGATCAAGCAAAGTCCTTGTTGTTACAGTTGCAGGAAAATATTACAAAGATGCTGCAGCAGTGTTAGTTGGTTTTCACGAAGGGCGATAACTCACAACCGCTCCATGGACGTGACCTAAAAAATGACCGTCTTGTTACCTTTCGTTACCCTGCGCCGACTTGGTTAATGCAAATAGCCTTTTCTCGGGCTCCTTCTTATTTAGAAAGATGCAGCATTGTGTTTATCTATACATTTTAAAACCAAATTATTTTTCAAAGGAATGATTTTTCACAGAAATGATTTTTCAAGTGTTTTTCAAAGGCTTTGAGAAGAGCATAAATAATTGATTGGCTTTGTTTCAGCTCTCTACTCAACTGTAATACAAACTTGATTTCAATTTTCTTTGTGTGCATTTTCTTTTCCTTGAAATCAATCTGCTTGTTTCCAGAACCTGTGGTGTTAACATGTCGAAGTTGAGTCTTTGCATGGCCTGTTTCCAACATCACAATGCTCGTACAAAATATCGTCAACTGACAGACAAACCCAGCCAACAATGATCTCATTGCGAAATATTTCTGTTTTTTGTGCGATTTGAAGCTGGGCGTGATTGGTTGGTTAAATATTTTAGACTCTTACTCTCCGAAACTCCTGATATCATTCTCCTTGTACTTTTGCAGGAATTTCTGTGTAGATCTTTCTATTGGTTATGTTATGACATAGTTTTAATAATTCTGAGTTAGGGTTATGTAAATGTTTATATGTTGGTATTTTCTTGTTATTTCTATCCGGCTTCACATGTAAAATGGATGATAATCAAACCCATTAAGTAAAGATGCTTGTCACGGTTTGCAATTATCCGGCAATCATCCTAGACAGTTACGATCATACTTGTTTGAGATAAAACTACACTTAAGTATATTTTCATAATTCTGAAAGTTAACTTCACGGCATCGCTGTTTTTATAATCTGACGAATCTGAGTCGATATGATCGTCATTGTTCGATGTCTCAGGTTCATACATATATGGATTGATACATAGTGTAAATGACAATTCTGGAATATCGTCACTGTCGCTACAATCGGAGTTATATACGTGCGCCATAGTCAAGTTTCGGTGGATCGGCGATTGTCACTTATGACGTCACAGCGGTTTCGAATTCACGGACGATAACTCATGCGAGATTCTTTGATGCGATTTCAACCGAATATTTATTATTTCAACATTTTAAGATAAATGACACATATATATTCTTTGCAAGTTATAAATATATTAAATTTAATAACCAGGGAACGTCATAAATGAGGAAATTTACAAAAACAAAAGTGCATTTCGTTCACCTTTAATGCTAGAGGTATTTTCATTTTAAACATTATATGCATTACTTGAACAATCTGCTAATGTGAACATCGGTGTAGTTTGCAGATGACGTCACAAAGTTTGGTCCACCAGGGCAAACGCTTGAGGATATGATTCCTGTAAAAATATCAGAAGTTGTCATATAGAAAATAAGATCACTTATCAAATGCATAAATGATTGAGGTTAACATATAGCTAACACTGGTTGAAAGGGATCAAAATTTTATAATATATGAAATAGATTAATGTATTAAAATCATTATTATTATTAAAGATTAATGTAAGTAAAATGGATTAAGAGCTAGGCGATAAAGAGTGTGCTTTTCTTTTCTTTCTTTTTTAAATTTGAGGAAAACAAATGCATTCCTCAAGGATGCCATGCAGTGAATACATTTTTCAAGACTGATTTTGTTTTCATGTGTATATTTAATGCAAGTGTATCCTACCCTAGGAAACAATAGAAACTCGAAAGTCTTTGTCTCTAATGCCGCCGTTGGAGTTAGTCAGGTCCTGAGACCTTTTGTGAGTGAAATAGAAGGCTTTGAAAAAAATCTGTAGAGGATTTAAATTCAGGCAAATGACATGCATTAAGTTTATCAGCACTGAAGTATTGAGTGTATGGAAAGACAACAATGTGTAACAAAATGTTATAAAATTAAGAGTGGTTCAAATCACATTAAAACACACAGAAATATTAATGTTCATGGCCGTTACCAGAACGTTGCTTTAACAATGTTCTTTGATTGTGATGGTATGTTAACTTCTGGATATTCAGAAACATGTAGTAAAAGTTTAAAATACATAAAAAGTGATCTGCAGATACAAATACACAGTCGACGCAGGTTGGCAGATGTAAAATGTATAGGCGATCGAGATTAATATATCGTTATTTATATTTCAATCGCTATTATCTTTTCAAAATATTGGTTCTACATCTCTCATCAAAATACATTGATGTAATTACTAGTTCTTGGAAGTCTCCGTGCATTACAATAACATATAAGAGGGATATAATCCGCCATATCTACAGTCTAAATAAGGAATAGCTTAGCAAGTGAATGGTGGTGCTTTACTTGTGGGATACTTATAAATATTTCGAGTAATGTGTATGAAAACTGAGCACATCTTGACCATACTTAATAACAAGTATTATATTGCGATTCAAGAGTCAACATCTTTTGTTACAGTAATAAATGTTTTTATTAATCAATGTTATTTGAGGATGTGGAAAAAAGAACTTTTTTCAGTCCATATGCACAGGACAGCTATCGTTAATGAAAGTCTAAACACGAGGCAGATATTCAGTAAAATGTGTTTATTTCCTAACTTTTTAGTTTTACTTCAGAATATTATTTTCTGTATATTTATCACTTACCTTTAGATAGTGCAATCAATGTTATCCCAACAGATATCGTGTGAACACATATGGAAATCCTTTCGTTTTGACAAGGCATTTTGACAATTCTCTGATGGCTTGGTGTGTATAATAAGTTTCTTGTTGTATATATATATATATATATAATCTCGTAAGTCATTGAAGGATACTTAAGAGATTGTGAAGGAGAAGCGTTTCCGCTGTCTGCTACTGTTCGTTAGATTTTAAATAAGTTTTATAATCAAAAGCTTGCAAAACATTACCATCTTTCAATTTTGTTTTAAGCATTATCATTTAAGACTGATTTTAACCCCTGTACACTACCACACTCATTTTCTAAATGAACTACTTCACCTACATGTCGCTAATGAAAACCATTCACATTGTCTACTATGTCGTGTATTGGGGGACTTTATTTCGGTGACACACAGCGTGGATGAAACTATAGCGATTATTATCATCTAGAGAAGATCATATACATTTTGATGGTAGTCAAATATAAAGGATTTTATGGATTTATAATACAATACTCCCCTTTTTCTTTTCTTTTTATAAAGCTTCAAACTAAAAAAATATTTATATTTACTACAATTGTTGGTTGTTTACTCTGGAACTTTACACAAAACAACCTTTACCCAGGAGTCAGTAACTGAAGTATCTAACATTGATGTCTCATGTTCTACATCATGGCCTGGTTTCCCTTAAGATAAAATGATGTAACTTGATCTGGTTGACCTTATCAGTACGACACACTTTCAGGATAATGTATGCTTTAAGTGTGTCATTTGGAGAACCAACCTTTCAATGCTTGAACACTTGTCTTGTCTAGATCTGTCGTTGAGTATGTCTATGCTTCAGATTGTTTAGGACAGCCTCATGTTTGATAACTTATCATCTTTCTCTTCGAGTTGAGACCCACCTATTTCTCCTCCACGATGAAAAGTTATATCAGTTGATTCTGGTAAATCGCCCTAAAACAGTTTACGAACGCCTTCAAGCTACAAGACTTTGTAATTCATCAAAGTAATTCGTGTTCACACATCTTTTTTGTTACATGAAACTAGCACCGTTTCATCCCTTAATCCACTTGTATGAATTTTTCAACGCAATGACTACGGCGAATTAATTATTAATATATCACCATGTGACTAATTTTTGTGGGAATATGGAATTTGAGAAAAGGCGTTTATTTTTTCGTGCTTGTTTGAAAATCACATAAAATCCCTCCACTTTTGTTTAATTTTTTTTACGTTCGTACTGCAGTATATCGTTTCATGAGAATATAAATGTTATTCAGAACGCAGGACACCAGCTTCATTGATCGTAGCTTTGTCGGCTTTGATTGCTTGTATTTTGATTTATTTTCAACATATAGTAAAAAGAGTTTTGTTTTCTTTCGCAATATAAAAACAATCATTGATGTATTAATGTGTAAAAACATTTACATTCTTGTTTTTATTCTTCCAAACTCTATAAAGTCGATGGTGTTGATCCGAATAATAATCACTAAAGCCAACAGCCCAAGGATGTATCACAACTGCAATTTCTGTAACAAACGACAAACCATCATCATAATGTGGAATACTAAAAGACAAGTATCTTTTTACACTTTATTGAAAAAACTACATGATTAATACTGGGACATCACAAAGAATAAATAGGATCCAACATGAATGCAAGTTGTATAACATTTTCAACATACTTTGTATGTTTCAAAAAATCTTAAAAATCATTATCTTCGGATACATTTAATAAAACATATCTTATTAGCAGCAGCTACAATATTTTCGTCTGCGACTGAAGTGTTATATATACCAGGATCAAGTGTCTGATTGTACAACATAGAAGTAAAACGTATAGAACGTTGTGAACGCAAACTCAGAAGGTCACATTTATGGAAAAAAGGAAGCATTATAACAATCACATTATTTATAAAGAAAAATTCTTTAGGCTTAAACAGCAAAAATCTCAATTTAAATTTCAAACATCATTGATTAATTAAGGCGCTAACAAACAAAGAAGTATTTTACTTTTCATATACATTCCGAGAATAACTACTTAAAAAAAACAAAACAAAAAAAACACAACAACACCTTAAAGGTCTAGTTAACAAAAAAGCACACAGACAATTTATATCTAATTTGAATATTTAGATTGTTTTTGTTTGTAGTGATGCAAGTCAATGGAAAATAATATAAATCTGTATGATATTGTCCTGGTTAGAGCTTTATACCTTAAAACAAAATCATATGATGTAGTACTAATACTCTCAGAATACAATAACAAATTCATTGTACACGATGCCCAAAGTGTTCACAAAAACAAGATTTTGTTGTACACAGAAACCGAAATATGAAGATTAACAGGTTTCTACTATACACACAAACCAATGTGTCCAGACTAAGGCGGTTTTACTGCACAAACGTAAGAGTTCAGACTACAAAGGTTACATTAATCACAAAAACCAAAGTATTCAGAATGAAGTGTTCTGACAAGCAAGGTTCTGCTTTATTAACCGTAATTCTTTGCACTACTAAGGTTCTGCTGTAGACAGAAATCAAGTTTCCAGAATCATGCTACACAGAATCCAATTTGTCAAGCTTCTATTTTACACATAAACCAACAAGGTTTCTAAATGTATACCATTGTGGTATCATTAAACAAATATATATCACTCAACAATAAGTCTTCTTGGTGTTTTATAATGAACAAATCACTTGTTCAAATATTGCGATAAGTAGGCGTGTTATAATGTAAAACCATATGAAAATAAACTGTTTTTAAGGAATTTTGATCATCCGCCAATTGCAATTCACTGCCCGGTAGACAAAGTCTATTTTACGAATCAGTATTGGAAAATTATATCAGAAAAAAAAATCAAAATGATTATGATTCCACTGTTACTTCAGTCTTATTAGGTCAAAAATGAAAATAGAAACCGTGATAATTTCAAATGTGAATTATAAAACCATCTAAAAGGTTATTAACTGCACTTTCTGTCAAAGTAGCTGACAGAACTAGTACAATTTCTTCCGTAGATATGCTTGGAGTATTTGTAATCCCCAACAAATTATTTTCTGTATATATCTCATCTGACGAAAAATGAAGTGAAATCGAATATTCTCTACCCATTATTTAAATTATTAAATCTTTAAACTCAAAGTAAGAAACGAAATGAAATATACATAACAATTATAGTAACAACAATCTTCGAATACAGAAACACAAAAAATAAAGGATATGCATTCCTTGCAAAAATATAGATTGGAGAAAATTTACGAGAATCATGGTGATTGATGTTATTTTATTATCTTCATACAAGAGAGTACCTTGTATGACGGTACTATCTAATCGATACAATGCCATTGTAACGAAAAGAATATATTTCACTAAACTGAAATCTCATGCCCACACAAAAGGGACGCAGTTTGATATTACTTTTCCTCCGATAAATAAGTTAACAATTTCCTAAACCTTCTACGCAGCAGTTCACTATTTCCAAGGCAAATGATGCATGATTTCAGTATTATCCTTTTATCCAACACATGTTGATTACACTTTGCAATCTATCCATGATTCAGTTTATGAACACGAATTATCCTGAATCAGACAAAACAGATACTGTTTACATTATAAATTACCTTTACCTGCGATACAAGTATGTTTCAGGATGCTTATCAGGAACTTTCGAAAGAATGAATTAAGAAAAGTCAGAAGAATCTGAGATCAAATACATGATTACCACCCCTGACGTACAAATGAAAAGAACATTAATGTTTTATCCCCTGTCCAAGATGAACGTCAGACACAATGAATGCAAGATTTATGTTATACTGTTAATAAGACAATGCAATAACGTAGTTTTAACGAGAATGCATACGTTTGTCAAATTGTATGATTCTAGTTGCGAGCTTAAGATAGACTTATCTGGGCTGATAATGCCAGTCTGAAGTATCTCCAGGTCGGCAAAGAAGACCAGATTTCCTTCTGTTAATAAAATGAAGCCAAAACAATTGAAGTTTGTAGGTGATTGTATCATGGACAATGACCTCTAATTAAAGTTTGTCCATGATCTTGGTATAAATCCAGTAGGCAAGGAGACTGGGATAGTCTGACCTGGGGCTCCACTGACCACAATGGTCTGAGGTGCATTTACCACCTGTTGTTGTTGCTGCTGCTGCGAGACCGCCACGTTCTGCGATGTCAGTACTTGTGCGGACTGGATTTCATTATCGGAGGCAGCAGCAGGGATACTCTGAGTAGCTACAGCCATCTGTATTGGCCCAGCCAATGTGATGCCTTGGGGCAGGGCTTGGCTCAAGTGACTGAGCTCTATGGTTGAGTGCTGAAGGGGTGTGGTCTGCACAGTCACCATTGTAGGTGCACCTGCACCAACACGCTGAAGCTGAATTTCTCCCATCTGACGGTACTCCTGCTGGAGGGATTGGGTCAATTCACTCATTGCTTGAGTCAGCAGGTCAGCTGGTTGACCGTCTTGACCAGGATGGGGCTGTATTGCGATCACTGTGTCCTGGTCATACCTAACCACCTGTGTGATCATTCCATCCTGACTAGGCTGGGGGTCAGGCTGTGCTTGTTGACCCTCTTTGCCCATCTTTGGCGGCAGCGGTGGGACAGCAAATGGATGTTTCTTTCTCTGGTGCTGGGTTAGCTTAGCTTTGCTGGCATATTGTTTGTGGCAGAACTCACAAGAATGGGGCATAGTGGTGATACTACCTACTGTCTGAGAATACGTAGGATTAGGTAATCCCGGGAATTCTGGAACTGTTGATTTCTTTCTGCTACTCATGGGAAGGTCTGCCCCAGGATGGTTCTTGATAATGTGAGCCTTTCGTTTTGAGCTGGACTTATACACTTTTTCGCAGTATTGGCAATAGTAATCTTTTTGAGTTTTCAGGATTGGCAAATTTAACTCTGGTACTGTCTCAGGTTTGACATCAGGGTGACGTTTTGCTAAGTGATTTACTAACATCCCGCGGCGTTTAAATCCATGCATACAAGTATGGCATTTATAAATAAATCGGTGATAATCTGATGGCGAGACTTTAGGAATAAATTTCTTCTTTGATGACCTGTTTTTGCCTGCCATTTTAACTTCACGCTCGAGTGAATGCATGCGTCTAATGTGTTCCTTCAGTTTATCTTTCCTTTTAAATTGGCGACCACATGTCTCACACATAAACTCTCGGTGCGTAGAATGGCGAAGCATGTGGAGTTTGAGCTTGTCAGGACGTGGGAAGACCTTGTCACAGTGAGGACAGGGGAATTCCTTGTTAGTGTGGAAGCCACGAATGTGCTTACGAAGAGATATAAAGTCAGTGAACTGTTTATGACAGTCAGGGCATGTATAGACACCATCCTGGGCATGTTCAACGACATGCTCCTTCATAGTGGCAGTGTGATCGAACCCTTGATGACAGATTGGACATTCATAATACTTCTTGTCACTGTGGGTCTTCAGGTGACAGGAGAGAGCAGAATTGTTCATGAAGCGTTTGAAACAGACATCGCACTGAAGTGGTTTGGAGTCTTCATCACCATGACACAACATATGACGTTGCAATGTTTCCTGGGTGTGGAATGCTTTCCAGCATTTGTCACATTTATGCGGGCGATCTCGTTCACTTCTGCGTTTTGTTGTACCATGTTCAGCAGCATGTTCAATAAGTGCTCTCTGTTCCACAAACTGTGCATGGCACACAGGACACGCTAGTGTGCTAGAATCGATACTGACAACATTGTCATCTAGCCCACCTCCCTCTGATACAGAACCATTGTCTGTAACACCATAAGCAAACTTTCTGACCTCATCTAAGCCAACATCCTCAGCAGCATGGGTGAGTGTGTGGAGATTCAGAAGGTTGGAGTTGTCGAAGGTCAAATCACAGTGTACACAGACCCATTCCTGTCCACCAGATTCTTTACCTTTCTTGCGATACAATGACTGAATTGTACGTCGAATTGCTTCTGGATCATGACGTCGCTGGTACTTCTTCAATGTCCTGCAAGGAATATAATACATCAGTGTGATATTTGTAATGAATTAAAGATGTATGTTATAAAAATAATGGTTTTCTTTTTGCATTTTGTTGTGTGAGGATTTTAATCATCAAAGAATTTGCTTAAATAAAAGGATATTATTTTTTATCTTTAACTGAATTAGTCAATTTAAGTATCCTAAATATTTCCATTCACTTCATCAAGAAAAGGGAGAAAACTCTCAAACTATGATTTAGAAGAAACTGAAAAGTCTATGATATATTTGGTTATGAAAGAAATCAAACTGTTGAACTCAAGTAAGAATTTGTTCCTTAAAAAATGAAAAAGAAAACAGAAATAAAAGAAGATGTATCATAAAATTCTTGATTCTAACTCAATTCTGTGGAAATCTGGACAAAATGCAAGCAAAGGGAGGATTTACACAAAAGAGGACAAAGTTAGTGCAAGATATGCAGAATATATCTGGTTAGATCTATCTAGAGAAATGAGCAACACAATAAAATCTTTTTCAGGCTTATTTTTCTGTATCAATTGACAGTGTAACAGTTGATTGATTTCAATTTAAGAATTTTATCTTTTAAATAATGCTGTTTGCAAATTTGTCTTATCTAGCTATAAGAGATTTCTACATCACATATGACTGGAATAATGATAAATAGTGGTAAATACAGCCATTTCTAGCAATATTATAGTGTTATCAACCTGAAATTAATTTTAAGTAATTGCTAAGTTTCTCGAGAATATAATCGTTAAATATTGTGAGTTCTTGTTTTTAAGAAATTTCTATTTATACTTCAATAACATACTACTCACTTGTTTAAGTAAATACTTGTTGATTTCTTCTTCCACATGTAGCCAGTGGTATCCAGGTCCTGGAAACAAGACAATAAAGACTTGTAAGTATTGATCAGAATTAAGGATTCCTCTGAGAAGTTAAAACCTCCAGCAATAACCCTTTGTTCTAGTGATTGGCAGCAAAATTAGGATCTAATTTAAAAGCCGAAAATCAATATGTTGCTGCAATTATAGGTGTCACAATATGTATAACAGAAAATAATTATTTTAACCTATGTTTTTTTCCTTACCAACAGATATTCTTGGTTATTTTCATGGCAACCTTTTTTTTTTAAAATAAATTTCGTCTTGCATTAAAAGTGGTAATAGTAAGGATATTTGGATATTAAGAAAGAAATAATGTGAAAAAGCTTAATCTCTGTTTGAGTTAATGAGATTGTAACTGCATAGCAACAAAAAAAAACTGAAATTTTTAGAGAAATTACTTAAATCCTTTACTTAACCATCATTTATTATTTAATACAATTTGCTTACAGGTCGTAAAACTCAGAGAAAGTTGTCCACCAACATATTTAAAAAAGCTGAGTACAAAAACTCTTAGTAGATCACATATAAATCTCAGTATGGTTCATTACAATATCTGGGGTCAACCATGTGTTACCTTTTTGGGAGGCCGTCCCCTCCTTTTGAGGTATCCCTGGCAGAGTGAGGAGTACGACTTCCCTTTTGGGGTCTCACTTGTGCTGGGTTCAGGGGATTCCTCTGCTGGGCCTACTGTGTCATGTGTCAAGATGATGTGTCTTTGAAGCGCCAAAGATGTTTTGAAGCGTTTGGAGCAGTCATAGCACTGAAATTTATACTCCTGTTGATCTAGAGCTATAAGTAAATAAAAATTCATAAAAATTCATTGTGAAAAAACAGAGTATTGGATAACAACTGAAATGAGATAATGTAAATGTGGCTATTTCTGAGAGGGTTAATTTCCAAATTCCAACAGACAAACTATATATGCAGGGATTATTTTTGCAATCAATTCACCATCTCATATTTAATGAAAATTTTCATATGTATAACATGTCAGAAATTTATACGTAAGGGTGAAAATTATATAGCCCAATGACATCCACATACTCAGTGTAGATTTTCCCTACATGCAAAAAAAAAAAACAAAAAAACTAACAACTGATAATAACAATTAAAGTATTACACTGTATCTTTCATTTAAGAAACATTTTTACAACTATGCACACAATTCATCAACAGCCTTTCACATTTTATATAAAATCATGTGAAAGGTTGATTTTTCTCATTGTTGAAATTTTCACTTTTTTAACTGAAGTGATAAAATAGACTTTTCTTTTATGATAATAATTTAATTTTATTACTAACAATAATTAGACCACAACTAAAAGTACCATAAGTATGGGACACTTATATGTCTTATAACTAGATTATCAAAAACAAAATAAAAAAACATGAGGACACAAGTCATGGATCACTTTGGATTATTGATCATTCAATAATTTTAAAAATGAAATATACACAACATAATATAAGTAATTATAGGAACTTTAGTAAATTTTATACTAATTCCAGAGTAACTTTGTTACAGCAAAAATTAACACTTAAAGAAAACTTCAACGTATCATTGCTAAACCAAATTTATCATAGTTAACATAACAACGATTTGAAATGAGTGTGAGAACTTATCATTAAAATACTATGGTAAACTAACTTTGTAAATCCTGGTCTGTGATCTCCAGGGTCTGTAGACCAAACCGTTCAGCATAGTGAGAGGCATACCATACCTGTAAGTAACAGTGAAGTAACAATAACACATACAAATCAAAATTCTGTAATTTATTAAACAGCAACTTATACAATTATCAGAAAGTGAGTATTAACTTCAGAAATAGAATGCTCACTTAGAAAGATATACACATTATACCACAGAGTCTCTATGCTGTTTTATATTATGCTTGGAATGTGTGAATCTTTCAGTTTTTGTAATGATATACATCCAATCTTGTTTGTACCCTTGCAAATTTTCACATTTTTAAAAAAACATTTTAAAGTTTTCATTAAGTTTCAAATCTGATAAAATCTTCTACTAATATTCTTAATGACAATTCCTGAGGGTTTATTAATTTTACATTCTCCTGTCAGTTACTGTACATGTTGTTTTCCTCCATGGCTAATTTTCTTAGTGTTTTACCAAAAGCTTTAAGCAAAAAGGAATGTTTTTTATGGAATTCATGATATAAACAAAGAATTTTTGTATAATTTTTATCAGGGTATCATATCATCTATTGGGATTTTATCTTAGAAATCCTACAAAATTTTTAAAAAATATACTATTTAGCCTTGAAGTATGTGAGGTTTTGCTGTCCCTCTGAAAATTTCAGAAAAAAATCTTACAGAGGCTCAAAGATATTACTTACACCATGTGAGCTTTCTCACCTTGAGCTCCCCGCGAGCTTCTATATGTTTTGTCACAGTAAAGTAGATGTCTTGGCCATACTGATAGGCTACCATATTTTGTTCTGCATAACTCTCAGCTGGCCTCACAAACATCATCCAATTGCACTTATTTTCATCACTTGTCTCAAAATACATCATGTCCCCTCCTGTTTTTTCAAGCTGTAACACAAAGACACAATACAATATATACATATACCTTATAACCTGAAAACTGATCACCAAGGGCCTATTGTGGCCAGGCCATGTTTATCTAAATACTTTGTGGATTTTCTTTTTTTTCATAAACAGCGACCTTGACATTGAAATATTTTTTTCTAAATTGCGGTACTATTCCTGGAAATCTGAGAGTGATCTAGCAGTCAGAGGTATGGACAGGACTTGTAAATAATGTGGTATACTTGCTATGGAGAAGTATCTTCTAATTAAGTATTCATTACACACAATGAACCCGATATTAGATGGGTGTCACATGACATACTACACTCAATATATTATCCTAGCAATGACATGACTTAATACCAAGGATTATAAGGCAAATTCTATCAACACATTTTTGTTCCTGAATGATATAGACAAATAAAAAAACAATTGCTTATTTTATAATTGTTTTTTTGAACAATTAAACTGAATTAAAGGCCTTTTTATTTCTGACGTTACAGAAAGTGGTAAAGTCTAGTACATTATGACGGAGATATAAATACGAGCTTTAAGTGTAACTTTGTAAGAATTCAACATTTTTTTCTAATTTAGCCCTTGTGCAGAGCTGTACATCACAATATATTCTTTTTCACAATCTGTAACATAATAAATGCTTAAAATTACATGTATCAGCTGTAAACAAAGTCCTTTAGAACACATGTTATGTACTTAAAACTCACCAGCAGAAGAAATCGGGCAGACCCTACACTCTCTCGATTAGAAACCAGGTCCCCGATGTATGGACCAAACTGAGTCTGCTTGGACAAGGGACGTTTGGCAAACACACCTACATGAGGAGGATCTATCAAGAACAAAATTTAAAGACAATTAAAATTCAAGTGCTAAAACTGATCATATTTCTATGATAATTTCAGGGTTATACACCCTGCTGGTAATTAAGGTGTCAAGTTTCCTCCTGACATTTGCAATGGTTCAAAATCATGAGCCCTATTACTGACTGAAACTTTTTAGCACTAAGACATTTATGTGAAGGTCATGGTGACCTAATTTCAGTGTGATGCACATAGTCTGTGAATGATACAATAATTTTGTTTTAAGTTTCATATTGCATTTGACCTTTGAACTTGCGGTAAAGATCACAGTGACCATCTGTGTCTGATGTAAAGAAACAGAATCAGTAATGAAGGGGACATAGGACCAAAGAGTCAGTATAACTATAGAAATACATTCTGTACCTCCCTTCAAATATAGAGCAAAATAAATCCTCCTTCAATCAGTCCAGGATTAAGTATGTTAATTCAGACTTAAAATTGCAGGGTTGGTTTTATATTTCTGTACAATGAAATAGAAAGTGTTTGTTGACCTTTTACA
This sequence comes from Ylistrum balloti, assembly GCF_031769215.1. Classification (NCBI taxonomy): domain Eukaryota; kingdom Metazoa; phylum Mollusca; class Bivalvia; order Pectinida; family Pectinidae; genus Ylistrum; species Ylistrum balloti. Next base: position 290,407 of record NW_026781875.1, on the reverse strand, counting down.
ACAGTTATATATAAGACTGTAAGTCATATCATTAAATGACATCTACATACCTGCAGGGTACTGATTGACCTCACTTAGTCGAAAGATCTGTAACATTGGAGGTAAGCTGGCCCAAGCACGGGAGAGAACAACCTTATCTGGTATGATCTGTAATCTATGCATGGGACAAAATGGGTCGTAAGTTGTCATACACTCCTCGCACCCTGTAAAATCAACATTATATGATCTGTAATTGGTGCATGGGACAAAATGGGTTGTAAGTTGTCATACACTCCTCGCACCCTGTAAAATAAACATTGTATGATCTGTAATTGGTGCATGGGACAAAATGGGTCGTAAGTTGTCATACACTCCTCGCACCCTGTAAAATCAACATTGTATGATCTGTAATTGGTGCATGGGACAAAATGGGTCGTACGTTGTCATACACTCCTCGCACCCTGTAAAATCCTCATTGTGAGACTTCCCTTATTTCACATGAATGTTAAACTTATTCTATCTTATATTATGTCCTCTTAGCTCAGATATACGCTTGAATCCTCTGCAAAACCAACATGACTGAGCAGGTGACTCAGGGATATCAAATATGATCAGAAAGATGAATGGCGATTGTGTTACTAATTTACACAAGATTGTCATGTACTTACATTTAATGAATGACAGCAGTAATATATATCCGCTACTCATCAACTTTGCTATGATTTTTCTCTTTTTATTTCAACACAGATACATACTTAAATTTTTTACAACTTTAAATAAGATGTTATATATTGAACATATTTTAACCGGATTCAAAATTTCTGTTTCTTTCAACTCCCAAATCATACATTTATTTAATCTGTACATAAATAATATCTTTTCAATCTCATAGGATAAAGAAGAACTACAGAAATTGTAGGGTTTAGGGTTGTATGTGGGTCTATAATTAGGACCTGTACTTACATAAACTGTTAGGACTGTAGGGTTTAGGGTTGTATGTGGGTCTATAATTAGGACCTGTACTTACATAGACTGTTAGGATTGTAGGGTTTAGGGTTGTATGTGGGTCTATAATTAGGACCTGTACTTACATAGACTGTTAGGATTGTAGGGTTTAGGGTTGTATGTGGGTCTATAATTAGGACCTGTACTTACATAAACTGTTAGGATTGTAGGGTTTAGGGTTGTATGTGGGTCTATAATTAGGACCTGTACTTACATAGACTGTTAGGATTGTAGGGTTTAGGGTTGTATGTGGGTCTATAATTAGGACCTGTACTTACATAAACTGTTAGGATTGTAGGGTTTAGGGTTGTATGTGGGTCTATAATTAGGACCTGTACTTACATAGACTGTTAGGATTGTAGGGTTTAGGGTTGTATGTGGGTCTATAATTAGGACCTGTACTTACATAGACTGTTAGGATTGTAGGGTTAAGGGTTGTATGTGGGTCTATAATTAGGACCTGTACTTACATAGACTGTTAGGATTGTAGGGTTTAGGGTTGTATGTGGGTCTATGATGCCAGTGTGATGTTTCATTTTCCAGCTCAGCTATCCGGGACGACTTTCTTATCTGAAAACGATACAACATGTATTTGATGAGAAACTGTTTCATAATTACATGTGTTTCCATTACCTAACAGATTCGTAAAATGGATGGATAAAGCTGTCTGATAATTTGGCTTTATTGCGACAAAAGAAAAAAATGATTACATCTGTTGTGTGTAATGTACATAATAAAAGGAATTGATACTGTTGATGCTGAAAATTTTCATCATTAAAGAAAAAAAATAGAAGAAATCAATTAGAGAAAAATTAATTTTAAGTCAAAAGTAGCATTTGTTTATATGTTCTAAACTAGAGAAATAGAAACACTACCTGCATTTGGGAACTACTTGGTGTAGGGACCATTTCCATGTCTGTCATGTCTTTCTCCGGGTCAATGCTGGGGACGAGGGATGTACCAAGGCGCTGTAAAGTAGCTACACTCATCATGTTAGATTGCCCATCAACAATAGACGAAGACCCTAAAAACAAAAGAAATTATAAAACTCTTTATCTGAGATTGGTGCAGCCTACTGGTACCTATATAAACAAGAGGTACAACAGCCTCAAAGATCGACTAATTGTAATGATGTGTCTGTTGCTGGGAAAATGTCATTAATTTAATGATTTAATGCAGGCAAAAATACAAGAATCAGGAAGTAAATGTAATGTAAATACTTTGTATACAAAAATAAACCTTTCCATAAAAAGATAATGAAAATCCCTGTTAGAGTCTGTATTATTGTTGGGCTGTATTTTCTGTCATTTTTGAGGATGGAAGTTGACAAAACAAGATCCTTTGAAATTATTCAATATCAAATGAAAAAAACATAACCTGCACTCCCCTGACTTAAGGAATAACACATGCCTTACCAGTACATGGGGCAATATATTAAAATGGTCAGGATTTACCTATTCCAGAGCTGTCGACAATGGATCGGTCCTGGACATTGTCCATCCTAGTCTGAGCCATGGGATGGTGAAGACTACTGGACAAGTGTGACGAGTTAATCTGGTGATTGTGATCCATAAGGTCAGAGGTCGGATGGTGGGACTGATTCATAGTCGAGTGGAGTTCAGCATCATCCAGATTTGGAGATGTATCTACTATGTAGTTCCTCACCGCTGTTGTGAAAAGAAATGCAAAGTACATTTAGAAGGATTAAATATTATGAAAAATTATCTCAGCCGATTCTGTCAAAAATTGGGTATAACAGCATGAAAAGGCTAAAAGAAAAACCAGAGGTTATGCAGTCAATCCTTGAAACAAGGGCATAAAATCATGGCATATTCAATATTTTGAAAAATGTTTTCATATGAAGTTGGTATATACTGAAAAGTTGAAGTGAAAGATTAAATAGACAAATTCTAATTTGCAATGATATTTTTGCCAAATGAGATAATAAGGCCTTTCAAATATTAACCATAGACTTGAGAATGCTTGCTTAACAACCCAAGACATATTAACTTTCAAAGACGTTTTAAGGAATTATGTCAAATGACAAAACTATTCTTTCAAACTACAGTCACAAATGCATGACTAAGGACTGTATTATTCACGCTTCTTGGATTATTTGGGGAAAAGAAAGGGAAAAAAGGAATGGGATTTTACCTTGAAATTCCTCCCCATCATCTTGTGTAGTATCAGGTTCACCACTAATGGTCTCGTGTGTAGTCTGTAAAACAATGTTTTCTGAATTATAGAAATCAATATCAGACTCTTAGTCGTGGCATTTTTATTTTAAAAGAAATTTTATAAATGTCTTTTTTTGAAAATGTACATAGACCATTAAATAAATAAAATTTTCCACTAACATTTCTTACAACTGAGATTTATTCTTCACTTTTAATTTAATTTGTCTAAAGTGATTAGAATTGATTTTGACATTTCACCAGGTAAATGAAGTGATTTTGTACTACCTTGCGTGGAGCAGGTGGTATCATGCGCCGTTCCTGTGTTGGAGGACCAGTGATGGACGAGATGCCATTGTCTTGCTCTCTTTCCACAATGTGATTGCCGTGTCCATGAGCCATAAGTGGTGGGCCTCCTGTACTAGACACAGCCTCATTGTGGGAGTATGATGGCATTGATGTCACATGTCCTACAGGATACCGTGGGACACTTGTCACCTAAACAACAAATACAGGCCTATGTAGAATTTATAATATAATTGTACCCTGCAAATCTGATAGGTATGAGAGCTTCAAGGCAAAAATCCTCCATGTTCATGAAAATAAATATTGTTTGACAAAATTATGCAATAACAGATACTAGTACTGTTACAGTACTGATAATACATTTTGTGAATAAACACAATGTAGCAGAACATCAAATATTTTATGAAATATTGTGTTGTTCAAAAATTACATATCATTATCACAGGAATACTTACAAAAATTAATAATCGACTTGCCATGCTAGAACAAATAAACTCATAGCATATGCCACTAATTTTTAAAGTACAATTGACTATATCAACCATAAAAGCAGTAGACTAGTTTTTAAGGCTGGGAATTTCAACCATAGAATGTGTCAATAAATTGTTAAGCCTTTTTAAGTACAGTGTTGTGGCAATATTGAACATATGAAAGGATTACTGAACCAAATTATTCAGTTTTTAAAAATGTTCATCAAATTGTAGATTAAATTTAATTTTCTACTAATGAAAATGACACCTCTCTTTTTAGAACAATGCAATTGTGAGCCCATGACTTACAGGTGCCAGGATAGTGTGTGTCTGTTGCTGGTGCTGTTGGTCCTGGGTAGACATGCTCACTGCTGATTGGCTAACAGTACAATCCACAGGGGAGATAACTCTCTGTACCGTCATCACTCGTTGATGATCAGAATTCATGACAACATGGGAAACACTGTACCCCTTTCATATACAAGAAATTTTAGATATCAAATGATGCCAAAACTTACAAAGGGTAGATAACTCTCCTAATAGATTCAGTGTTTCATTCATTTTTTTCTAATTTCTTCATAAGAATTACTTTAAACACATTTATTGAATCGGTTGTGATGTTTCTTTTATCTCTCAGAAGAACAAAGATGATATGATATCTAATGTATTTTACCTTGATCAGTTTCCATGGAATTATAATTTATCACATTAAACATTTTACTTCAGACAATTTCTCACTCTAGAATTTTAGAATTAATTTCCAGTAATTGTAGATTTTGTTCCGACCTATTTTAAAATAGTTTGTTGACTAGATTGTGACTTTAAAAGCTTAATGATATAAGGTAAGGTTACCAGACCTAAATAGTGCAGTCTAATATAACACATAAAGACCTACATTTGTAAGTTAAACAAGGGAAGGTAACTTACTGGACCAAGTGTGCTGCTGTCAACCGATGGAGCTGCTAACATGCCTGATGCCTCTGCCTGCATCCCGGAGTACGAGGAAATAGGATCGCTACCTGTAGGCACCTCTCGTATCTCTCTGTATTCAGTGACTGGAGAAATACGCTCGTATGATGACTGAGGAGCTTGGTACACCTGGGGGTCTGATGCGGAAATATAAGCATCTGCGAATGGCACCCTGGGAAATGAAGAGGAGTTTTATCTAAAGAAACGTGAAGACAAAAGATCTATCTATCACACGGTATTCACGAATCATCAGGATCAGTCAATATAAATATCCATAGTAAAATGATCTAGGCCTCTTTATACTTTATGTACATGAATTTGGACTCAGATATTTCAGTCCTGGACTCAAGCTTTTCCTGTTAGACTCACAAATACTTGTCAGACCCACAATATCTCCTAGTATTGGGACTCATCAACACTTTGGAATCAAATTTTTGACTCATCTGAAAAAATCTTATAAAATTTGTTATAATGATAAGATATATATAATTCTAACTATCACTACTACCAAAAAATAAATAAAACATGTGTGATGTTACAGGTCCAGTTACTACATTGTCAGATTTTCTTTCTGTGAGTCAAGCCTAATTGAATATTTTTGATGAGTCATACTACTGCAAAATGCAGGAAGAATATACCAGAAGTAGAAGATTTATATATACTGAAGATTATTGAGCTGCCTTTGTACCTGTTTTGGGAATACGGTGCACCATATTGGAGCCGTGAGTAATTTGGAGCTGAGACTCGTGTTGATGTCGCAGATGATGAAGCATATGCTGAGGATGCTGATGCAGCATAAGACACTGACCCTGAAGTAAAGGCCACACCCACTTCCTGTGGGTAGCGTGGTCCCTGGGTAGACTCTGGTGGTGTCCACACATCATTCCTGTTGGAGTGGTTATCATTCTCCATCCTTCTTGAAGGTCAGAGGTCAAGGTTTAAATGAGGAAAATATTTGTTTTTCTTTAAGGCTAGGACATGACACCTGACCTAAGACTTAGTAATGTCTATAAATTTCTGCTTCAACTGGTGACATTTCCTTGCAGTTTGGTGTGGCATCCGTACATGTACAGGTCGCCTCTATGAAATATGCAAACATTAGCAATGATTTGAATATGTATATGGTTATCATAACAACAATAATCAGAAAATACTTCACTATAATTGGTACAATAACATTTTAAGCAATATCAAAGAGGCATGCTGACATATTGAGAAAAAAAACAAGAGGCCCAGGGGCCTTAATGTTCACTTGAGGTCTTTGGACATTTTGAGAACTTATTCATAAGTCCCAGCATTAGGGCAGAACTGAAGTGATATATGCATACTTAAAATGTTTTCATTGTTTCTAAGTTTTAATTCTAAATTCTCAAACAGAACTGATATCACTCTCTTTTGTTGTAGTTTAGTATATTTGAACCCTGTGACCTTGAATACAGGTAAAGGTCATTCATTGGAACAAACATGATAGACCTTAATGCCAACATGCTACTGGCCCAACATCAGTACACTGGCCCTTTAGATTATTGAAAAGAAGTTGTTTAAAGACTTCAATACGTTAGTCACCTGTGACCTTGAAAGCAGGTTCATGTTTAGGTCATTTATTTATACAAACTTGTTTGCCCTTCATCCTAGCATGCTACAGGCCCACTGGGCCTTTTGGTGATTAAGAAGAAGTAAAAAATGTTAATTGTTCATGACGCACAATGGACAAAAGGTGATCACTTGAGACTTTGTTGACAGAAAACCTCATCTTACCCAGTAATGAAAATAGACACTGAACAACTGTACAAAGCATTGTCATCTCACTGTATGTACGACAGGCTCCAGCCATGCAGTGTCAAAGACCGAGTACGAAATAAAGGTTTTTGAAAACACAAGAAGGCCTTTCACAGTTTCAAAGCTCTTTGTCCTTAAAGCTCTTCTCCAAACATCAAAAGGCCAAAGAATCTGCCTTCAAGTTTATTCTTTGTAGATATATAATCATAATTATTTCGAACGAGGGAGAATGGGGGTGGAAAACTCGGCGAGGTCTTTTTGCATTTTCTGAACCTGAAGCATGTCAGAAATTCTGAAAGTCTACAAAGAGGAAAAATCCCATTTACATTTGTGTAATAACATGATAATAACATGATTACATGCATTTCTTACAATTATTAGAAATTTTTATTCTAGATTTTTTCTGAGGATGTTATAGATTCATGTGACAGTGTACAGAGTTATGGAAAAATTCACCCCCCATACAAATTACAGGTAACTTTTTTAAGTTAAGACTACATGAAGTTAAGAAACTTTATCATGTCTGATCTTCTTGTTCGATATACTGATCATGAGGCCACCAGTTGGACTGTGAAATCTGGCTGTATTCAGCAGTTCTTCATTATTTAATTATGAATATATATATTTATATTTAATGTTGGTTCATTGAAATTTTCTTCTTACCTTGTTGATTCAAAAATAACACATATACATCAATTTAACTTCAAAAATTCACATTGACCATTGATGACCTATTTATTGACCTTTGACATACTATGTATTTCAACTGTAAACATCAATTAATTCAGTTAATTTATTGAAGAAATCCAGCATAGGGATACCTATTTCTTAGACAAGTAAATCAGAAAGACGTCAAAATACATTTAAACAGCCTATTTATTGGATGTACAAATATACCATGGAATCTACAAATTGGTCAAAAAAGGTTATTGAGGCCAGTCATGATATGGTACACATATGTATATCATATTTTTTTTAAGGGTTGGGTGTTTTTAAGTGGGTGGGGGGTGTTTTTGCTTTTTGTCTTTGGCTTTTTCAACAAGATAATTTTTCTGATGATTTATGTCCAAAAAAGGAAAACAAATGTTGAATAAGAATCTTGCAATCAATTTTTCAGTTGACTATAATATTATTAAAAAAAATAAAATATCCTGTATCGTTGTTTTAGACCTTTGTTCTTGATTTACTTTTCAGGCTTAAAAGTAAGCCTCTAAGAGGAGCACATGTTCTGTGCATTGTCTTTTAAAAATGAAACCAGTGTCACTTTCTGTTGGTAAATGTTTTGCAAGTGTAACCTACAAATGCAATGTTTTTCTTTTCTTGGTTTTTTTTGGTCTTGTTTCATTTCATGTATTTATTTGTGATCAAGAAATAAGATTGATGTTTACGTCACGCTTTATAATCTTGTTTAACGAGGTGTAGTCTTCAGAAATAGAACAGTGAAATAGTTGTAGATGAAAACAAATAATAAGTTTTAGATAAACAGTTCACAAAACAATGAAGGTCAAAATAATGACAAATAATGTTCCCCAAAATTATCTAGCATTTTGTTCGTTCACCCTTAGCCGAATAGTTCCGTAGTTTATGAGTTATTTTTTTCAGACCCAGGCCAAATTGGAATGACCCATGATCACCCCCACCACTGGTTTCGCCAGGGCGACCGAACAACACAGAAGGGGTGGGCGGCCATTTTGCGTTTAATCCACCACCATTTTGTGCAGTATTTGCAGACAGAAATAAATTATGATAATAGTCTACATCTGTCGGAGTAAACACGTTTCTGTGCATTTCAGTGATAATTTGACAAATTAAAGTCTCAGCCTCTTAAAAGAAACAGATCAAGACATAAGTTGACCATTTTCACCCTACGATGGAATGTTCAATCGGGTTGTCCCATTCTGCACGAAATAACATTTTGGAATGACCTGGAATATCCCAACGTGAAGGGGACGACGAAAACGTCACTGCGTCTGACAAGTGCGCGGGTAACATTGCCATTTGCATCGTCAAATCATACAAATGTTCACACAGATTGATATGGCACCAATTAAACACAACAAAAGTATCTAAACATGGTAATATTTCAAAGTTTAGGAACAGAATAAATTGTAACATTATTGACCTACCTGTGGTATTGAACTTCTCGTGCTGTCTCGACAAAGTCACGTGCCGAGATTGACTACAGAAATTGTTTAAACATGGCGGCTCCCATGGTCGTTGTTTACATCGCAAAAGAATAGCTTAAACAGCAGCTATGGAGGAAGGTAAACACAAACCTGCACTTTACAGATGGAAAAAACAAAACGACACACGTTTATACTCCAGATCACAGGTAAGAACGTTTTGTAGATGTAAAGAAATCGGCCAGGTATCGTTTATTTTCCCAGACATAAGCAAAAATGGAACGGTCCTTGTTAAAACGGCCTCATTTAAAAGAGGTCCTTCAGAAAGCGTCCCGACTTTCTAATGACCATTCTGTAGGATATGTTGCCAATATTTACCTGTATTTAGGCCATTGATTTAGAAAATAAACTTAATATGTTTTTGAAAATACGGCCACAAAAAGCAAATAAATCAATTGTTTACTTCAAGTGGATGCACGTAACGTTGTACTATTTTCTGAATTCAGTACAAAGAAAACGAAATTCAATGGACGGTCTGGACGATTCAGTAATATAGGCAGTCTACCTAGGATGGATTCCTCTACAGGAGTCTGGTTTAAATATAGTTTAGAGCTCTGGGGACGACATACCAAGCATGCCGAAACATGTCAACTATGAAACAGTTTTAATTCTTCCTACGGATGACGTCTGGTCCTCTATATTTGCTATTTTCTGTATTGATGATTTCTGATCATGCTTAAATGATACCAAACTTAGTGTAAACATGCTTAAAGATAAGCACATCATTCAAAATATTCTCACTTAAAACTGTTTTATTGTTGACATCTACACATGGTACATGTATATCAGTATTAGTGCATTGTCAATCAGACCATGTACTTTATTTGGCAGGACCATTGTCAACTGTGTAGGGGAACTGGACTGGTCCATCGTCGGCGACCAGTTAGCTCAGTAGATAGAGTATATGTCTAGAGTCCGGAATGTCCTGGGTTTGAACCCCAGTCATGCTGCTTATTTTTCTGCTCTAGTTACATTTACTTCCATGACCAAACCTTGTTTCAAGCAGTAGTTGAATGCTTAACAAGGGGATACATCGACCTGGGTTGTTAGGGACAAGACTAAAAATAAGGAAGGAGTTGTGTAGTAGATCTGGACAGGGGTCGATCATTGGCGACCAGTTAGCTCAGTAAGTAGTTCAAACCCCAGTCTGGCTGCACATTTTTCCATTCTTGTTACAACTGCATGTACACCATGATGGAACTTTCTCTTATTTCAGATGATGCACTTGAAAACGGAAATAAAACGCATATCTACACCAACAGGGAAAACAAAACTGTAATAACAGAAACATTAAAATTTGATTGTTATGGATACCTTACTCTTACATTCAGGATGAAAAATAGAGGCTTAATGTCTCACCATGTAATCCAAAGAGTTGTGACTAGCAACAAAGGAAAAAAGTAAAATCACAGATAATAAAAACCCTAAAGAACCCATTGTCATCTTAGATTTTTTCATTTTCATTTTTCATTACTCCCTGTGTAAAAATTTGTTCTACATAACTGACTTTTATTGTCTACTGACTCCAGCTCCAATCAATGTTGCAAAGGTTGAGATTGGATGTGTTGGAGACCTCCTCTTGATTTCCATTCCCAAAGTTTAAAAAAATGGCCTTGCTGCTTGCAGATATTTTATCTCAGATCCAATTGTCAACTATACCAATTTTATGCATTCTGAGAGAGATGCAAAATACTAAAATCATACCATGTACTGTTCATGTATAATTCTGTTGAGCAAATTCACACTTTTTTATTTTTCAGAAAGTGACAACAAACAATGATATACAGGACTGGATCAAGGTAAATAGTTCTTCTTTCATATGTGAGTTATGAAACTAACTTGTCACAATTTTTTTCAGTTGCCAGATAAACACACAATAAAATGGATGATTTTTAGATTTTATAAATCAAATAAAAAATGGAAGCTCATTTGCTATCCTAGATCCTGTAATGAAATGAAATTGCTCTGTCATTTGTAAAATATCTTCAATTACTCAAGTGACCAAATAGCATTTTTCCATTTCATTGTACAGTTAAAACTCATTATCTCGAAATTCAAGGGACCATGGAAACTATTTCTACCTATCCGTATTTTGACGCAAACAAAGTGTATACATAAGGTTGACGATATCAGTTTCCTGACGTTGATTACGGTTGAATGAAGTAGGGCTACGAAAGCATGAAATCAGCGCAGTTAAATCTGATATTTGAAATGGCAGTGAATAAACAAATTATTCTATCCTGCTTTCTCCTTTTATTGTTTATTCATCTAAATAACAAAACATGTAATAACAACTTAAATCAAATGCAATAGTACTCACATCATTCCGTTCCGCACAAATACATTACCATTACTGACTAAGCACATATACGTCATAAACGCATTTTATAAGATACAAGAAACGATGTATGAATAAATAAGCGTATTGAAAAACATGGCACTAGAAAGGTTTTACTTGTTACAGAAAACATTGTACAAGCACTAGACTTAACATATTATGCACAGATATAGACTCTATCAATGAAAAATACTTCTAGCACTCCATTGTCCAAACACTAAATCTTACAAATTGCCCAATCTTATTCCTTTAGTTGACAAGTTCAAACTCAGTTTCCTTCGGAATTGTTTGGGTCAGATTTCATCAAAAAGTTTGTACTGGTTAGAAGATTTTGTTTTTATCGTTCCTGAAGATGTATGCAAACAAGCTAAATGTTTTCATGTTTTGTGTAAATGCGCTACTTTTTTAAATGTACAGGTAATTCACTTCTACAGAATAGTGACACTAATTAAAAAGCCAACATTTAATTGGATAATTAAACTGTTAATTAATCGCCAGTGACCGAGTGTTGTGTGAACAATGGACAGAGACACTGTAAATAGCCATGTGTTACGCACAGGTGACTTTCTACGCTGTATGTATTGACCAATTTCTTCAAAAGACGTGCCAATGTTTTGACAAAAAATTATTTTGAGACAACAAATGATTTTTTCCTTGCTTTACAATTGAAGCGACTGAAAAATCTCTTCTGCTCAAATGAAATTTCGAGCTAAAATTGCAAAGATATAGAAGGAAAAAGTCGGGACATGAAAATTATTTCCACTGAAACAGAATTTAGACTCAAGTGATTTTGAGACAACAAGTTTCAATTGTTATTTAAATGTGTAAATAAAAATTGAAGGTAGGAAATCTCAGAATTTTTCAATTGAATCCTACAATCACACTCATTAATGTATACTTCCTTAATAATTGACTAGAAATCACACTTTCATTTTAAGACTGTGGAGGCAGCATCTGATAAGGCTGCACAGAAAGTTTTTGGATCAAATTCAAAGTCTTCAGGAAAATCTCTCGGAAAGGTAGCATCATTGAAGTCAGTGAATCAACTCCGTGAACATGATGCTGCTCTTAGTGAAGGTAAAAGCTCCAACAAAATCAGTTTTTAAGCTGAAATACTAATGATAAAGTCCTGTATAACATGCATCTGAGGGTTGTCATACCGACGTAGAGTTGGGAATAAGTTGAGATTTCATAATTAATGATTCTGATCAGTCAATCAAAAACAGATGAGTTTTCTAGCAATAACCAGTTTGTTTATGTCTTTTAATTTACTCAAATTGTATTATCACCTACAGTTGTCAGTTAGTTTTTGAAAATACTTGATCACCAGCACAACTTTTGATCAGAGATGTGCATTTCCATTGGATGATTATTCGACATGTGATCTATAGAATGAATTATTAACCGTTACTTAGCAATGAATTATTAACCTTTACTTGGCAATGAATTGTCGTCTTCTAATTGTCAGAGAATTGTACTCCTTTTTCTTGTCAGTGTTTCATCATCATTTACTTGTCAATAACTTCTACCAGTTTTAACTGCAATCAGCCCAGAAACAAAGACACCAAATGCTGGTGTTTTTTTTTACAGAACAAAACAGTTGAATAATTATGGTTGTATTTTTTACCGGATATTGGACCATATATCATTTTTTGCCGAATAAATATTTGTGATCATCCTTTATATTCAAACATGTTGTAAAATTCTGATACTACATTTCTGGTACAATAGTAGACAGAATTTGATGTGGCTGATTGGTGTTGTATGGTTACCTCCCTTAGCACAAGATCTCCTCTCACAGTGGATGGAGGATAAAGTCCACCTACCAGATGACGATGAAGATTATTGGGAGGAAGATACGGGTCAAAGACGAGTTGTCCAGTCAGATGTGAAGCGTGAGTGGGATCACCTCCTTCAGAATAACTATGAGGAGCAGGGTTTGGTGAAACCACAACCAACCATCAATGGTCAGTACAAACATTAACAGCCAGTACAGGGAGTCCTGGAAACTCTGATGGAATACCCGCGAAAATAGTAGTATTGTTTCAGAAAATCCTTTACTTTCTTTCAATTTCCATATAACAAAATAGGTTTATTATCAGGTGTTAATTTAATCAATCTTTTCATCTGTTTGATATAAAGGTAAGATTTGTTTTCTGATACTGAAAGTATAGATTCTGTTAAAGTTATCTGCCCCTGCTACACAAGGTTTTGTACTTTCATTTTAGATACCGATCCATATGCCTTTCTCGCAGAACAAGATGAGGAGAGTGCTGTTGAATCCATCCTACAACATATGCTTAGTAAGAAATTTGTAAATGACAATGTTACCAACGATTTAGGGTTTAAGGACTTAAACAAGCCAGATCCTCGGACAAAAATGGAGCTTAGACACAAGCAGGTATTGGTTTTTTCTTACATATTTTTAACAAATGTATACCTAGAGTCTTAATCAGGTGGATCTAAGGGAACAATTTATGTCTCTAACACATTGAGACATTAGCTTCCATTAATCTAAATTAACATACATTTGTGATCAAATTGTATCATGCTATATTGGTATCACAGGTGAAAGAGAATAGAGAGAAACGCCAGCAAGAATTGGAAAGAAAGAAAAGGGAACACCAAGCAAAAAAGGATGCACATCACAAAGCTAAGCAGATTGTTCTTCAGGTAAGCTGTATGTATGTTTACTTCTTGTGTTTACCTATACAGGTAAGCTGTATGTATGTTTACTTCCTGTGTTTACCTATACAGGTAAGCTGTATGTATGTTTACTTCCTGTGTTTACCTATACAGGTAAGCTGTATGTATGTTTACTTCCTGTGTTTACCTATACAGGTACGCGGTATGTATGTTTACTTCCTGTGTTTACCTATACAGGTAAGCTGTACCTATTTACTCCCTGTGTTTACCTATACAGGTAAGCTGTACTGTGTTTACCTTTACAGGTAAGCTGTACCTACCTTACAGGTAAGCTGTACCCTCCCTGTGTTTACCTATACAGGTAAGCTGTACCTATTTACTCCCTGTGTTTACCTATACAGGTAAGCTGTACCTATTTACCTATTTACTCCCTGTGTTTACCTATACAGGTAAGCTGTACCTATTTACTCCCTGTGTTTACCTATACAGGTAAGCTGTACCTATTTACTCCCTGTGTTTACCTATACAGGTAAGCTGTACCTATTTACTCCCTGTGTTTACCTATACAGGTAAGCTGTACCTATTTACTCCCTGTGTTTACCTTTACAGGTAAGCTGTACCTATTTACTCCCTGTGTTTACCTATACAGGTAAGCTGTACCTATTTACTCCCTGTGTTTACCTATACAGGTAAACAGTACTTGTATCATGAACAGGACTTTTGTACACTTCTGGCCTGGATCTGTGGTGTTGTTAGTAATCATGTTGGTTATTGTTTTCAGGAGGAGAAAGACAAACTTTCAAAAGCTAAGAAGGAGGAAATGGAGATTTGAAAAGATCTGTGGTGTTGTTAGTAATCATGTTGGTTATTGTTTTCAGGAGGAGAAAGACAAACTTTCAAAAGCTAAGAAGGAGGAAATGGAGATTCGAAAAGAAATGGCTCGGATACGCAAGGACATGCAGGAGGAACGCCGCCAGCTAGAAGAACAAAGGACTAGGTAAAAGAAAATAATTTAACCAATGAGAATAAGTGAAGTTGAGGGTATAGGTCACATGACAGTTTCAACTTTCTTTTCCTTTAAGTCAAGAAAACTAGGATAATAGTCCATGAAGGAGACTAGGATAATCTTCATACTAACTCTGATAAATTACTTCATACTGAGTCTGATAAATTACATCATACTGAGTCTGATAAATTACTTCATACTGAGTCTGATAAATTACTTCACACTGAGTCTGATAAATTACATCACACTGAGTCTGATAAATTACATCACACTGAGTCTGATAAATTACATCACACTGAGTCTGATAAATTACATCACACTGAGTCTGATAAATTACATCACACTGAGTCTGATAAATTACATCACACTGAGTCTGATAAATTACATCACACTGAGTCTGATAAATTACATCACACTGAGTCTGATAAATTACATCACACTGAGTCTGATAAATTACATCACACTGAGTCTGATAAATTACATCATACTGAGTCTGATAAATTACATCACACTGAGTCTGATAAATTACATCACACTGAGTCTGATAAATTACATCACACTGAGTCTGATAAATTACATCACACTGAGTCTGATAAATTACTTCATACTGAGTCTGATAAATTACATCACACTGAGTCTGATAAATTACATCATACTGAGTCTGATAAATTACATCATACAGAGTCTGATAAATTACATCACACTGAGTCTGATAAATTACTTCATACTGAGTCTGATAAATTACAACACACTGAGTCTGATAAATTACATCATACTGAGTCTGATAAATTACTTCATACTGAGTCTGATAAATTACTTCATACTGAGTCTGATAAATTACTTCATACTGAGTCTGATAAATTACTTCATACTGAGTCTGATAAATTACATCACACTGAGTCTGATAAATTATTTCATACTGAGTCTGATAAATTACTTTATACAGTCTGATGAATTACATCACACTGAGTCTGATAAATTACTTCATACTGAGTCTGATAAATTACATCATACAGAGTCTGATAAATTACTTTATACAGTCTGATAAATTACATCATACAGAGTCTGATAAATTACTTCTCACTGAGTCTGATAAATTCCTTCATGCTGAGTCTGATAAATTATTTCTGATAAATTACTTCCTACTGAGTCTGATAAATTACATCACACTGAGTCTGATAAATTACATCATACTGAGTCTGATAAATTACATCATACAGAGTCTGATAAATTACATCACACTGAGTCTGATAAATTACTTCATACTGAGTCTGATAAATTACTTCCTACTGAGTCTGATAAATTACTTCCTACTGAGTCTGATAAATTACATCATACAGAGTATGATAAATTACTTCATACTGAGTCTGATAAATTACTTCCTACTGAGTCTGATAAATTACTTCCTACTGAGTCTGATAAATTACTTCATACAGGGTCTGATAAATTACTTCATACAGACTCTGATAAATTACTTCATACAGAGTCTGATAAATTACTTCATACTGAGTCTGATAAATTACTTCATAATGAGTCTGATAAATGATTTCATACTGAGTCTGATAAATTACTTCATACTGAGTCTGATAAATTACTTCCTACTGAGTCTCTGATAAATTACAACACACCGAGTCTGATAAATTACTTTATAAAGTCTGATAAATTACTTCATACAGAGTCTGATAAATTACTTCCTACTGAGTCTGATAAATTACTTTATACAGTCTGATAAATTACATCATACTGAGTCTGATAAATTACATCACACTGAGTCTGATAAATTACTTTATACAGTCTGATAAATTACTTCATACTGTGGCTGATGATTTCTCTATTTTACAAACCTTTAGACAGAAAAAGAGTCAGGAAGAAACGTATAACAAAGCTACTGCCTTAGTAGACAAGGAGGAAGCCAAATCCAATCAGGAGAGAGAGGAACTAGAGCGTGCAGAGGAACAGAGACGTAGAAAGATTATGTTAAAACTTGGACAAATACAGACGAGACAGGAGGCTGCGAACCTAAAGGTAAACATCAGTGGGTCAACTCAACCCCAACACCACTGTGTAAACGAAAGCTTATTTTTGCAAGACTTCAACAGTTTCTTGTACCAGGGAGGGTTACCTATCTCTATAGTTTGTTATACTCACAAGGAATTTGATATTTCTATATCAGCGGTTGTGACAGATAATGGGAAGTTAGACATCAAACAATTTGTCAATAAATCAAAATGAATGAATAAATGAAAACTTTTTTTTAATGGTATGATTTCTTTTGCAGTGTCTTCAGCGCCATTTTTCTGCCTGGTACAACATTGTACTTCAGCGTCGTCTACAGATTGGACGAGCTAAAGCCATCCATGACTGGAAACTCCTCCTACAAGCCTGGAATGCGTGGAAGGCATACATACGCTCACGACGAATCGATAGAGAGACTAAACAACATGAAATCTCTGTGATACAAACTCACAGGTACGACAATGATAACCATCAGCTTAGTGATATCTAAAGTGAAAATGTACAAGTTTACAACTAGATTATGTAGATAAAAAGTAAACAAATGATATAAACACTTAGATATCTTAAATTTGGCTGAAAATGACCCTGACTATCAACGGAATGTTAAATCTAAATCAATTAATTTTAGTAAATAGTTGCTCAACATCTTATAAAAAGACAGGGTCATTTAGGGAAGTGCAAGATTTGGTGATGGATGGCCGGAGTTTCTAAAGAAAAACCACTGACGTGCAGCCAGTACCTAGAGATTGCTCTATGGAGGGCTTGAACCAGAGTTAGAGGGCTAGTGATAAAGACAGTCACCTTAACCTCTAAGCCAACTGGTCACTGTATCAATCCATATAAAGGAAAGCTAACTTAATGCTAGATGTGGTTTAATTAAGGAAGAAGTACTTATGTTGAGCCTTTGTAGTGGAATCTGAAAGCATGTTAAGTTATCTGTAAGAAGTGGGAAACATTTCTTAAAAAGTTACAGTTTTCATCAAATAGGGAAGTTGTAAAAAAACCAACAAAACGTATGAAGGGAAGAATATCAAAATTCAATTACAAGGGAAAAGTAGGGATGAAGTCAAAAAGACGGCTTGATGGTATAAACTAGGACAGTAGCTGGATTTTAACTTAATTTTATTCGTTTTGGCAAAACAAAGACTAGAAAAAAACTGACTTCAATAATTATAGTTGATATTTCATTGTGTTTTTTTTTTCTGTATGCGATCAGGAAGACACAAGCAGCTGAGACACATTACAGGGTATGGTTACTAAGGAAGTACTTTGTTGCGTGGCAACTGTGGATTAAAGTAGAACAGGAGAGAAAAGGAATGGAACAAGCTCAAGAAAAAACACGCAACAAAATGGCTGCTTTACTAGAAGCAGCTGCCAAGGGGAAGCTTTTAGAGGGCGGTGATACTGATCGGCCGGACAAAGGTCAAAACAAAGTCGTCAAGGCTACTAACCTGGCAGTGGTATGTAACATATCCGATCCCCAATTTTTTTTCAAAGATTTTCATATCTACATCAGTATCTTAGCTCCCTGAAAATTAGTGTTACAAGCAAGAAGTGAAGAACAACACACATCAGATCTTCGCCTTATGCTATAATACAGGCCTCTAATGCCTGATCCATAAAGCCTCCAGTCAGGTTTTTCAGGCCAATGATATATTGACTGAGTACTTCAACCTAGATCAGGATCATTTAAACTATGGCCATGATTAATAATCTCTTGGCGTTGGAGAAACATATAGATTATTACTGAATCTATTTTGAGTCTTTAAACCTGTCTGTCTGTGACTGTTTCCAAGAGATGTAGATAAAAATCTAAGATTTGGAATTCTCCCTGGGTATGTGTTTTTCATAATTCTCCCTATGTAATGTGGAATGTTTAATTCATAATTCCTATTTTAAAGTACATGTTTATCAATCTCGCGCCTTTTGTTGTACAGTGTATTCAGCTGAATTATAATTACATTCTTGTTTATCATTTGCTTAATCACAAAAAAAACTACAGTTAGCACAATTATAATTGAAATTAATGGCTTATATTATAAAAGAGCTTTAAAATGAGATTATCACTATAATTGACACAATAATGAATTTACACAATCGGCAGTTAATCTATAATTGTGTCAATGTTCTAAAAAGTGATAAAAAAAGTTAATTTGGTTTATTTAAGTATGTTACTTAAAATGAGATATCTGAATCAACACTTCATTCCTTGAAGGATGCCTTGTTTGAGAACAATCAGCGACGACCTTTGACTTCAAGAAGTGATGTATCAACAGATGTTGGTCATGATTCTGCCAAAAAACCGCTGGAGCGAAACAGAATACCTACAGAGGCGTGGCAGGTTACCAAGCGACATCTTCAGCTGACCACTGATGAAATTGCTGGACTTGGGGGCGGAGATAACCAGGGGGAGCATCACTCAGACCAAAAAATACGCAACAGATTTGGGACCCAGCCATGGATGAACAGAAAATATATGCCAAATAGCTTTGAGAATCGTCACAATGCACAACAACGGATTCTGGAGGAGCAGCAACGACAGCTCAAGGAGCAGCAACGTCTGATAGAGGAACTACAGTTTAATCAAAAACAACAAGTGCTGGAACAACAGGGTAGTACACAGCGACAACTGGCAGAAAGAATAACATCTGGAAAGACAACACTTCTTACTGACAATAGTAAAACAACAGTAAAGAAATCACAGCAGCAACACAATGATCAAATAAACAATAAGCAAATCAACAACGGAAAACATGACAATAACGAGGGACGTTTTGACAGGTATTTTCTCGATAAATGCATTAATTCTCTGTTGGATTTTTTCATTGTTTTGTAACACAATATGAAGTTCATGGAGTTCATGTTAACTTAAGAACCTTTTTCTCTAGAAAATTTTTATTATAATTTACAAGTCTCAAGACCTTTGAAACTATTCAGATTTACAAAATATTAAGTTATCTGGAAAATGTTGGTCTATATTATAGACTATGACTTACCATTTTAATATTTTATGATGATATAACCATTTTAAATTTTTAGCATTTGTCTTTTACCTTTTATTTTTTTATTTGATGTTATTCCTTTTTGGATCACAGTGTCTGTCTCCAGTTGATGGCCCTAATGACCTTTTGTGTTGATGGGCTGGTATTTAATAAAAATGAAAAAAAAATGAACATTTTCATATCAAAATAACTGTAAGTCACTAAGCCCCTTATCTCCCAGGAATTTTTAATGAAACTGAAGAAAATCTGTCATTTTGTTCCAACATGAAGTTTCACACTTTTCCAGTCATCTTTTTCGTTAGCGAACCCTATACATTTAGAAACACCGGAATACAAGTTTTTTTAAAATCTTTTGACAAAAATTATGTTTTATCAATAATGATGTTACCATAGCAACCACAATTTTGAATATTTGAAAGAAATATTAATTTCCTATCATTAGCAAATGTTTTTGATGATGGAAATGAATCAAATATACTTCCAAATTTCATAGTATTGTGAAACACTCGAGTAGGAACCTAAAGATATGTTTATGCCAGCAATTTACTCATTCATGATTGTTGCCATGGTTACCAGCTCGTTTTCCAAATATAACATTTTATTAAGATTAGAAAATTTTATTTCTGTCTGCCCAAATTTCATTTCAAAGAAAAGGTTTGTATAACAAAATTAGTAGTTTAATCAACCACCACAATATATAAAAGGATTCTGAAAAAGTTTCTTTGTTGAAATTTTAGACCAGATTACTTTCTTTTTACATTTTAAATTTGCCATGGCAACCAAAATTGGAAATTTTTGAAAAATGTGAATTTCTGTTTATAAACATTTAACTTGTGAAGTGTTAATGAAAAGTTTTGTATTTTATGCACATTTTGTAAGTTCTGATCTATTGAAGAAGTGTTCTAAATGCAATTACAAGCATTATTGAATGTGTATTTTCAGATGTCAGGGTAGATAATTCAGTTTGAAAAACATAATAATTTACAGAAGTTTTGATTTACGTTGTTTCTTACAGTTTTTAATTATTGTTCTTCTGATGATTACAGCTGCACTGGTATTTTTAAAATTATGATACAGACAGTGATTATATTGTTCGTCAGATACAAACTATATGTAGTAGAAATATAATTTTTTTTAACAAGTCTATTCTGTTTGTGTTTAATTGTCGTGATGGCCAATAAGTTCAAACTCAGTCATTTGAATGTTTAGGCATTCCACTTGTGGGGTTTCATTTTCTGTGTAAATACAATAAAAGGTATATAGGATAATAACAGACACTAGTAAAAATATTAAACATATTACTAAAAATTAGACACAGCTATACTCAAAATATGTTCATTGTAGTAAGTAATGAAAACATATATCTATACATTTCTATCAAAACATTTTGTCTTTCAGAGTAATAATATTATTGCTAAAGCCATGATGGTGTTTCCAAAACTAGTTACTTGTATCAGATTGAAGCATTTTAATCTTAGCACTTACTAGAAGTTACAAACAACAACACATAATTTAGATGAAATAATTTTAATTTTGCATAAAGCTTCGTACAAATAAGTGGTAAAGTGAACGATAAGTGAAGAATGCAGGCTCTGATGACACTTGACTTGGATGTTCCAGTATCATCACACTTTGTCCATGCTACAGTAGGTCAGTGTTGATACCTAAGATTAATATTTACAGAAAAAAAATTAATATAAGACATCCATTTGTTCACTTATGAACATTTCAATTAATACTTCATCTCAAAATAGTTGAAAGTTTGAATAAAATAGAAATGCAATGTTCATATCACAAGCTGTATCGCATCAGCTGCACATGTACTAACAAATCTGTTGACAGTTTGTTTAGGAATATTGATATCAAAATCATCAAATGTATTATTAGTCAGTTCCTTTATGGATAGCAATTCAGACAATTCAAATTTTACATGTACACATATACCAAAAACACTATGATCGTAATCACACAGGTGTTTGCTCCAACACACGACGTCAACTAACTCTGATGTTTGTTCATGTACAATCTGAATGATTTCGAAAATTTGTGAATTCTTTCTTTGGTATTTTCTGAATGTAAAAAGATGTATTTTGACTAATTCGAGTGAAATCTCTTGTTTTTTATGAATATATATGTGGAATACAAACTGGACCCTTGAATAGACATTTACATACACTGTGCACACAACGTCGTCATAACGGGAAAAAATGCCTCGTATTTTCAACTCGTAAAAATGCAGGAAGTGTTTTTCAAAACCAAATTGATTAAGAACAAAAGTTGTTCAGTGTTTTCTCTAGTTTCCAGAGATATAACCTGATTGATACTTTCACAAATAAGGGAGATAGGACAGTGTTCCCTACATTGATGTCATAAGGCATAGAAATGCGTAGAAATGCGTGGAAATGCATAGAAATGCATAGAAATGCGTAGTTGGGAGTTTAGGGGTTGGCTGAATTTTAATGTTGTTTCATTAATATAGTACATATATAGAGACAAAACAGTAAATACTGTTAAATCATCAATTTTCATGAGGGATTTATATCTTTTAATTTACAAATTCATGTTTCCAAATATCAAAATAAGTATTTGAAGTAGATTTATTAAGCTATGTTTTTCTTTGAAAAAAGTGGTATTTTTGAAAACCCACAAAAATTGAGCTCTGTAAAAATTAATGATTTTTAATTTAAGCTTAGTTCCTTTTGTCTTCACAATGCAGTCATTTGGTAATCTCTGTCACATTATTTCTTAGTTAAATCAAAGTTCCAAGTTCTCAAATCAGGAAACAGCTGGTTTTGTAATTATCTTTCTAATAATATGTTCTTTTTCAGCAGTGCTCTTGATCCTATGACAGAAAGGTCAGAGGTCACAGAACAATCAGAGGTTACAGCAAGGTCAGAGGCCACATCTGCAGTTAGTTCTACAACCAACAAGAATAACACTAAATACCTGACTGTTTTGAAAAGTGAGTAATTCTGTTTTAAAGTTGGATTATACACATAACTGTGTACATATGTATATATATATTAGATATATGACAGCCATCATTTACTAAATATCGTTAAGATTTTATGGTCCACCAACTCGGATTTTAAATTGAGAGAATGTCACAGCAATTAAAAGTGTTAAGATATTCAAACAATTTTTTTTAATGGCAAAATGTCTTAAAACAATGATTATTTTGACTGCAGCATTTTGGTATGAAAGGCTTCAAAATTTGTTTAAAATGAATGACCTTGAACCATTTTCAAGGTCATTGGGGTCAAAAGTGTTGTTATTTTGAAACAACTTTAACTATTTACGGACAGCTTACATACAGTATGGAAGGGGTATGATTTTTGTGCTTTATATAAAAAAGTTACCAGAATTAATCAAATGATTTCTGTATAAGATGAAGAACGTGTAAGCTATACAAATGTATTCTCTCACAAAGAATCTCTAAAATATTGGCTACAGTGAAAACCTTCAGAATTAGGGTCCTTCTTATTGCTTGGATTATTTTAGATTTTACACAAAGTTGTTTTTCATCGCCATTTCCAGAAATGTATCGAGTCAATTGGTAAGACTATATTTTTTTATACATTTAGATATGGAAGCTCGAGCAGCAGAACGAGGCCGTCTCAAGGCAGAAAGGGAAGAAAAACGCAGACTAGCTGAGGAGGAAAATTTGGTATGATAAAGACAGTTCAGAGTTTATAAGTTGTACAAGTAAACAGCATTAAATGAAAAAAAAACATTTGTTTTACATATCGATAGTTTTTTATTTATTTACAGAAAAAAATAGTAGACTCATTTAGTGGATGTTATGCCCACTGAAAACAGCTTGACAATTGATGGAATAGCAAAGTGGCTGATACAAATGTTGTTGGAAGGTTTTGAACATCAGGATATAAACAAGATGGTTCAATGATAACATCATTTTGTGAGATGTTTTAAATATATTTCATGTTTCAATTCACAGAAATGTATCGAGGTGTTTAGTTTATAGAAAATAAATTGATTAAATTAAAAAATTAGAACAAATACAAAATTGTATCCATTCATTGTTAACCATGTACTCCAACGCATCAGATAGGCTTAATGTTGTTCAGAATTAATTTGTCTGCCAATTAGAGATTGAATAACATGAGATCTGATTCTTCTTTGCACAGGAATCACAATATTGATATATATCATACACCTTTTTTTAGGATTTTTTGTTATGTGTATTCTTTTTTGGTTTTGTTTTTTGTTCCTAAGTAGAAAAAATAGGTCAATTATACTTTTGTTACAATATAACAAGTTTATTTTTAGAATTACAAGATGTCCAGATTGTCTCCGTTGACTTATACACATTATTTTTCCGCTTGTTTTTTGTGTTGATAGAAACGCCTAAAGGCCGAGGAGGAATTGTTGTTACAAAAAGATGCTGAAGAGAAGAGGGCTCGCATTGCTGCACATCGAGAGAAGAAACGACTAGAAAAAGAGGTAGTTCATTGTCAAAGTTGAAAGGAATAATTAAGGGGTTAGTGGTCAAATTACTGAAAATTAGGCAGTCTGAATAAAGGTTAGGGAACTGCTGAGTGAACAAAGAAGTAAGTTTGTGGTCTTCTGTAGGTCAGAGTTCAGTAATGAGTACACAAAGAAGTAGCCTGGAGGTCAGAGGTCAGTAATGAGTAAGCAAAGCTTCAAGGTCAGAGTTCAAACGAGTTGAAATAATTTATATGGGTAAAGTGTCTAACATTACAGTCAACTGTGGTCTCCACAATATAAATTCCTGAATAGTTTTGTTGGTCAGGAAGAGATAAACACACTTACAAGATGAGTTCTCTCTGGGATATAAGTCTCATAGTGATAACCTGTCACACCGTTTGTTTGATATTGGTGTTTGGAGGATACAATCATGCTACTGTGTTTGCTCTTGAATCTTACAGAAGCATGAAGACTTAAGTTTTCATGACACACACAATTACATACCATTGCTGGGTATGGAGTGATGGATATTGTCACATAGATCCCGCAGGTCTAATCAGTCCTTAGTTGAATGGATTTCCATTCATCATGTTGTCCATTCCGATAATAATTTTCTTTTTAATAAGCAAAACTTTTGTTAAAGTGGATCATGTGGGCCTCCTGTTTTGTTTTACAGAAAGAAATACAGAAACAGCTTAATGAACAACGCATGAAAGAACTTACAAGTAAAGCTAACAGTCACTACTTACGGGCCACTCTCAAGTTTCGTTGCTTGGGGCCATTCCAGAAGCTGGTGGAGATGGCAAGGAGGAACGAGGTCAAGGCTGTACGCCATCACAACAACAATCTGAAAAGGTGAAGAATCTGATAGGTATTGTAACCAGATTTATGGAAGAAAAATTGTAGAATAATTAATGTTTTTCAGCACAAATTTTTAAGGATCTCGATGATTTGGTATCTGTCAGTATTGATTTCATTATGTTGTGAGGGTTCAGTTAAGTGTATACAGTAACTTAACCAGGTACACCTACACACGTTGTGTGTACTGTTTGCTTTCTTCCCTTTCTTCAAACCCACACAGTTTGTCTCCTACATGTAGACATACAAACTACATCCAAAATTCACTTAGTAAATTGATTTGAAGATTCAAGCTATTTAAGATAATAGGACAAAACTTTAATGCTGAAAATGATAACAGGTTCTACTTATCAATGGATTAATGATTTCAGAATTTAGTTATTTGATCTTTTGAAAGAATCACATCAACACTTGTGATAATGCTGTAATTACATTTAATGTTACCTTTTTTGACAAAACTTTTGTTGTCCTGACTTCTCACATAAACTAAACTCCCATAAACTTTATGTGGGGACTTTTTAAGTGATATCTCTTCCATCCCAAGGTATTCTAAAAGGTTACTACCTATAGAATTTAACAGATATTTTCCTTGAATTATTGGCAGGAAACTAAACATGGGACAGAAGTGAACTATTTCTGAGTCCTGGAGTCAGTTAGATGTTTTACTGATAAGCTCTATTTATTTTGTGACTTTTGTTCACAACAAAGCCTATAAACCAACCCAAATCGTTAGGAAATGTGTCAAACCTTTGATAAAGTAAGTTGTCATACAGATGATTAGGAATAACGATATTTCTACATGAATCATTTAAAATATTGTAAAAATCCTAACGTAATATGTAAGATGGTTACAGTTGTTATTTTATGTATAGATATTGATAACTTTTACAGACAAGCATTCCTGAACTGGCGTTCCAATGTCAAGGCCATCATATCTGAAAAGGAGGCTATGGCAGACCAGATGTATAAATACTTTCTCATCCGTCACTTCTTCTCTAACTGGAGAAATGTAAGATACACGACTAACTGGGTTTTTCAGTAGAGGTTGTATGTAAGGCAC
Source organism: Ylistrum balloti (assembly GCF_031769215.1). NCBI lineage: Eukaryota > Metazoa > Mollusca > Bivalvia > Pectinida > Pectinidae > Ylistrum > Ylistrum balloti. The sequence goes on along the minus strand of NW_026781875.1, from coordinate 264,167 downwards.
TCACACTTTATATGGTTTTGTTTTTTGGGGTTCTTCACTTCAGAACATGAGGGTGTGAAAAAATTGAGATTAATTAAACAAATCTGCTTTTAGTAATTAAATAGGAATTGAAAATTAATTATGTGTAATCAAAGGGACAGTTGTACATACTGTGTTAAACATTATTATCTACTGATAACAAATAAAATGATGAGTTGTAAAAACTTTAAGAAGATTAATTCCTCCTCAACCACTTATTATATGTTTTTACAGTTTAAACACCACACAACTATTATGGAGGGACGTGCACGGCGTATCCATGAGCGTAACACCAAGTGTAAGGTTTTTCAGGCATGGCATGAGTACACACATGTGGAGAGAGAGAGGGCTGTGGTACACAACCAATTGGCTACGGATCACTATAGACAGTAAGTTAGAATTATATCAGACATATACACACAATGAAACCTAATCATGATATCTGACTGAAACTGTTTTGAAGTATAATGATTGAATCAAAAGCCTTTGAATTTTCAATTTTAATTTAAATGAAATCTCAAACTTTTGGTTAATGTCTTAATTCTATGCCGCTTGCCAAGTCTTACGTGTGTCAGTAGTTGGCATATCAATTAATTGGCTTGTGATGAGTCATTCACCGTTAAACATTTTTTTATTGGACTGCATTGACCTTCTGTCTACTCGAGAATGTTTTTATCGTAACATTAGATGTCTAAAATCCCATTTTGAGACTGTTGAGATTTGTAAAATTCTACATTACCTGGAAGATGTTGGTCTATATCATAAACTATGACGTACCATTTTAATCTTTTGTGTAAACATACCCATTTAAGATTTTTAACATTTATCTTTTACGTTTTGGTTTGTTTAATGTTATTTCCTTTTGGATCGCTGTGTGTTTTACTGTTTGATGGCCCTAATGACCTTTTATGTGTTGGAGGGCCTTTAAGAATGTAATAATAATAATGATATTGACTATGTTTATACCTGAATTTTTGTAAATCATGGTCATGTCTGATCTGTGTGAAAGAATTGTATTGGTGACATAAGTCTGTGATCTCTCGTCAAATTCATAAACATTTCTTTTTATTGCTATTACTCCAGAAGTACTGGATGGATCTTTCCCAAATTTTATACCTGGCATGTTCCTCTTGGTCCTCGGTTGTGCCAGTTTGATTTTGGAACTGATCAGAAGAACAAAATGGATCTTTCTCAAATATTATACGTTATGTAGGTTCCCCATAGTCCTTAATTGTGCCATTATTATTTTGGGATTGAGCAAAAAAACAAAAGGTAAACAGGCAGCCATCTTTGATTTTGACAATGAAAATTTGATAATGTTATTTCTCGAGATGTACAGGATGGATCTCTCTTGAAATTTTTTGCACACGTTCCCCTTGCAGGACTGATAAGAAATCAACATAACTGAGGGCCATCTTGAATTATGCCTATGAAATTTTTTTGCTGTTATTTCTTCACAAGTACAAGATAGTTCTTTCTCTAATTTGATATGGAGGTTCCCCTTGGTCCCGAGTTGTGTCTGTCTTTCTGTTTTGGGACTGAACAGAAAAACAAAAGTGAAATGAAAATGACATACACTTAGTAACCATAGTCCATAATATGGCTTTAATGAAAAATGTTTTCATTTCTCTTTGAGGATTTTTGGTAAATTGTAAAATGTTGAGCCACAACACCTTACACAATTGTATTTAACTTCATCATTTAAATCCATTCAGTTGGTACAGAGTTTACTTCTCACTGTTGGTGTCTTAAGCTATTTAATTGTTTTACCAGGTCTCTGCTGAGAAAAGTATTCCAGACAATAAAGGATTATCCATCAACACGCAAGAAAGAGATCGAACGAGAGAAAAGACGAGCTGAGATGAGACAAAAGGTCGCAGCAATGATACCTGATTACGAGGCCAAAGAGATGAGGAAAAGTTCAGCAGATTTCTCCTGATTAAGTCTAAAGAAATTTTAGCAAATTTTCTGGTTATGTCTACAAAACAAAAATAGTGTACTATAGGCTTTTGATGCAGATATAATTCCACAGGTTTCTTTAGACTTCAGAGCTAGGAAATAATCAAATTGTCTGATATCAGTGGAAACGTATTACTCTGGATAAACAGATAGTAGTTGTTTAAATACCCTCACCATAAATAGTTCTAAATATTTATCTTAATGAAATCTTAAAAACGTGTATCCACCAAGTTAAAGGATGTATCCACCAGGTTAAAGGATGTATCCCACAGGTTAAAGGATGTATCCACCAGGTTAAAGGATGTATCCACCAGGTTAGAGGGTGTATCCACCAGGTTAAAGGATGTATCCACCAGGTTAGAGGGTGTATCCACCAGGTTAAAGGATGTATCCACCAAGTTAAGGATGTATCCACCAGGTTAAAGGATGTATTCACCAAGTTAAGGATGTATCAACCAGGTTACAGGATGTATCCACCAAGTTAAAGGAAAGATCCACAAAGTTAAAGGATGTATCCACCAGGTTACAGGATGTATCCACCAAGTTAAAGGAAAGATCCACCAGGTTAAAGGATGTATCCACCAGGTTAAAGGATGTATCCACCAAGTTAAAGGATGTATCCACCAAGTTAAAGGATGTATCCACCAGGTTACAGGATGTATCCACCAAGTTAAAGGTTATTAATACTGAAGCTGTTCCTAGAGGATATACAATGTTAATTGTATCGTTAATCCAAGTCTTGATACGTAATTTTAATGGCACGGTGAAATGATTGTTGCTGAATGGATTGTTGTTTCTGCTTAATAATAGGTGTATTAGCAGTTAGAAATTTTACATATCAATTTCATAAATTATTAATTAGTATTTCTGTGTTATATTTTTTGTTTGTCCTATGCTGCCCACTATAAGGGACATGGAGAATCCTGTATTACACTATGTGTTCATAGTCCACAACTAAGAGTGGTCCCCTGTGGAATTGGAGGGCATCTTTCGGATATTCTATTAATAGAACATTGAAGAGACCAGAATATATCTGCTGCCTCCATTACAACACCTGAATTCTCTCTTTCCTAACTTCCTCTTTCTACATTCCACTCATGGTGTCCTCATTGATACCTGTCCTAATATGACCACCTTTGATGCAATGCAGAAAGATAACGTACAGCTGTCCATGAACATCATTTCAGAAAAAGTATATTGTGGCTAGTATTTTACCAGGGTTATATACTCTCCCTCCAGGAAATAACTCGTTCTGGCCATTCCAGGTGTTACAATTAAGCTCATGAAAGTGATACTCAATATTATTCTCTAGTCCCTGCATGGCTGCCAGTGTAATAGAGGTCACTTTTCATTTCAATGACTCCATTAGGACTCGAATGCAGGACCTCTGGTTACTATCCATACTCTCACCTGATCAGACTATAGAGATCTCTCTAGCCGAGAAGTGTATGGTGGCTAGTATTTACCAGGTTTACGTACTCCCCATCCAGGAAATAGCTTAATGTGTCTCAAGTTCCTACCCGACTGAGCTTATAGAAGATCTCTCTAACCAAGCAATGTATTTAGTATTTTACCAAAGTAGTGAATACAAATGATCCTACATCTTTTGAAATTATTTTGTTCAGAATTTGAAAATGTAGAAAATGACTTTTGATTACAGATCCATATACAAGTTTTTCAGATATTAAAGGTATCAATCTTACAGATATAAATACTTGAATTCAGCTCCTAGTTAAAATTTACATGTTATCAAAACCTTGTGTAGGCTTCATCACCATAAATATAATGAATGGGTCTGTACAATAGTAAAAACAAAGCTTTTTTTCAGTCCCAAACACCATATCAGAATATTTCCGAGTGATGGCATTTTTAAGTTTACACTGTCAACCACCATACATGTATATCGCTTTGTGAATCTCCTGTCAAATTTCCTCTTCCTATTCCATCACATTTTTATTTCATGTGACAGAGTACACAGAAGTACTTGAAAAGAACCTATCACTGTTTAATAAACAGAAGTAATTCAATAGACCCTATCACTGTTAAAAAAACAGAAGTTGATAAATAGACCCTATCACTGTTAAAAAAACAGAAGTTGATAGATAGACCCTATCGCTGTTAAATAAACAGAAGTTGATAAATAGACCCTATCGTTGTTAAATAAACAGAAGTTGTTAAATAGACCCTATCATTGTTAAATAAACAGAAGTTGTTAAATAGACCCTGTCGCTGTTAAATAAACAGAAGTTGATAAATAGACCCTATTGCTGTTAAATAAACAGAAGTTGTTAAATAGACCCTGTCGCTGTTAAATAAACAGAAGTTGATAAATAGACCCTAAACAGAAGTTGATAAATAGACCCTATCGTTGTTAAAGAAACAGAAGTTGATAAATAGACCCTATCGCTGTTAAATAAACAGAAGTTGATAAATAGACCCTATCGCTGTTAAATAAACAGAAGTTGATAAATAGACCCTATCGCTGTTAAATAAACAGAAGTTGATAAATAGACCCTATCGCTGTTAAATAAACAGAAGTTGATAAATAGACCCTATCGCTGTTAAATAAACAGAAGTTGATAAATAGACCCTATCGCTGTTAAATAAACAGAAGTTGATAAATAGACCCTAGCGCTGTTAAATAAACAGAAGTTGATAAATAGACCCTATCACTGTTAAATAAACAGACGTTGATAAATAGACCCTATCGCTGTTAAGTAAACAGAAGTTGATAAATAGACCCTGTCGCTGTTAAATAAACAGAAGTTGATAAATAGACCCTATCGCTGTTAAATAAACAGAAGTTGATAAATAGACCCTGTCGCTGTTAAATAAACAGAAGTTGATAAATAGACCCTATCGCTGTTAAATAAACAGAAGTTGATAAATAGACCCTATCGCTGTTAAGTAAACAGAAGTTGATAAATAGACCCTGTCGCTGTTAAATAAACAGAAGTTGATAAATAGACCCTCTCCCTGTAAAAGTTTGGACTTCATACTAGAAGGACACTTAATATTCCATAAACATTTTTTGTCTTCAAAACAACAAGCTGACACCATGAAAACTGAAGGGAAAAATTGAAATTCTTTAATGGATAATATATCACAACAAATTTCTCTCCATTGTCATTTTCAATACATTTTATTTTACATTTAATTGACAGATTTGAAATATTAAATATGTGAACATTTCAATCATTCTTCTAACTCCTACAATATTCATACTATAATACTGGAAAATTCTAGTCATACTGTTCTTTCTGAGTTTCCACCACACAAATACCTTTACAACCTTCAAATTATCCCTTTTATTTTAACCACCCTACTCCAGCTGTAACATGATTTCTAGGTTATTTTTTCAGCTGTAGACAATTCTAAAGGCTTCCTTGTTTGTAGAACTAATTACATGAAAAATGGTTACTATGTAATATGCTTAAACAACTAGTTATTCCTGAGACTTGTATTGTATGGTACTTTCAGAGTTTTGATAGAACTTGACAAATTTCTTAGATATTTAAATTTGACATTGTGGAATCCTTTGTTTTTAGAAATCGAGTTTTAAAAAATATAAAAATAAATTGTACATTTATCAATGGACTGAAATTTCACAACAATCAAGAGTGGATTCAAACTAACAAAACAGGTTTACCACGGGTTACTGATAAAAACCTCATCGATTTTTCTTCACAACAGAAATTTTCGGAATGAAATGATAGATGTATAGAGAAACGATTTGCATGTAGATATAGTACCAGGTTACCAAAAATATGTAAACATGTTTCAACTTGAAGATAGATTTCTCGTTAATGCCCAATAATACAAATAGTACATGTATCTTATTTATAAAATGTCCTACTGATCATATTCACAATGTATCTTTTCCTGTTATGACATGAGGTTTGTAATCAATGAATTTAATGTTTATTGAAACAAGTCGCAGGACTGAACCATCATATAATTCTAGATATTAAACGGTATCACAGTAACAAAGAATGGTATACACATACAAACTTTATACGTAATTGAATGCTTAAACACACTTCCACATTCTCTAAAGGTTAAACGTTGACCAATTTGGTGGACATATTAACCAAAATTATTTTAATTATATACAAATAATATATTTTATCCAATAACAAGTCAAAGTACATGGAATCTTATTCAGTAGCATTGTTAGAGGACAGTAAGGACGGACATATTACCAATTACAGACAGATTACTACAATATATAATGATACACTGCCCATATTTATCATTCATTGTAACAATCTCTGTCATTGTGTTTTACATTGAAAACATTGATATCAACTCTCATCTCTAGATATGTTCTGACAAATCTCTTCATCATTTCAGAATTTGCCTGCATGAAAAATGGCGTTATGACACGGTAAAACCTTGTGTAGGAGCAAAGCACATTCAGTCAATCACAGTACATCTGTGTAGTGATTTTAATATCATATCTTTCTGCACTCCAAACCATTCACACTCTAGTACTCCTGTCTGGACTTCAGACCAAACAACTTTGGATGTGGTTCCAGTCTTTCTGACCAATGGTCACTATCCAGACATGCCTTATAAGTAGCCTGACAGAACACTTGCCGGACTGACAAATACTACATGTACTGGAGTTGAGGTCAAGATCCTTCGAAAATATATATATATATTCTATAGAAATAACTGCATACCACAATATTCCATAATTGTCTGTGAAAAGACACTTTCTAATGAAAAATCCTGGTCTATCACAGGCTCAGAAAAAGTACCTTAATGACAATATAAAACCTTGTCATATTAGCATCATTTACTCGGGTTTTTTAGCACCTCCTCATTCAGAAATTATCATGATGATGGACCTCTTCTATGTGCGTAGCCGACGAAGTGGTTTGGCATAGTGTGGCTCCATGACGTGTGTTGTTAAGTAGGCCACCAATCCAATTAACAGGAAGAGGCCACATCCAGCAATCAATAAGGAACGATAGATGATGGAATAGTCATAAACCTGTTAAAAAAATCTTTGTTGTTAAATGTGACTAAAGAAAATTAGTTTCAGCTAAAACAAGAGCACAAACACTGTATTGTACACAGGAAAATTGTCACCTTAAATTAACTTTCACCCTTTTATCAATTAAACAAAAACTTAACTTTCACCCTTTTATCATTTAAAACAAAACTTAACTTTCACCCCTTTATCAATTAAACAAAAACTTAACTTTCACCATTTTATCAATTGAACAAAAACTTAACTTTCACCATTTTATCAATTGAACAAAAACTTAACTTTCACCCTTTTATCAATCATACAAAAACAAAACAGTGACAGAAATTTGATGTGAAAGCTAAAACATATGTTACACATTTAAAAATGAATTAAACACTGGTGAAGACAACTATATGATGGGATGGTGAAATAACCCTGAGTAAATGTTTCTAGGTGCAGTGTACAAATAAATCTCATTGTAAACCGTGTTAGGAAATGAAAGTTACAAATGAAGGAAATAAACAAAGGTCATTTTAACGTTCCATTCTAATATTACAATTACTTGATATATTGTTGATTTTCCTTTGTGTCTAAAATCATACTTGTAATGATTCCATTAGGTTACAACACCTGGAAATCATTCAAGTTAGGATTCTTTTTGGTCAAAGCTTTGTCACAACATTGACAATATGCTGGGTGTGTATAGCAGTGTAGATAAAAAGACAAAATTTAGATAATGAGATATTGGCCAGTTAGATTTGAGAGACCTAGTGCCTCTTCCAGGATTATCAAGATGAATGGTTTCTCCATACCACAACCAACTCCTCTTCAGATGCCGTACGTGGTTCCCTCGGTAACACCACCAGTATAAGTGTCAGGAAAGCCGCCAGAAGAAATGTCACAATACCAAGGTTTCTGCAGAGAAAAAACAATAAATTATCACAATACCAAGGTTTCAGTGGAAAAAAACACAAGATACTGTCACACTGATGACGAGGTATATTGACACTCATTATATACTGATGACAAGGTATACTGACACTCATTATATACTGATGACGAGGTATACTGACACTCATTATATACTGATGACAAGGTATACTGACATTATATACTGATGACAAGGTATACTGACATTATATACTGATGACAAGGTATACCGACAATCATTATATACTGATGATGAGGTATACTGACATTATATACTGATGACAAGGTATACTGACAATCATTATATACTGATGACAAGGTATACTGACACTCATTATATACTGATGACAAGGTATACTGACACTCATTATATACTGATGACAAGGTATACTGACAATCATTATATACTGATGATGAGGTATACTGACAATCATTATCTACTGATGACAAGGTATACTGACAATCATTATCTACTGATGACAAGGTATACTGACAATCATTATCTACTGATGACAAGGTATACTGACAATCATTATATACTGATGATGAGGTATACTGACACTCATTATATACTGATGACGAGGTATACTGACAATCATTATCTACTGATGACGATGTATACTGACAATCATTATATACTGATGATGAGGTATACTGACACTCATTATATACTGATGACGAGGTATACTGACAATCATTATCTACTGATGACAAGGTATACTGACAATCATTATCTACTGATGACAAGGTATACTGACAATCATTATCTACTGATGACAAGGTATACTGACATTATATACTGATGACAAGGTATACTGACAATCATTATATACTGATGACAAGGTATACTGACAATCATTATCTACTGATGACAAGGTATACTGACACTCATTATATACTGATGACAAGGTATACTGACACTCATTATATACTGATGACAAGGTATACTGACAATCATTATCTACTGATGACAAGGTATACTGACATTATATTCTGATGACAAGGTATACTGACACTCATTATCTACTGATGACAAGGTATACTGACATTATCTACTGATGACAAGGTATACTGACAATCATTATATACTGATGACAAGGTATACTGACAATCATTATATACTGATGACAAGGTATACTGACAATCATTATCTACTGATGACAAGGTATACTGACATTATATTCTGATGACAAGGTATACTGACACTCATTATCTACTGATGACAAGGTATACTGACACTCATTATATACTGATGACAAGGTATACTGACAATCATTATATACTGATGACAAGGTATACTGACAATCATTATATACTGATGACAAGGTATACTGACAATCATTATATACTGATGACGAGGTATACTGACACTCATTATCTACTGATGACAAGGTATACTGACACTCATTATCTACTGATGACGAGGTATACTGACACTCATTATATACTGATGACAAGGTATACTGACATTATATACTGATGACAAGGTATACTGACAATCATTATATACTGATGATGAGGTATACTGACAATCATTATATACTGATGACAAGGTATACTGACACTCATTATATTCTGATGATGAGGTATACTGACACTCATTATATACTGATGATGTGGTATACTGACACTCATTATATACTGATAATGAGGTATACTGACACTCATTATCTACTGATGACAAGGTATACTGACAATCATTATATACTGATGACAAGGTATACTGACACTCGTTATATACTGATGACGAGCTATACTGACACTAAATGAGGTATACTGTTTGACTGACCAAATGCATCTCATGTTTGCATTCACTCAGTAGAACTCTGGACAATATTGTGGAAAGCCTCTGTGGACTTCTATATTGTATCAGTATCCTGATAGTTTGATGTGACTGGCATTAATATTCAAGGATATGGTCAGTTAAGTTGCAATGTTGCATAGCTAGCTTTTATGGATGTGTGGCTGAGTGGTGTGTTGACGTACCAAAGTTAAGTAACATCGAGTCAAGGTGAATGGCACATGGATGGGTGCACAAAGCTACCCATGTTACATGATGGAAAGCACAATATTCCTATAGAATTCTTGGGGATTATATATTTGAGAGTCAAGTCTTTAGGTGACATAGTTTGAAAGGTTTTGAGTATCTATCCACAATTTCATTTACGTCTTGGACACAGACTTCTACTTCTAATGATAATGACCAACTTCAACAAGTTGAAGATAATGTCATTAGACAGAAGGAGATCTACCTTAAAGAAAAAGAAAGAATATATGTATATAACCAGACTATAAGAAATTGACTGCATCCAAGACAAAAATAAAACTGTGGATAGATAGTCTGAACATTCTCCTAGCGAAGGCTCTACCATGACAAGAGATGTGTATGCAGAGGATGTCTGGTTGAACCTAAAAGAGCTTCAGCTCATTGATAAAGTGCGTAATGTGATGGTTCATGGGCAGCATTTCAGCTGTATAATCCAGCAGCTACTAGCTTTTGGGGTTGTTCGGCTGAGTGTAATATCAGTGCAATGAATTCAAGTATACTCTGCACTAGGATGAGTGATTGCTCTGTTGTATATTCTGTGCACGTGGTACTAGCAAGCATTTTTAAAACTCCCTACCAGTGTGAATTTCATCCAAGATGACCACAGTTGCATGCAATATATTTTAAAAAGTCAATTTTATTGTAACACAATTTACCAAGTCCCTGTGGTTTCACTCAAGTCTTAGTCTGAACTATAGATCATTTATAAGCAAACATATTTCAAAACTACATCCCTCGATCCCGTTATAGATAAACATGCAACATACAACCAGATCTTCCAAACACTGTCCTGCAGACTATAACTCCCATTTAATCAGAAAGTGTCAACCAATGCTGACCTCATAAAGATACCACGATCTCCTCGTTTTATTGTGTTGAAAAATTAACGGTAAAAAGACTGTATCTGGTATGTTACTGAAAGTAAAGACAGATAATGTGATAATATGTGGTGTAGGGTCGTCTTGTCCTAACCTGTCATGTACTGAGCGGGTCAATTCTATAAGATTTCTTTTTAAAACTTACGATATAGGTCCTTGAGCTCGGGACAAGGCCACACATAGAAATAATGCAAGGCCCCAGACAATGCCAAGCACCATCACACCTATCCCTACCCCCGCGACGAGGGCCATTTTTCCTCGAGTCCGGTTCCTCGATTCTAATGTCAACAAATATGGCTGATCCCACTCCCGTAACAGAAGCTAGATTTGATTGGACAGACTCTGCGAAATCGAGCCAATCAGCTTCTACATTACAAACCAATGGGTGCGTTCGATGAATCATGATATTCATATTAGCAATTGTTTTCAACACTCATCATTAAAACTATAATTGAACTTAATATGTAAATTACAACCTCTGTATTAGACATAAACCATGCATCAAGCTGACGGTTTCCTTTTAAAGCTTATAATGTAACATTAAAACATGCAGCTCCGTAAACTCATACCTTATACAACATACTAAACTCCAAACACTCGGGCACATAAATAATTCTGAATTAGGATTAGAGATGAACAGTCCGCTATCTATCCAGTCCTACCCTAACGAAAGACATAGCATGTACCTCTATTTCAGACTGATTACATAACTCATCCACAGAAGGTTCTATTTCTCATCTCATGTGTATTTTACAGAAGGTTCTATTTCTCATCTCATGTGTATTTTTTCCAGATACAAATCAGGTGTTTTCTTTACAAATTTCTACACCACACTAAAGAAAATTAATTCAATCTCATTTCCATGGCTTTACATCTCAACCGGAATGATTACACCTTAAATGGACCCCATTGGAAATAAGCCTATTTTATAGGCTTTATGGGTAATCCAAGGCCAAAGGCATTTTCATCTGGTTTTATCAAATTTCTCTCTTTTTTATTGATATTTCTAAAAATTTCAACTATTTTACTTAGAAGATTTGCAAGCACAGTGTAATTTAATTTCTGCGATACTAGTTTAAACTGTGATATTTTAAGGTATGTGAAATTCTTCTGTGATATCTTATATTTTATAATTAATAATTTTAAGAAATCCACAATAATTTATTACTGATTTTAATTGTTATGGAATTGCTTATGTAATATTTGTAATGTGTAATTTTATTATGCCTTTGCCTGAATAAACATAATAATAATAATAATAATAATAATAATAATAATAATAATAATAATAATAACTGTCTACGTCACAATAAAAGTACACTTTGAAACACCGTTTTCCGAGTGATTTTTATTATTATTATTATGTCGACTGTTAAACTGTTCCGGAAATCATTGTTTAACTTCTAACCACATGTCCGTCATGATAAGACCAGAGTAGCCTGACCTGACTAACTTGTAATAGGATCGCATTATAATGAAGATATGCCTTACTGTTCTTCGAAAATATAGGTTACCATGCATACACTATATCTGTCCAAAGATCAGGTATGTGTTCTGTTAACTTAACAAGGCGTTTAATTAGATATTAGACGCGTTATTTATCAGAGACGTATATAACACGTGTTATATATGTCTCTGTATTTATTCATAACCTATTTTTAAAAACACAAATTAGGATTCAAGTGATAAAAAAACTTATTTAAAAAAAAATATTTTCAGACATGTGCAATCCTTGATGAAGTATCTATACAGTACCAGTTTTTATATTATAGTTATTGTAGATACATGCATGTTCCTGTAATTGTTTTCCTCGTGAATGTCGAGGACGGCTGATAAGTTGTAAAAACTTGTTCCTAATCCCTTGTGATTAGGATAACAATAAATATATTTAGATATAATTGGAATCGATTATCACACCTAAGACTCCTATTCGAGTCACTCGACAGGAATATGTATTTTCCCTGGTCTTTCACACCAAATCAAAAGGGTTGATTACAAGTGAATTGGTAGATATATGTTATTCGGGACGATCAGAAACAGATACCTAGGACAGCAGTGTAAGCCTTTTACAGACAGTTGTGTAATAGACAATGTTTACTTCCCACATCATACTGTCAGATGATACATCGCCGTCTTCTTCATCATCATACAGTAAACATCATCATCATCATACAGTCAACATCATCATCATCATACAGTCAACATCATCATCATCATACAGTCAACATCATCATCATACAGTCAACATCATCATCATCATACAGTCAACATCATCATCATACAGTCAACATCATCATCATCATACAGTCAACATCATCATCATACAGTCAACATCATCATCATCATACAGTCAACATCATCATCATACAGTCAACATCATCATCATCATACAGTCAACATCATCATCATCATCATACAGTAAACATCATCATCATCATACAGTCAACATCATCATTATACAGTCAACATCATCATCATCATACAGTCAACATCATCATTATACAGTCAACATCATCATCATACAGTCAACATCATCATCATCATACAGTCAACATCATCATCATACAGTCAACATCATCATCCAGTCAACATCATCATCATCATACAGTCAACATCATCATCATACATTCAACATCATCATCATCATACAGTCAACATCATCATTATACAGTCAACATCATCATCATCATACAGTCAACATCATCATCATACAGTCAACATCATCATCATACAGTCAACATCATCATCATCATACAGTCAACATCATCATCATACAGTCAACATCATCATCATCATACAGTCAACATCATCATCATACAGTCAACATCATCATCATACAGTCAACATCATCATACAGTCAACAACATCATCATCATACAGTCAACATCATCATCATACAGTCAACATCATCATCATACAGTCAACATCATCATCATCATACAGTCAACATCATCATCATACAGTCAACATCATCATCATACAGTCAACATCATCATACAGTCAACAACATCATCATCATACAGTCAACATCATCATCATACAGTCAACATCATCATCATACAGTCAACATCATCATCATCATACAGTAAACATCATCATCATCATACAGTCAACATCATCATCATCATACAGTCAACATCATCATCATACAGTCAACATCATCATCATCATACAGTAAACATCATCATCATCATACAGTCAACATCATCATCATCATACAGTCAACATCATCATCATCATACAGTCAACATCATCATCATCATACAGTCAACATCATCATTCAACATCATCATCATCATACAGTCAACATCATCATCATACAGTCAACATCATCATCATCATACAGTCAACATCATCATCATCATACAGTCAACATCATCATCATCATACAGTCAACATCATCATCATCATACAGTCAACATCATCATCATCATACAGTCAACATCATCATCATACAGTCAACATCATCATCATACAGTCAACATCATCATCATCATACAGTCAACATCATCATCATCATACAGTCATCATCATCATCATCATACAGTCAACATCATCATCATCATCATACAGTCAACATCATCATCATACAGTCAACATCATCATCATCATACAGTCAACATCATCATCATACAGTCAACATCATCATCATACAGTCAACATCATCATCATACAGTCAACATCATCATCATACAGTCAACATCATCATCATCAGTCAACATCATCATCATCAACATCATCATCATACATCAACATCATCATCATACAGTCAACATCATCATCATACATTCAACATCATCATCATCATACAGTCAACATCATCATCATACAGTCAACATCATCATCATCATACAGTCAACATCATCATCATACAGTCAACATCATCATCATACAGTCAACATCATCATCATCATACAGTCAACATCATCATCATCACAGTCAACATCATCATCATCATACAGTCAACATCATCATCATACATCAACAACATCATCATACATTCAACATCATCATTACAGTCAACATCATCATCATCATACAGTAAACAACATCATCATCATACATTCAACATCATCATCATCATACAGTCAACATCATCATCATACAGTCAACATCATCATTATACAGTCAACATCATCATCATCATACAGTCAACATCATCATCATACATTCAACATCATCATACAGAAAACATCATCATCATACAGTCAACATCATCATCATCATACAGTCAACATCATCATCATACAGTCAACATCATCATCATACAGTCAACATCATCATTATACAGTCAACATCATCATCATCATACAGTCAACATCATCATCATACATTCAACATCATCATCATCATACAGTCAACATCATCATCATACAGTCAACATCATCATCATACAGTCAACATCATCATCATACAGTCAACATTATCATCATACAGGCAACATCATCGTCATCATACAGTCAACATCATCATCATACAGTCAACATCATCATCATCATACAGTCAACATCATCATCATACAGTCAACATCATCATCATCATACAGTCAACATCATCATCATCATACTCATACTACCGTTATTGCTCATCTAAACAAAAAGTTTACGAATTGCTGTCACATCACAAGTCTCGTAACCTTTTAACTGATCATGACTTTTGAAATAAAAACAACAAAAACATACATAGATCACGTATACAGTATTTGCTAAGGCCCGAAACAATTAAAACCACCACCATTATCCCTCGTGGCCATTTTAGCATTGTGTGGATATTAACAAGATCTACTGAGGAGTTCACGAGGTGTATTTACTACAAAACTGTAGCTTACATTGTGCTATGGATGTCTACACGAAAAGATGTGTCTATTTCTCCATTGACAGACACGTGTGTCTAAATGCAACAGTTCCGTAAACCATGGTTTGAAATTGATCTTACGACGTTACGTGTTAAGGCTTAGAGATTTGATCTGATATATATTAGGTAGGACATTCAAATATACTGGGCATCGATTATTCTACAAAATTAATGAATGTCGTTTGAAAATTATCTGCAATTCTTAGTCGTGAATGTGCGCGCGCTATTTGTTTCGTTTATATAAATCGTGATATTTTACCGCACTGTTATAAATGAATACTAATCAGAAAATGACGTAAAAGAAGAAACTCCAGGTATACCGACAACTAGCCATGTCATACTTACTTCACCCGAGAATCCATCCTACATAATCTGATCCTGTGTCTGATGGTGGTGTACAGGACCCCCATATGGTACTACCCTTTGTTGTATATATATATATAAGTCCGACCTCCAAATCAGAAAGAATTCCCCTCCTGTTGTCTATGTCGTCATCGTTTGGCACTTTACACTACTTCGAAAGTTAAACCATTTAAATGGAATCTCAATTAGAATAAAAATATTTCCGGATTTTCTTACAGCATTTCTTTAGATGCGCTATTTATAGGATGCTGCAGTCATATTTTGTGATTCCTCGTCAGGTAATTTCGACACATATCGCTTTAACTTCGTACAGTGTCCAGTTGAGTATTTTGGATTTTGATATGTTCTTATTAAGGTTTACTGTGGGAATAGACAATATCTCTGCTGTACATCAATTCAAGTCATTTTTTAGTAAATAAAATCCTTATTGTAGCCATCTCTACATATCATCGTGTAATGATGAAACACGTGCCATACAGAATAAAACGCCTCACATATAAACTGGTATAGAGAACCGGAAACGAGTTTGTTATAAAGCCTTCACAACTTAACAAAACAAACAAAAAATGTACCAGACGAAGCAAGAAATAATATTTTTTTTAAAAAAATCAATATTTTTAATCCCATTTTGCAAGTTTTTTGTTTACCGACTAAACTACCTGCTCTATAAACATGTACCTTTTACATCATATATATATATATAATTTAGATAAAGATGCAGTGACATAGGCTTTGTCATTGTCGAAAGCTAACAATGCTTTTACTGACACGATCATGAAGGATTAGTCTTGGTGCCGTGTCAAGTAGATACAAACAAATATGGCTAATACATCTGTTTGGTCTTATATCCAGCAAATAACTGTTGGATCAGAAAGTTCAAAGTCGACTAATTATTGTCATATGCACGAATTCAGTTAAGTTCTAATAAATAAACTATCACTTAAAGGTCAAATCCCTGCTACATGTCTTTCTAACTGTTTGACATTGGTATATTATTCCGTAGAAAAAAATAAGTTTTTCGTCCCCGGGGACACTTTCTATCGCTTGACGATCAGCATCCCTTTACACTGTGTCATACCACAAATCCATCTCAACTTGTTTAACATCACTTTCATCTTTAATACCCTTGTCATCTAATACATTTAAAACACAGCTTATTTTGCCTACGATTACAAAATACTGATATAAAAACAGCACACTATAATTCCCAAATTAGCAAAGGTTTATAGCATGTATTGAAATCATTAAAATACTCATTTTAAACGATAGACATATATCGCCACATTTTTTGTTTGATTTATTTTTTCTGGAATCATGTTCGTGCTATTCTCAACATATCCACATGGCCTCCAGTGTCTCGGTTTTATTTCGTGCTATCGTCACTTTCTCTGATGTTTAATCCATACTATCGTGTTTTACTTAACGAAATCTTAATCAGAAATTAATTTTATCAATCATATCAGCAATTAGTCTGATTTATTATAAAACCGCATTGCATTGATATCACAGCAATTCCTAATGCAAAAACACAGTCAACATATTTTGCTATATCACAAAATCACTGATCAAGCAAGGTTTCCCGCCTAAGCACTCAACATATTTTGTGATAAATTTCTGAGTTGATAAAAATCGTGATTGTTAGTTTTAGAAGGGACAAGTTTCATGAACAGAATACATGTATAGTTTATCCTCTCTAAACTATGTTTTTCGCACCTCAACATGGTAAAATCTCAAGAGTAACACTACATTGCAGAAGACAATTTACCAAAACTAACAATTAAAGAGGTTTAGAAAGCACTTGGGTAGTATATCTTGGTATATGGTGTATCTAATATAAAAACTGCATTGCAGGTAGGGTGTAAGAATTGTACCTGCTTTCCCCGTTGCATGATCGCAAGAGGCGACTAAACGAACCCTTAAATCTATTTTCTTCCAGTCGCCCTTGCCTTTGCTTCTCTTCTATCATCTACGTCAACCCTCGCCAGTGTTGGTGTGGTCTTTTAGCCGCGACATATTAGAGCTTACCCAGTTTTGTGGTAGTGCAACGACTTCATGGTTCGTTCACTGGCGGTATAATTTGACCGGATGGGATGTCCTGCTGGGTACCTTAGACAATATTTCCGGGTGACAACACTATTTTTCAAGAAGGCTTCCGGGGACATCGTAACTTCCCACAAACACAAAACACACGTACTCACGTCATGGGTGTTAATAGGACCACAACCAAACGTACGTTGAGCAACGCTACAATTTCTAATAATTGTAATCTTGAACAGCTGACAGTGTTATCCTTTTTCTGTTCTGGAATAAAAAATACATATTGCTAAAGTCACAATCGAGAAAGAGCAACCATATTATTCAAACATTAGTCTTGTCATAATCTTTGACTTGTTGATGACAAGTCTCCACAACAGCTTTATATTTGAAGAAGAATGCCTGAAACGGATATTTATTTTTTTTAATAAAGATATCCAAGTTTATACTATACCTTTGTCATAATTTTGAGTCGTAGATAAAGCACGAAACCCGTGCTCTTCCGAAACACCTGGTTTTTATTCTTGTACCTTTTCAGGAGTCTTCGTGTTAATCTTTCTTTTTTCACATTTTTCTCTAATTTTACGGAATTTTGAGTTTTAACTATGATTTTGTTGCCATGTTGGAATTTTTCTTTGATATTTGACGTCATCAGAGGCCATCACTGGGTCTATTAATTATTTCTTAGTGGACATTCTATGCTTAAAATTTGGTCACCAAATGCAAAAATAGTGTTGACCTGATAATAAGATAATGGTCACTCATATATCTATTAATAATGTCAACCGATCAGGACCATTTATATAAAAAGGAGATGTATTTTAACATATGTACATCATTTATCAATGTTAGCAAAATGTAAATGGGGTGAGCTTATGAACATAAAATTTAGCAATAACTTGAGGAAGTAGAATGGGGAAGGGGACGGGTTGGTGATTGAAAATCACATTTAACAGTTTTTCTTTTTTTGTGTAACATATATATGTATCGGACAATTGTTGTAAAATAAGTGAAGTTTTAATATTGAAGGTTAATTTCTATGTCGTACTATTCAGATAATGTGTGAAAGTTTACAAGCCCTTTATGCATTAGGAAATCGCGTTGTCCAAGCCACTTTAAAGAAGCACGAAAGACGGCATACACAATACACATGCGTGTACTAAATAAGTACACACTATATATCTATCTTAAGTATATACCGAAAGTTAAAATTACTCCATAAAGTCCCACACCTATTGAAACAACAGTGCCGTGGACACAATATACGCCGTCACAAAATATAAAGATCAAGATTGGTCCTTTTAATTATCACTTTTAACATGTCTGTATCAAAAATCTTACAAAAATCAATGAAGATGACGCCAATATACGACCGCCTCCGGCGGCGAATAAAAACCTTAATCATGATGATTAATTACTGAAATGTTCGTCCAAGTAAATAGATGATGTAAAATGAAATAGAAATTGTGGTTCATGTAGCTGTTCGACTCTGGGAAACACACGAAAAAAACCAAACAAACTTAACCACAACTTTTTTCATTTGTGTTTGACTTAATGACATTGCTTGCAAATTAACTGGTGTTGTACCAGGATATTTCCGGGATATTCACATTTGTTTGCGAGGAATCGGGATATAATGTAGTTAAACCTGGCAAGGAAAAGTGTACGTTTGAAGATTAAATTTTAAGGACAAAAAGGTACAGACAAAGGTGTATATAAATACGTACACAACAAAACCGTTCACCGTTAGACAAGTGTACTGGTTTACTGATAATCTGCTAATAATTCTCGCGCAGAGATGTTTCGCACTGCTTATTCACGACACTGCTGTAAATTTGTTAGGGTTTGCGTATTGTGCAGTTCAAATTGTGACAGAGTCGTCACTTTCTAAAAAATAAACTATAAGTAAATACCAACATACCAACACAATCCAAACTCAAATTCGATAAAATTAAGGAAAAACATGAATAAATAAAATTACACGAAAACCCCTGAAAAAGTACAAAGACGACTTTATCCATGAAAATCATGCTAATTGGGAACAGGCCTTGATTATTGAATTAACAGCGACATGTAATCACAATAGTTTTGGGATACAGGATGTTGCTTTTCGCAAATGGAAAATTTCCAGTAGGGAAATTGAAATCAACATATTTAGCATACAGCTTGGCGCAAAACTCTCCATGTTGGTTTCGTTGTAGGACAAGATAAGCAGCTGGTGTTGAAGAGTCTGTCGTGTCTTTGCTTTCCTTTTGGGTATATACAATGGATGTGGTCAATTAAGTTCTTGGTATTGAAAGACAAGGCATCATCAATATATCTGAAATTTGCTTTCTTCGTCATCTTCCTTATCATGACATCCTATCCTGTGACATCCTTTTGAACAATGAAAAAAAATATAAACAACAGTGATAGTTTGATTCATCCGTGTGTTTTGTTCTACCTTTTCCACCACCTTAAGAGATGTTTTATGGAGTGATCGTACTCAAATAGTTTCGTCGATATACAAACGTTCACATCAATATTAAAGATGCAAAATATGATTTGGTATATAACTTACAAGTTCATACGTTTGCGATTATCACCAGCTTTCATGCCGTACATTACCTGAAAGATGTTGGTTTGTTTAATGTTATTTCCTTTTGGCATGCCAACACATAAAAGGTCATTAGGGCCATCATACGGTAAAACACACAAGGATCCAAACGGAAATAACATTAAACAAACAAATGTTAAAAATCTTAAATGGGTAAGTTAACAAAAAAGATTAAAATGGTACGTCATAGTCTATCATATAGATCAACATCTTTCAGGTAATGTAGAATTTTACAAATCTCGACACTTTCAAAAAGGGATCTTAGACATGTAATGTTACGATATAAACATTCTCGAGTAGACAGAAGGTCACTGCAGTCCATTAAAAATGTTTAACGGTGAATGGCTCATTACATCCTAGGCACCAAGGATTATCTTCGCCTTTCAATATATATGAATGTGTAAGGTATGTATGACCCATCCGAAGACTGGCAAGGACAACTTCGTCTCGGTGGTAATCTCAAAAGCCTGGAGACCATTCACCGATAACAGGTTTAATGGAGTGCAATTTGTTATTGGTTTATGTACTCCATTCCGCCTGCAACTGAGCTTTTAAAATTTGTTTAATAAATGGTTTAAAATCGGAAAATGAAGTTTCAAAACAACAGGTGGTGCGATAAAGCACAATCTGCTTTTTCATTGACTGAAAACCAAGATAGATGGTAAGAGTTAAGTTACTGTAGAAATCAAATAATTAGATATATTTCGGATATCTTATAGTTTGAAAAGAACGTCAAACACATGTGTATGAAGTAAAACGTTTCGAGATTCATAGGAAGTAAAAATAAGTTTTGCTGACACCAATGACAAAATACATTATCTTGAAATGGTGAACAGTTTAATTAGAACGACGACTAAAACAACATTTTTTTAGACTTCTAGAATGCCCGATTCAATTATCTTTTCCTTTGCAGGGGGTATCCATGTAGTCCATTCATTTGTTCACGTTTTTCTCCAGTTTTATAATAACTGTGTTATATTCTGAATACTAAACATGTAATATGTTTATCCTTCAACCACCGATATATCACAATCACATATATCAGAAACGGATTAAAGCATCCCTGCAACATGGCATGGCAAAATTGAAGGCACAACCGATGAAACTTGATTGGTTTAAAAAGAAATAAACTGACTAATCACAGGCTGTTATACTCCTTTCTGAGCGCTACCCAAAATCAAAGCCATTACAATATACCGTTATTCCACTTAGATATTCGTTTGGTGTACATCAAAGGATCAAACTAGTATTTTCCACAAGGTGTCGCTTTAATTTTGCCATGACATGTTCTTCGTCTGAGGGTACATCGATTGAAAGTGATCGTAACCCCTAGCGTGCCTCTTGTCTTCTGCACTAAAGCTATGTCGCGTAGGAACGTATCAATTCATGAAAACTTTATGCACTTCTTTAAAAAATTATCAAGGCGCCATTCAGGCGAAAAAACTTATCTCATATGTGTATGAAAACATAATACAAGTGCAATAATTTTCCGATAATCAGGCATCTAATACCGTAACAAATAAATCTGCTCATGGAGGAATAATTACAAATGTTCTTATAAAGAGTTAGTCAATACACACGTGTGTCAGCTGTAATCTAATACACAGGATCTGAGTGGCTGTCACAGATACTGAAGTGCATCACCAACTCTGTTTTCACATAGGATTAGCTAGTAACATTGCTGATAGAGAGTACTACACCTACAATATGGAAATAACTGAGAATTAACTTGCAGATGGAGAACGTGCGCGATTGTTTTCCCCAAAATAACGGATTTATGTTTACATAATTTTCTCATTGTAAGTGGCTAACAGTTTTAACTTAACTGAGCTGTATTTTGCCTACGTATTTATTTTTTTCTCTCACGCTATACTTATTGTTGTCCGTGTCCTATTATATATGTTTTGTATAACATGACATATTACAGGTTATTTTGAACTCCTTTCTTGAATTTATAGGACTTCCCTTTCATCATATACTCGCATAGCGCGGATTTTTACACTTGACCACTTTACATTCCTGTTCTTAATACGTTAATTTGCACAAGATCCGCTTAAACATTTTGGTTGTTTTTTGCTATTGAAAAATTTGGCCTCTGCAAACTCTGCAAATACATTCTCAGTTTGTTCATCCTGTTTCAGTATATCATTTAAACTGTTTATTGTTCGACGTAAGTTTTTATTTCTTGGGTTATATGTTGAAACAAAAGGAATTATTACTGAGCTAGCTTTTTCGTGGTTGTAATGATACTGTCCTGTTTAGTTCTCCAGCTCTTTTTATGCCATCTTCTATTATGCTATTGGGATAGTGTTGTAGGTTCAGAAACGTTTTGAGTTCGTTGAGACGTTCTTCTTTGACTTGTTGTTCGCTAACAATGATAACGATCCTTCGTGCCAAGTTGTACGGGTTGCACGTTTCGTGTGTCCTGAATGGCAAGATCCGAAATGTAAATGTTGATGAGTGTCCGGTTGTTTATAATAGAGGTCAGTAGCAATTTTATCATTTTGCTTTTTCACTGGTATGTATAAAAATGGGATTTGATTATCGTTGACTTCCATCGTAAATTTTATATCCGGATCAAGGGTATTGATTAAGTTATTGAATTCTAGTAAATGGTCACTTGTGTATCGCCAAATAATAAAACAGTCATCTAAAAATCGTTTCCAGTTTTCTGCTAAAATGTTGTAAACACTTCGCCCCGAAGTTCTTTCATAAAGTATTATTTCTAAGTAGCCAAGTATAAGTGTACCGTGCGTTGGTGCTACCCAAGTACCCATCGTTGTTCCTGTAATGTGAATATAGTGTTCAACATTAAATATAAATATATTGTTCATCAGAATTATGGTTATTGCTTCCAATATAAATTTCTTTCCAAAACGATTGGTAATTTTTCATGATGTTTTTTTATCCAATGCTCAAACGCCTTTAGTCCTAATTCTAAAGTTATTTTGGGGTAAAGGTTGACGACATCGAATGTTACTGGCTGTGCGTCCTTATCCGTATATTCCGGTAGATGTCTGAGAAAATCCAGGTCATCACATGTTTTACTTCTGTACTTAGAGGTTTTATGATAATGTCTAGAAGATGACTTAATCTTTGTATTTGCATTTGGTCCTCCTACTATAGGTCTATACGTGACATCTTCCGGATTTGCACATCTTATATATTCTTTAATAGCTTCCTTTATTTGAGGTGATTGGTGAATTTTGAGTAATCCATAAAAACACCTTTCTCTAAACACGAAATCGGTGAGGTAATGTATTTCGTTTTCGCTTAGTGTACTTGTATCTTGGTTTTCATTAGACACTTTGAAAAATTCTGTGTTCTCAAGAATACTCTTTATTTCTTCTTATTAAAGTCGTTGCCCATAATGACTACCACACTTCATTTATCGGCTTCTTTTATAACTATTGTTTCATCTTTTGCTAAAGAGTGTATCGCCATTTCTTCTTATTTTGTGATATCGCTTTTGGTGTCACTGTCCGGGTCGTTTGTTCGAGGTGTATAGAAATATTCTGTCAATCTTATTCTTTGCGTGTACGCTTTAATATCATTTTTGAGTTCCTGGTTATTTGCTCTTGGAATTGGTTTCAAGTTTCAAGTTTATTGGATCCTCAGATACATGAAAATGTATAACATGATGTAAAACAATACTATATCAATAGATACGTGACAAAATGGATGGTAACTGAAAGTCGTAACGCTTCACTGTATTTTGTTAGGACTATTCAAAGTACACAGTACTTTCATAGATCAGACTGATAACAACTAGAACAATACGATTTACTTATATCAATAAAAATGGTAGCATAACATCACGCTATATAAGGATACCATAGTGTTACTTCAATTTTGTTAAGACTTTAAAATAAACAGGATGCATTTAGTACTTTCAATTTTCATATTGATCGCAATTAGTACATTCAAATACACTTTAATATAACACCACATTATATAATGATAACACAGTATTGCTTCACAATATTTTGTTACGGATGTTCAAGATAACCAAAGGGCATTTGGTACTTTTGTATATCAAATTGGTTTCATTACACCACATTATCTAAGGATAACATAGTATTTTGTTTAGACTTTGAAATAAAATGGGGTATTAAGTATTTATATCAAATTGATAGCAATTTGCACATTATATACACTTTGCTATTATAACACCACGCTGTTTAAAATAAACAGAGGGCATCAGGTATATATGTAAAAGACTGATATCAATTAGTACATCTAAATACCCTTTGATATTATATAATGATAACGTAGTGTTTTTTCACAATATTTGATTAAGATAGTTTTAAAATAAATGCATGGCTTCTGGTAGTTTTTTGTATAACGCTGATATACTTGAGTTTCATAAAATCACTTATATAATGAAAACATTATCTTTCTGACAATATTTTGTCAAGACTGTTTAAAAATAAACAAAAGGCATTTAGAACTTTTTTATAACAAACTGAGAGCAATCCGTACATTTTGAGCACGTTTGGATTTCTCCAGTAATATGAAGGTAAGAATTTCTGTCTCAGTTCAATCAATCTTATATCAGTGCACTGAAATAAGTAATGTAATTCGTCACCTACTGAGGTATTACATAGAGAACATTTCCTATCCTGTCTCTGAACATTGCGCCATCTTCCAGTTTCAATGGGAAATTTCATATTACAACATCTAATTTTCCATGAAATCCGTCTGTTTTTAACAGAGTTGAGTGAGGTATGGCTCAAGCAGTAAAGAATTTTTAAAACTACTATAGAATAAGCCTCTAGATACATTTTCCGTTTCGTTTCTCCATTTCTGTATAAATTGATCTATTAAAGTTTTTTTTAATACTGGTTTTTATATAGTATTTACTAATTGGGCCCTGATTCTGGAAAACAGCGCTCTGTCCTACATCATCAAAGCAAGATTTAATAAAATCTACCCATTTAAACTTACACAAATTGTTGACATGAAGTTTGTATATCAGTCTGTACATAAGACTACTTAACTTTGACTCATGCATTATTAACGAGTTGTAAAAATTAACCATTCTGAGTTTAATATCTATTCCAGAGGGTAACGACCAAGTTCGCCATATACCATAACATTTGGTATCGTGTTTTTTACCCCTTAAATTATTTTACAAAATTGCAAGTGCACTTGCTCGACAATTTCAATATTTTCAAAGCCCCATATTTCTGATCCATAAAGTAATATAGGCTTAACTAAGATGTCAAATAATTTGAACTGTAAATCAATTGGAAGATGTTGATTTTTAATACTCCTATACACAGAGAAAAGAGCCTTTTGTGATTGTTCATGCAACATTTGCTTGCACTTAAAAAAGTTACCTTTAAAAATGGGGTGTATTTAAGACCTTTTGAAAGAAGCTTAATTTTTACATCCGTTAGAGCTCTAGTTGATAAATTTATTACTTTTGGATGGACCTGCTTTGCCAAGTTGTCGGGCAAGTGACCACATACCTTTTCACTTCGGTTCGGGGAATTGAACCCCGGACGTCTAGGTTAAGGCCAGTGCTCTACCACTACGCCGCGCTACTACTATAATCAATTTGCACAACAAAGCGAACATATTGAACTTAAAGAAAAAACAATCAAAAAAGAAACACTGGAGTTCCACAACACGATTGTAGACATACTAGAATAACATTAATCCAAAGTTGAAAAATTAGTGTGAATACTGTATTCCGAAATATTTTCGATCTCGTATAGTGTTCGCCCTTTTCTACCATCAACAGGATTATTTCAATTACATCACACTGTTGATAGATATTTGAGTATACTGGTGATCATGCTACACCCATTAACATATTCCCAGGACGCCATATCCTTTCACCTTCTAAAGCCTTGCTGTTCACAGTCGTAACTCTAATTTGAAATATGGGCGCAAATTTGTTTTACTTTTATAATCATTGACTTTTTATTTAGTCCTCAGAGGGGTATTGAACAAGAGTCGAATTCGTGTACCCCGGGAAACAGTATATAACTGGAAAGAAATCTAATTTGCTTTTATATTACCATTATCATTTAATTTCATTTTCACTGAAAACAATAACATTGTTACTTTAAAAGTAAGCGCACACTCAGTCTCTATTAAGGGTTCGTTTTAACTCTCCTTTACTC
Organism: Ylistrum balloti; assembly: GCF_031769215.1. Classification (NCBI taxonomy): domain Eukaryota; kingdom Metazoa; phylum Mollusca; class Bivalvia; order Pectinida; family Pectinidae; genus Ylistrum; species Ylistrum balloti. The sequence goes on along the minus strand of NW_026781875.1, from coordinate 237,376 downwards.
TCTGCTCTGGTTATATCAATTTTGATACGAAAACTACTAGATTCTAATATTAGATATTTCAAATATGAGTTGTAATCTTTAAATTTTAATCAATGATTCCACATTTTAGATGAAGGGCTGTTCACAGTTATTCAGAGAAGGAAGTTTGCATCATTTTGAATAATGGACACCATGTTTGTCTTGAACAGGGTATGTAAAAAGAAAATTAATACATATATCGTATTCCATAAACACTCAAATATCAGTTTTTCTTTATCTTGTAATAACGTTTTCTTTGAGACGTCAGATATTTGACCGGCAACAGATTGCGACCTGTTTCTGGATATCGGAATGGCTGCCAATGGAATAATGGTAACCGTTTTGTTCATTGAATTTTACATATAGTATAAACAGCAATAACATATTATATACGTCGTTCAAATTGCGTTTCCCCAAATTAAACATTTTATTAAAAGGAAATTGAGGTATCATGATATTAAGATCAGTGCGATTAATGACAACGTATGGTTTATTTGTTCGTATTAAAATTACTAGTATTTATTTTTGTCCGATTGAAAAAAAAATTAAATACAAATCATAGTCGTCACCAAGAACTACTAATACATGTTTATGTGTGACGGCGACTACACTCTATCATTTTAGTCCGACAAATGAAGCGATGTTAAGTTAATCCAGTCAATATACTTTCTTTTCCTGTTGTCGTTGTCAAAAAGTATGCTGTACTCGGCAAAGTATTTGTTAGCTCTCCTGTACCATAGAGTTGTGGGTCTCAGTGTCCTATACAGTGATCAGGGTATAGTACACCTGTCTTGTAGAGGTTACCTGAGATCACTGGATAGAAATTGCCGAGTCAGAAAGCAAGAGTCACTGAGGCGTAACCAAATCCTGCAACCACGGACTTTGACCAGGAAGGTTCTCCAACGTTATAGGCTGGGTTCCATGGGATTGGATGCATAGGCTGTGTGCTTATTATATGGTAATGTAATATTAACAGGGTTGTGTGACCAAAGTAAGTCCAAGTGTAGAGATATTTGGAGTAACCATATGAAAGCTTTGTGCTAGTTTGGGATCATGAAAACTTTGCTACTTGGAGAAGCTGTATGCTATGCCCACCTATGTGGGAGTCATGGGAGAAACAGGAGAGAGTGAGCTTTGTGCTAGGAAGTAGAATGCAGAGACGCCAACAGTGAACTTGGAACAGGGAGGCACATATCACAGAACCGTGCAGGGAGGCCTATAAATGAAAGCTATTCCCTAGACCCATAGTGGGAGCGACGGTCCCAGGACACCAAGTCAACTAGAGTGTTGTTGGAGGCCAGTTATATTCGGTCGGTGATGTAAAGAGAATTCATTCGTCTCACTGGTGGTGCAGAGTGCAGAATTTTGTGTTAGAACCTGGAGAGACAAGGATCTGTAATATGGGTTCAGTGCATTTAATCAAACATAGACGTAATGAATGAATATGTGAGTGGATGTGCGTTAGTGAGTTGTATATATATCTATGTTCTCATGATTTTGTACATATATATTCTAAGTGAATACATTTGTTATTTCATGCCGTTGTTTTATCTGTTTGCTACTAATTGGGCTGAATCTATACCAAAAAATCTTGACAGTCGTCAACACTAAAATTATGTTTAAAGTAGAAAACAACGCATGTAGGAGTGATAGAAACGGAGATAAATTCATTAAACATATACACCTTGTCAACCTCGTGCTCAATATCTGTGTTCGTGTTTTTGCCGTTTAGAATATCATTAATAAGTACTTGCATACAAGTAATGTCTGCGTTTGACAATTTAGAACCCCAGCACTTTGGGTTCTTAGAAGAAAAAAAGGACTGATTGATACGGCTTAATAAAAGTTTTTTTCCCCGAGTATATAAAAATCCAAATTTGTATTGAAGCGTGCCCTATACTTTTGTGGCTTTTGTACAAGATCAGGATAAGATTTATCATCAAAACATTTCTCTGTTGTCTTTAATAGAAGTTCAGTAAAGATGTGACTGCTAAGCTTGTTCGCATTTACGACAGTGCAGTGAAAAACTTCATAATCTCCCAGATGAAGTTAAGAAGTAAGAATGAAATATGAAACTTATAGTGAATCTCCTCAACATCATTCATTTATATATGTGTATTTTTTTTACATGTTTCAGTGAGTGAAATATGGGAATATGTCACTTTGACAAGATATTCATCCATCATCATTGCAATATATTAGAATGCAATTTAAAGCAGTCTTTTTCTGTTAATGGTCACCGGCAATGATCGGTGTATTGTACGATGTACAAGTAGCACTATTTATATCTGTAAACAACCGAGGAAGATAAACAATCTCGTGTTGTTTCCCTTCTGAAAATCAAGGATTCTCATTGGACGATCATTTGTGACTTCGATTCCGCCAGCAGACACATTCATCAGTAATGTTTATGAAGACCGTGTAAATTAAATTGGTTATAATTGATTAACGTTTGTACACCACCATAAAAGACTAAAATGAAATTCTCTAAATGTGTAATTGGAAGAACATATAACTATTCTGTTATAATATTGAGATGAGATGATGTACATAATAATTAACAGGGTTTATGATATCCACTCTCTAAGTCTGCTTAGCCTGTGAAAATATACAGGTATATAATGTCTTGTGCCCAGGTGGTGACCATGGACACACACCTGTGGCCAGGTGTGTCAAGGTGTTAACCAAATGAAAACGAAGTCCTTGACGATGTTGATGAATTACATGAAATGATGACAGAATTGAGAGATAGAGCGACCGATGCCAATGCCGAAGCCTGAAATATAATTTGATTTTCTGTGGAATTCCAGGAAAAGTTTTGGACCAAAACCAGAGTCCTGATGACGATGAACTGACTTTGAAAAAAATTATTGTACAAAAACTGAAAATTGAAAATGCTCATCAAATAGCTATGGCCAATGTGCATAGAATAGGTCAGCGCGACAGGCGTACGGGTGCGCGTCCAAGGTCGATTATCGCAAAGTTTGTATATTACAAGGACTTAGTTAGAGTAAAACGAAACGCAAAAGGACTAAAAGGGACACATTTCGGGATCAACGAGCAGTTCCCAAAGGAAATAGAGGACAAGCGTAAAACTCTGTATCCTGTAGCAAAAGAAGCAAGAAAACAAAACAAAAAAACGGTGTTTAATAGAGATCAGTACATTGATGGAGTGTTATACAAGAGCCCGGATGTTCAGCCCGGCCAGCATACGCCTACTCAACAACCGCGTACCAAACGCAGGCGAGTGAACTCTAATCAGCATCAATAGGGACACGCCGGAGGGCAAATCCCTTTCATAGACACTAGTTTTGTTTCAAATGAGTTAATTAGTACAGGAGGTGGTGGTAACAATAAATCTACATGTACATTAAAATTACTGTTGTTAAATGTTTGTGGTATATTGAGAAAAGCCCAGTATCCCGAGTTTCGTGAATTTGTAAATGATTATGATATTTTATGTCTCTGCGGGTCTAAAACTGACGATTTGGATGTCATTGATTTGCCTGGTTTTAAAACTGAAATGAAAAATAGGGCACATTTCAGAAAAGTCGGGTGGTATAGTTATAGTATATAAATATGACTCGGAAAATTATATTCACTTTATAGAAAGTGACAGTAAATATGTCAACTGGTTTAGGTTGGATGGGACGAAATTACACTGTGATGATGATTTTTTATTTGGAACAGTTTATGTCCCGCCCGAGAATTCCCAATACTGTGTAGGTGATCCTTTTTCAGAAATTGAGACCGAATACTTAAGATTATTAGCAAATTACAAAAATGTGTGTTTGTTAGGAGATTTTAATGCAAGAACTGCAAGCTTTGTAGATTTTATTGACTATAATGAAATAAACGGCAGAGATCAAACTGAAATTGAAATTCTAGATGAAAGTATTACCAGTCTGAATGAACTAGAAAATTTTGGTATTGTTAAAAACAAGAAGAGCCAGGATTTAATGAAAAATAATTTTGGGAACCGACTTTTAGACTTTTGTAAATACAATGACCTGTTTATTTGAAACGGAAGAGTTGGATGTGATAAAGATATAGGTAAGTACACATGTAAAAATACCAGTGTTGTAGATTATGTAATATGTTCCTCTAAGATCCTTAAGCGCACACGTGATTTTGATGTTTTAGATTTTAGCGCTCTTTTTTCCGACGAGCACTGCCCTCTCTCTCTTACTATAGGTGGAATAGCACTTTCCACTGACAACAGTAATATTCATGATAATACAGACTATACTGAACGGATTAAGAACTGGGAGAGTGAGAAATTACAGAACTTTATTGACAGCATAAATGATGACAAAATACAATATATTACTAATATAATTGACCAGTGTAATGACATCAATGACCTAGATATTGATACACTAATAGCAGACTGTAGCGATGTGTTGGTAAGTGCTGCTAAGTTAACTTTTGGTACGTATAAATGTAAGCATACTGATAAATGTAATACACCTAAGTCAAATTCTAAACCCTGGTTCAATGGTGAGTGTAAGGTGGCCAGAAGGGCATTCCGACGCAATAAAGGTATGTATAGACGTCACAGAAATGATTACTTTAACAAATATAAAGAATCAGAAAAAATATACAAACGTACAATGGATAAAAGTATTTACAAGTCTAGAAAAGATCTTAGATGTAAGTTGAAAGAAATGAAAAGTAATAATGCACGGGACTACTGGAAACTACTCAAATCTTCTAATGGTCCATGTAAAAATAAGAAAGGTAACATTTCACTCGATATGCTGTTTGATTATTTCAAAACCCTGAATGTTGAAGGGGATGATAACCCATTCGAAGTTAATGATATTGATATGGGTCCTGTAAATATTGTATTAAATAGTAATATAACCAGAGAGGAGGTGGAACATGCTGAAAAATAATAAGGCTTGCTCTAATGATCTTATCAGTAATGAATATATTAAATACTCGTCCTCTAAAATGATCGATCTCTATGTTATGTTGTTCAATGTTATTTTTAGCACAGGGAAAATCCCTGAAAGCTGGCTTCGAGGCTCTATCGTACCTATTTTTAAAAATAAGGGTTCTCCTTCAGACCCCAAAAATTACAGGCCAATCACTATTGTTAGTTGCTTTGGCAAGCTTTTTACCAGCATTTTAAATGAAAGACTTTTAAAGTATTCTGACGAAGTTAACTTAATATGTGAAAACCAAGCTGGATTTCGTAAGAAGTATTCAACTATAGATAATATCTTTGTGTTGTATTCTTTAATTACTTTTACTAATATGATGAAAAAGAAACTCTACTGTATTTTCATTGACTTCGAAAAGGCCTTTGACAAAGTTTGGAGAAATGGTTATGGAATAAAATGTTGCTTAATCATATAAAAGGTAAAATGTATACAACAATTTACAATATGTATCAAGGTATTAAATCTAATATATCGTTTAATGGTCAGAATTCTATATTTTTCGCATGTAATAACGGATTGAGGCAAGGGGAAAACTTATCTCCCTTTTTATTTAGTTTATATCTGAATGACCTGGAGGAATTTATGGTTAGTAACAATGTCATTGGTTTACAGTGCCTTAATAATCAGCTTGAAGATGATTTCCATATGTATATTAAATCATTTATTTTATTATATGCTGATGATACAATACTATTTTCTGACACGCCAGAAGACCTTCAAATGCTGCTAGATATTTCTTAATGAATACTGTAAAAACTGGAAATTGAAAGTTAATAGTGGGAAAACAAAATGTATGATATTCAGTAAAGGTCGTTTAAATAACAGATGTCATTTTAAATTTGATACAGAGGAGATAGAAATTGTCAAAAGCTTCACATACTTGGGCACTGTTTTTTCTCGTACCTGTTCCTTTAATGAAGCTAAAAATCACAACGTTAAAAAACAACTATTGCAATGTATGATGTTTTAAAAAAAGGAAGGTTTTATAACCTCTATTCAATGTATTTATGATTTGTATGATAAAATTGTTAAACCTATATTATTGTATGGATGTGAGATTTGGGGTTTTACTGAGATAGCTCTCTTAAAATTTTGTAAATTGTTACTTGGGATCAAACGTAGTACACCATCGTTTATGGTATATGGTGAACTTGGAGCTTATCCATTGAATATTTCAGTTAAAACGAGAATGTTGACTTATTGGTCTCAATTGATTAATTCAAAAGAAAACAAACTTAATGTTGTAATGTATAAACTTTTATATCATAATCAATATAATAATAATATTTCCTATGTAAGTTATATCCAACAAGTATTAAATGACTGTGGTATTAGCTATGTTTGGAATGTTCAATATATTCAAGATCTAGATACCTCATGATTAAAATCCTATGTAAAACAAACACTTCACAATCAGTTCACGCAGCAATGGGAAAATGATGTATTTACTTCTTTAAAATCTAGTTGTTACAGAATTTTTAAAGAAAATTTTGGATTTGAAAGATATTTGGATATTTTAACAGATAAAGAAAGAAACACTTTTTTGTGAATTCAGAACAACAAATCACAGGCTCATTATCGAAACCGGAAGTTGGAATAATACTGTACGTCACGAAAGAATTTGTACCTTTTGTAATAGTCAACAAAAAGGGGACGAATTCCACTATTTGCTAGAATGCCAGTCACTTGTTGAACATAGAAAATTATATGTAAACAAATATTATTATACAAGACCGAATGTATTAAAATTTAGAGATCTTACTAACTCTAAACACGATAAAACTCTGAAAAAACTTTGTAAATTTATTAGAATCATCTTTATTAATATCTGTCCTCCACAATACAGCACAAATCATGAACTGAGCTGTTTCAGTTCTAATTTTGACGTTTTATGATTAATATGTATATATTTGAATGACATCACTTGTACTGTGCAATGATATGTTAAGGTATACATGTACAATATATATATATACGATATATTAATCATTAAGTAATAACATGTATACAAACTTATTATATCATAACTTATGTTGCATGTACATAGTATACAATGTATGTATTCATACTTTCTATCTGGCTGAACAACTTTATTTAACTTTGTTGCTTTGTAAATATGTTTTCTCTGTACTGTATGGTTAAAGAGAAATAAATAAATTGAAATTGAAAGGTATACCAGCTGATCCATCTTCCAATTGACATGTTGGGCAGATATCTGTGCTCGTCCCAGCTGTGTTAGGTTTGACATTTTAAAAACATTGTTTTGTATTAAGAAGTGTGCATACACATTTATAGCGGAATTGATGTCAAAGAGAGAAAGCGGTGAAAATGGATTGAAGGTAGTACCTAGGTCATATCATGTCATAATAAAGATATTTCGTGCTGGTGACCTTGAAATGTCACATGTATTTCACTCTTATGACTGAATGAAATCTACATTTTTAACTCGTTCTTCGAGCAAAAATACATATATTCTGTCATATTCGTGGAATAAATATGAAATTTTTTTTGCAATATTTTGTTACTGTTGTTACTGATAAAGAAAGTCATTTACACACTGTTACTCTCATTTACACTAGGCCCTTGCATCATTGTATCATCATCATCATCATCATCATCATCATCATCATCATCATCATCATCATCATGACAACCAATTTTTTTCTGAAATGTACACATACTTAAACACTCTTACTTCCGTTCATGCTGCAGAGAGAGAGAGAGAGAGAGAGAGATGGGGGGGGGGAGGGAGAGAGAGAGTCACATAATAATTCAGTTTTGTACAATGATAAATATCATTAGATAAACAGAGAGTGCAAGCAAAAGTAAAGGACCAATAATATACATATACAAATGTCCAATCTTGTTAAAATATCATATCAAAACTAGTATAATATAGCGGTATAAATAAAGATATTCAATTGCAATGACAGGTTTCCATTTTCTATAGCCAATATCAAACTTTGTGCTCAGTTTTTTTGCTAGTAACTTTATTTTTGTGTTAGGTGATGATCCTTAATGGTATAGATTAGTGTATTGGGGCAAAGATAGTAGCTAAGACATCTAGTTTTATAGCTATCGTACTTGATAACAACCAGTATTTCATTATCAATATGATTATGATTTTGTGATAGTATTCCGAAGAGAAAAGATTCTCTGTTAGAAGCAAATGAAATATTCAGGACATTTCAAATCTCTGGAGTAGTGTCTGAACCTTTTAACATTCTCATAGATAGTGCACAATAGTTTCAAAGATACATAATGTACAAAAAGGACCAACAACTAAGTTTATTGTATGTAGAAAAGTGTTTGTTGCCAAATATGATGTTAAACCCTTAACTTAACTTAGCATGGTATTTCACATAACCTCTTCCATTTTCCAATAATAATATCGAATTCCTAATTCCATTTTCGAATTCCACTTGGTTGTGGTGTTGTTGAGATGATACAGATCTAGAAGTCTTTTGAACTTTTTTTTGAAAAAAAAAACTCTAAGAGGGGTTGAATGGCAGGCAAAGATGGAGGTTTGAACTAATATAGGCTATGCCTGTTGTTCGATCCTTTTTCATTTTGAAATAAAATTGGTTGAAATCCAAGAAGGAACGACAATGCCCTGTTGTATATTACACCTAAGAATTTGGCTTGTTCAACGACCGGAATGGGTGCATCACAAAGAGATTTATTTGGATCGTCGTGTTGTTTCCACATTTGACAAAAATGTGTAAAGTGCACCCCCTGGTAGCGTGAATGTTATGTATACTCTTAATCTATAGAGCTACCTGCTTCAGAGGTGATTGGAAACCCTCGGCTACCTGGCCGAGCACCTGAACAACTTACAATAATGGATAGTAAGAAGTATAAGCTCGGACAGTAATTCTGTCCTCACAAACAGGGCGCAGTACCAGCGACGTGAATCGTGCCATGCGATAGAGCAAACATCCGACCTGTACCAGGACAGTGACCTCGTACCTTGAGCCAAACAAAGGCAGAGACAGCCTTTCACTCGACACAAGCAGCAACTGACTCAACCACTGTCCCCGAAAAGACACTAGCCAACGACCGACCACGTGTCCTTGACAACTCACAGCCCGTTCTCTCTATCTCTCTAGAGCCAGTTCCTGACGCAACCTGTCACTGCGGTCTGCCTACTACGTACATCAACAACGTATGGTCACTGGACTGTGCTTGAGTTGATTTTGCAGGAAATCCCTTACACAGGAGCTTTACCTATGTTGTTATAAAGCCTTTTATCCGTCGCTTGTAGATATTTCCCAAAATATACAAAAGCCTTTTCGACCCAGAGCATTATTGGTAGCCTTGTTAATGAAGACAGTCTGGTGGAACACAAGTACCAGGACATTTGCATAGATAAACCATTTATGTTAGAATCATCAATTACATTCTAATATATTCATATTTACAGAATAAACTACATTTCTCTTCAATAAAAGAAAAAATGAAAATGATTGGCTATGACTTTAAATCATCTTAGCATTGGTAATGAAATATGAATAACAGAAGTAGCAAACGTTTACCCAACATTACTTAAAGGGGGATAATTCTAACGAAAATCATCAAATAAATGGAGGAAACCTGACTGAAAACATTGTTCTGGATCATTTTGCTTTTAGCAAATTTCCTCGGAACAACCTAAGTTGGCGACAAAAAGTTACAGTTTGAGACGCGACAAAAATATTATCATTATGACATTCTTAACGGCCCGTCAACACATAAAATGTCATCAGGTCAATTAAATGGTACAAACGTACAGTGATCCAAAATGGAAATAACATCAAACTAAAAGTAAGACAAATGCTAGAAATTTAAATGGTTATATAATCACAAAAAAAAAAATAAAATAAAACTGTAAGTCATCGTATATGATAAAGACCAACATCTTTCAGCTAAACTAGAATTTTATCAATATTAGCAGTTCCAAGAAGGGTCTTAAGACAACCCTTTATCCAGGAGCTTCTGGCGTTGGTACAATGTACAATGGCTTACAATTGCTGCTATATAAAACTTTTTATCCGCCTCTTGTAAATATTTTTTTTCGAAATATACAACGGTCTTTCCGATCCAGAGTATTAGGGGTAGCCCGCTGTTATGTACCTGACAGTCTTGTGAAGCTCAAGTAACATTTACATAAATAAACCATTTATTTAAGAATCAGCAATTACATCCTTTATAATATCATTTACAGAGTAAACTGTCTTTCACCTAGGAATACTTAATAAATTATTTGTTATCACTTTTAATCATCTTTTCGTCGGTAATCAGATCCAATTTACAGAAGTAGTAAGTAGACACATACAATCTGCTTTTGATTGTGAAAATTTAAATTCATTTTCATCTGTCCAAATTTGGAGTCGATTCATTTTTGTAGTTGTCTTTCAATGGTATTCATATGCTGAGATCAATAGCATATAATGAAGTCATCGACATAATGAGTTCCCCCCATAATGTTTTGACAATATTGTTTACTGTATGTCCAAAATGTGTACCCGAGAGAATGCCGCCTTATGGTACATCCATTTCCTGCTAATGGAAAGAGTCGTCGATTTTGTAGCAGCTCAGTGGCAGGAGAAATGGAATTAATAATCCAAAAATAAATTGCACTCCGTAAAAACCTATCATCGCTGAATGGTCTCCATGTTATAGAGACAACCAACGAGATGGAGATGCCTTTGCCCGTCTGTATGTTTCAACGGTTGATGGTCCTAATGACCTTTTTTATGTGTTGACAGGCCTGCTATTCCGTAACTATTTATGGCTGTGTGCCCAAAGGCTGGTGTCATTTGGTAAGTTTATGTTGAAGAGGTAGCACTCGAAAGTAAACAAGTCAAGTGACGCTTTGAAAAATGGACAAAATCGCTGAAAGAGCAGTGATTCACTATTTGTATAAGAAATCTCTAGCATCTAAGGATATCCATACTTATATGGTAGGAACGCCAGAGAATGATATTTCTTCATATGCTACATTTGATCACTGTTACAACCCCAGAAATGGTCAATAATGTCAATGATGTTGTCATGGCTACTTACAAAGAATGTAAAGCCAAGGGGTACATTTCATTCTTACGAAAGATCTTCCAATGAGCGCAGCTGTTGATCAAAATCCAACCAGCTGAGCTTTGTCAAGCGCTTATTTGAACCAATTAAAGGTAGAGTCTGCTATGTTTCTGCATAGGTTTGTGACTAAGGATTAAACGCGGGTCCATCATTTCACCCCAGAGGCCAAACACTCTGGTTCACCCCCACATAACCTGTGTTGTCTGGAATGCTGATGGCATTCTGATGGTAGATTAAATGCAAAAAGATCAAACTACCAATGGCACAGATTATGTATCACTTCTTAAGCTGTTAAAAGAAAATACCAAGCGGCGTGGAATACTCAGTAAAGGAATGTTGTTCTACCAGGACAACCCCTGTTTACAAGTCTGTCACTGCCATGGCTGTCATTAACGATTATGGCTTTGGATTGATCTTGTTCCATGGCATTAAGGCTCTAAATCATCGCTTGGACAATGTATAGATAATAAAGTGATTTATATAATAAAAAAACAACACACACTGTGCGCCAAAAGTCAAACCCTTGAATTTCTGGCTCACAACTAATGCATCAGCCTTACGTTTGTATTTATCGGGTTGTGATTACATTGTTTACAAAATGTTTGCGCTTATTTTCTTGAAATTGTGATTCCGCTGTCAGACAGTTAACTATGATAGCAAACGAAGAATTATTCACTCTAAGAGACATTGTAAGCATTGCTCTATCCCTATAATAACATTACGTAACCAACGAATATTAATATGTAATGTCGTGGAACATCACAAAAAAGTCATGCAACTTTGTTTCAACCAACATTGATGTTTAAATTTTACATAATGTTGTACCAACGTTATGTGTGTCCACTAGATGGTTTCAGCCAACGTTTTATCACTTTGTCTTCTAACTTTGCCTTTGACGTCTCTTAGCGACGATTTCTACTAATGCTAGATGTGGTATTTGGTCATTGTTCTTGTACGCAAAGTCCCACAGCTTGGCAAAATATTTCTCGACCAATATCTCCCTTTCTGACGTTGATCTTTCGCTTGACAATCCTCTATATATGGAATTATTCAGCCATGGTTTGATCCCAGCTACGATGCGGTCTGCATACAGCTTCTTAGTGGCTTCATCTATGTTCAAATTCAGGAAATAAAGGGTCAAAGACCTTGAAGAATGCATGTAAAGGACAACATTATAGTAAAATAATCGAGCAACTACTTTCATAGATATTTTAGGTAAAGCTTTACCAACTGAAATATTCAAGCATTTTGTACCATGGTTATCGAATCGTACAACTACAGCAATGAGTGCATATATTGACTTTCATTCTGATAGTTATCACCTTTGTTGGATACACTGAATGTAGGATGCTTCAACTGATGAACGAAAGATCGTATTGATACTAGTTCCAAACCGGTCTCTTCCAAATCTTTATCATTTTCTTTGAATGGCGCAATGTGTTCAGTTTCTGTCCGCTCAACCAGGGAACAGGAACTACAATCCAGAAACTCGTTCTGTTGATGGTAAGCAAACAATATATTTATATTTAAAGAAATTATTGAAAATTTAAGAAAGTGATATCGAGAGTAAACTGTGTATGAATAAATTATTTTATCATTAAAATAAACGCTGTTGAATAGAATTAAGTAATTAGATAGTTGCGTAACGTAAAGACTCTGACATGATACATTTGCAAATAAAACCTTTCACCTTTGTTATAAGACCATCTGCCAGCATCGTTTTCAATATTTGATCCAGCGTTGCCTTCCCACCATGGATGTTTACCGTAGTCTCTCCGTATTTCGTAGTTCCAATATTGAGCACCACCAAATAACCGCCTCCAATAACAAATTAGTAGATCAACGTGAATAGCACTGTGTTTGTATAAGGTATATTTCACCGGTATTTAAGGTATTTTCACGAGATTACATGCATTTTACCAAGCTTCTTTCTATATAAAATAAAATAATCACCGGAAGTCTGAGGAAAAACTACACACTTCTATACATTTTCTATATATATACCTGGACGAAGTTCCTTTCCACGCATGACCAAGAACGTTTTCCAGTCTAGCGCTGCTAGGGTTTTCAAGGCTTTAACATCATTCTCATTTGATTGGTCTGGAGACTGGTTAATATTGGGTCGACGCAGTCTGCAAGCGAACGAGTTCTGAATCACTTTTTACTCAACATTGAAAAACAATGGAAGAATTATCGATGACAATATGTTTCTAGTTATGACTGAAATCATTACATACTTAATAACAAAAATACAGTGATTACTTATTAGAGTATTTGATTACAGTTGTCATATATGTTGATCACATAACTTGAGTAAATTTAAATTACAACAGTTTCTTTATCTTTATGAAATTTACGAGCTGTTGATTGTATTACCTTTTAGACAAATTCATCGCAGCAACAGATGAAAAGATAAAGTCAGTGGATTGATCTGGCAAGCACTGCTTAAACATCGAACGTCCAATAGCAGCGGAGAACACATCGGGGCCACGGCGAAGGCCTTCTTCATGGTATTGTAAAACAAAAACCATATAATGTAGAGGGAACTACAATGATGTGTTAAGATAAGACAATATGTGGTTTGAACGTTCTTTCTGTAACGTAGGACGAGCGTCGAGTACTTATCAGGGGAAAAAACAATGCAAATATTCAATTAACAATTTAAATACTAGCAATTTATATAGTTCATTACATAACGCAGTGTAAAGAGTAAATAAAGTTATAATTTAACGTACCGTTTCGTGCGGGCTCAGAAAGACCTAACAACTACCTTACGGTATCTCACGGCTTCCATACTTTTCAAACATGCGCACGTTCTCACCCGAGTATTCTAAATGTCAATAATATATATATATAAGTTATAATAACTGCCTCAATATATAGACTTGGATACACAAAGATATTCCTAGCTAATAACAACAAAAATGTTTAAGAATATCCGCCCTACTTTAGCATGATACATCATAATAACAATGCTACGCTTGGCTGAGCCGCACGACCGAAACGGATGTTTACCAACGATATTTAATAAGAAACGGGCAAAGAAAACAGTAAGACATAGGGAAAATTATAAAGCTGGACTTATCACAGTCTGTAATCTGTGCCTGTTTATCATACACAGCCGCTATTGCAAATAGAATCGGGTAAATAACCCGTAAACACGACTGCCATGAATTCCCACTCACCTGGTCACACAACAAGATACGGTGGCCCGACAGGAACAACGAAAACACCGAACGTACACAAACAATAAATATATACATACGACGTGACACTTTCTAGTTTTAGAAAATAACAAATTTACCTTGTATGATACTGAACATTCTGTTGAAGTCGTTATCTGGCAGATCTGTGTAGTGTAGCATGATCTGTTTATGGTATTTTCGGACCTTTTCTGAAATATCAATATCAACCAAATATTGTATCAATATTCATTTGTTCGCCCTCCACCCCCCGCCCCCATAAAAAAACAAAAACAAAAAAATAAGGATCATGTATGCTTTGCTTTGAAGGTTCAGCGGCTGCAGCGAGAAATATATCATATCTCTTATCACAACTAACATGTGTATATGGAACTGACTTACCAATGATTTCATTACAAAGCACCAAAGATGTGGATCCATCAGCTGTGCCGATGTCAGCGACTGTTATCAGAGGACGTAAGGTGTTAGAACACCGAAGCATTTTATCTGAAAATAAAAAATGCGCTGCTCTAATCAAGGAATATTTCAAAAGAGACAAATGAATAACACCATAGAACACATTAATGATAAGCTATAACGCAAAGAAATAATTTATTACACGGTTTCAAATAATGAAATACACTGTGCTATACAGCTAGAATTCAGGTGTTGAAGACAACGAAGCTTATTCAAATGATATTAGTAAACAATGCATTTTGTAAATACTATAACGATAGTATGTATGATATAAATTATTGTCATTGCTGAGCTTTTTAATATAAAAGTATTTTTTATTGAACAAGCAGCTGAAAATTGCAGAACACAGCATTATACCTCTAAGACATGTATGAAGAAATGACTCAACACGGGGCAAAATGATTACCTGCTTCCTAAATTCAATACTAGTATAAGAAATGTTAAATGTGATATGCATCCCTAACAAAACAAGAACTTATCGTAATGAGTACTATAAAAAAAATCCCCAAAATCGAAAATGAAACAACAAAATAATGCTGTACAATCAAGTCATGTAACGTTTCCTTAAATGAATTTCATTGATTTTTGGAAACGTTTCTGAAATATTGCCAGCGTAAAAAGTAGAACAGATCAATAATACTGATAAGTCAAAACTGACCAAACAGTAATATGTCCCCACTTGGGTTTATAAATAATATTGCTATCCTTGTTCAATTATAATATCAAGTAAGGGCTCTTTATGATTAAATAATATGTTAGCTGGAGCTGGTTTTTCATCCGTAGCACCAAGACTGAAATTCACTTCTATAATTTTAGCAGGAAAAAACAGGTGAATATAATGACAGAAAGTATTCTACCTAGACAGTCCATGATAACGTCCCGGCTCTGGTAAAGAGCATGTCCATTTGTTGCAAGCATTCCACCATGTTCCAATACCAATTTGTCAAACACCACAGAATTCGAATTTTCCATTGTCTCCATTTGATTCACCGTTTCCTTTATCTAAAACGGAATCATGTGTATTACAGCCACATATCGTTTTCTTTGGTGATTCTGAATATATGGTTATATCTTTACATACAATCTTGTTCTTACTTTATTTCGTGTATTCACTCGCGTTTTTATTATTACTAAGACTTTTCACTAACTGGTTTTTTATTCAGTTTCTGAAAGTTATTAAGGCTTTGTCATCTGATGAAAAGACTAACTGCTATGTTTCTTCTGATTATTTTCTTCCGAACATTGTGGATTCCTAATATTATGATCGGTGCATTGTCAACTTTATATATTGTAGGTACGTATCTGAAGGTACCAATGGTAAGTTGTATGTACGGAAAAAATCCAATATGGTTGCCATTGTTATTGTGATCATGTAAAGTTATTTAACGTACTTTCAAAGTAGTATATTTTGTAAAACAAAATACGGAAGAAACATTTATTAATAACCAGGAGGCCCATGTTGATGGCATTTTGTAGCAAGCTGTGATTAATTGCAAGTGCAGGTAATCCTCCAAGATCTCTATTAAAACTGTCAAACCACCTTAGGTTAAACAAATAGTCTAGGTACTTTTCAATGGTCCCCACCTATCTCTTGTTATGTTAGTAATAATGGATACAGAGACAGAACAGAGTAGCAGACAAAGTGATATTGGTTTGGAGAAAAATTCTACTGATGAAAGACTGAATGACATTCATCGTATGTTGTCTATGATGGTTACCAGAGACTTCATGGAAACGAAGCTACAGGGTTTAAAACGAGACATAAAGCAAGAGAACAAGATGTTGATAGACAAAATGGAGGGACGTATATATGTTCTAGAGACGGAGAACGATCAACTTAGGGAAAGAGTACACCTTCTAGAGAGCCAGATGGATAGAACGGAGGTCAGATTCTGTGAATTAGAATCGAAACATAACGACCTAGAACAACAAGGCCGGAATTTCTATACGGATCGTAGGGATTCAAGATACTAAAGAAAGAGAGACAGTTGAGGAATGCATGGAGAAAGTTGTGCCATTGGTTCAGACCGACACTGATATCGCTCATAGACTAGGGAGATACACGTCGAACAGAACTAGACCCATCATCGCCAAGTTCAATCACAGAACGAAGAAAATGACTCTTACGTACACGGAGGAGTTTGAAAAATTCAGGGACTGTGATCTTTGAGGACCTTACCAAGTCTAACCATACTAAAATGAGTGAAGCTTACAAACTGAATTGACTACAGAACACATGTAATTTGGACGGCAAGGTTTTTTCACGATTCTCAAAGACGGGCGGAAACGTAAACTTTCGTATAACACCATCATCACGGATGAGTTTCTTATGAACGATGCTAACTTTCGCTAGTTACATGTGTGTTGATTCGCATATATAGTTCCGCACGGGACTACAGACACCATACGAGTGTTTAGATGAACTTATCTCAGTTAAGTTAGTCTGATTGTGAACAGTGTATAATTGTGGTGGGAATTTCTTTGTTAATGTGTGGATATGTTTTCGAACGCATGAATTTTTAGGATATTTACTTCCTTTTACACTAAAAGGAAATAATAGCTGCAAGCAAACGTGTAATTTGGACATATATATTGATTTACACGTATCTATGCATGATAGATAATTCATTTATATTCTGTACGTTAAATACTCTAATGTAGTTCTAAATTCCTATTTTTAGAAACAAGTTGTGCTCTATGTAAATTGTAATATTAGGTATCTTTCAAAATACTCCTCTATAGATAAAATAACGTATTTATATTGCGCCTGACAGCCAGAGCGTCTGTGAACAAATAGATCGTGTCGCTATTGCTAGGTTTCTTCACTACACAGGTAGTTGATATCGTAAGAATTTAGTGCATACCAGCATACTATACATGTATAATTGAAGTCCGTGATGTAATTTAAACTTACAGGCACTGCGACTCGCAGTATATTATAGTTCTTCCTTCTAACTATATATAGTCAGATGTTTGCATTTGGTGACAGATATTTCTATGCGAGGTGATAAAATACAATGTATTTATATGAGGTATTTCCCTTTGCTCTATATAGCAATTTACAAACTACTAGGGTTTTACCATTTAATCACCTTTAAGTTAAAAAGGCAACTTTGTTACGATATAAATTATTTATTAAGATGTACTCATACTATGTATCTGTAAGAAATACGACTTAGCGAGTGGTGTTGTGTGTTACTCTGTTGAAGTTCCTAAATATGTTTTATCTATGTTTCTTCTATCCTTTCTATCTCCCTTTCCACTATCACGTCTTCCTTGTCTGGAGAGGTACCTTAGTATACGTGGCTAAATTTATCTCGCATTACAAAATATCAATATGAATGATAAATTGTCAGGACCTGTGTAATAGACTTAAAAGAAAAGATGTATTTTCGTACTTGAGAGGAAACAAACACAGTATTTACTCTTTACAGGACACCCACTTTACTGCTGAACTGGAAAATATTATCAGACATGAGTAGGGGTATTCCGTCTATTTTAGTTCTTACAGATCTAACTCTCGTGGGGTGGCAATTCTTTTAAATAATGATTTTGAAGCTTAAGTACATAAGGAAAAGAAAGATCTTGGCGGAAATTTTATTGCTTTGGACATCGATATTGATGGATCTAGGATAACTCCTAGTACATTATATGGACCTTACCAGGATACCCCTGACTTTTTTAGTCAAGTTACTGAGACAGTAGATAGTTTTGGGAACGAACATATAATAATTTGTAGGGATTTTGATTTAATTTTAGACCCGTCAATAGATTACGATAATATAGACAAATTAACAATAGCACAGCTAGCTATAGATAAAGAATTGGAAATTATCCAAAACATAAATCTGATAGATATTTTCAGGGAAAAGCATCCAGATACCAGGCGCTATACTTGGCGAAGGGTAAACCCAGTGAAGCAGGCTAGATTAGACTTCCTATTTCAGGATCTCTTTTATCTAGTGTTAGTAAGTCTAGAGTAAAACCAGGATATCGATCTGACCACTCAAGTCAAGTAATATCTTTAACATTAAAATGGGAATGTTCTTTGGAAACTTAGTAACTCTCTATTGTATGAATCTGAATACTTGGATTTAGTTTAAGCTTGCATTAAGAATATTAAGCAGCAATATTGTTTACCCATCTATAATTTAAACTCTCTTAACCACATTCCTGATAGTGAACAACAATTCCTGATAAATGACCAATTTTTCATAGAAACGCTTTTATTAGAAATAAGAGGTAAGACTATATCATATGCATCATTTAGAAAAAAAAAAAAAAACAAATTAATAAGAGAAGACGATATTAAAAGAAGCTATTGCTCGGCTAGAGACTGAAACTGATCCAGATCAGGGACTTTTAGAGGGACTATTCGATCAAAAAAGATAAAAGGTAGTTTAATTCGGTCAAGGGCAAAATAGGTAAAGGAGGGAGAAAAACCTACTAGTTATTTTTTAAACTTAGAAAATAGAAATATTACCTCCAAAATCATCCCAAAAATCCAGAAAGAAAATATTTTGTGTAAATCAGTTGTTGATATTCAAAAGCTTTATGAGTGTGGAAATGAGTATATTTACAACTGTGCATCTAATTGTCGGAATATCCTCTGGCGAGATGTCTTCAAGGCTTGGTATTTACTTAATAACTAATTCTGATAGTATTTATAAACATGAATCAATTCTAAAAACACCTTCATGGTATAATAAAGACATAAAGATTAATAGAAGGCATGTTATTTTTTTATTCCAAGTGATTCAATGCTGGTGTCTATACAGTTAATGATTTACTACGAATGTTGAAATGGGAATTTTCTCTCCCTTCATGAATTTGCATAAAAGTTTCCAGATAAATGTTAATTTCCTTTAATACTATGGTCTAGTTCGTGCAGTCAAACAATTTCTTAGAAATTATGCTGTGTTGGAAACTCCTTCTCAGGCTGCCCATAAGAAATCTTTTTCAAAAATAGAAAAAAGGTTAAACGAGTTCTATAATTTTATCCTCCCAGCAGCACCAGAGCCTACTGGAGTCAGAAAATGGAATCTGGAGTTTGATTTTAATGATGAGAAATGCAAAAAATATTCAAAATGCCATTCTTAGTTACCGAAAATTCTAAACTGCAATGGTTCCAGGTTAGAATCATACATCGTATTTTGGCAACAAATACTTTTCTTCATAAAATAAACTTAGTTGGTAGCCCTTTATGTAACTTTTGTAAGCGGCAAAATGAAACAATGGTGCACTGTCTTTGGGATTGTCATGATGATGATGATGATATAAATAATGGATACAGTAATCCAATGGAATTTGTAGTGGTCATCGATCCAATATTGATGAAATTCTTCGACTGTCTCATGAACATGACTTAAGTGTTAAAAAAAACACTAACTAGAGCCAAAACAAATAGTAATTTCAGAAAGCATTTATTGTTTAATATCTTCAGTCATGTTAGCAATAAAGCAACCGAGTTCCTCACAGAAACATACCATTAAACACAGACCTCCAAGCAACTGCTGTTGATGTTACACTCCATAGAATGCTTACAGTATGCTTTATCGCCCTCCAAACTCTGATTTTACGCACAACCAACTAGACAAACTCCTAACGGAACTGCTTTCCCCGTTCATTCTTTTTTGCGACTTTAATTGTCATAACAACCTATGTGTTTCACACTGATGACAGAGGAACTGAAAGTTTTATATATTAAAAAATAACCATTTTGTTATAATAGAAAAACTTTTTGGCATCCTTCTTCCGGAACATTCTCGCACCTTGATTTAACTTAATGTCACCTAACGTTGTTCACGATTTCGAATAGACGTTGCATGACGATCTCTGTGAAAGCGACCACTTTACAATATTGCTAAGGAATTGTTGATCCACAGAGATCATGTACCTCATTGGAAATTTTATAAAGACGATTTGAGTAAATTCGAACATCTCGTTACCAAAATTCTAAACACAATTAATTTTCGGGGACCCGATAGAAACATTTACTACAAGAATGTATACCAAAACTGATTGCGATTTTCTTCAATTTTGGAAAAGGCTTACGACACAAAGTAGAAATACGGCATCATGAAAGATCTGTATTAGGTATTAGAGGTAATCTATCAAATCTTGTTTCTATCAGAAAGAGCATTTCATGTCCGGAAAGGAACAACCCTGTCCGAGGTTCATCAGCAGAAAAATGAGTGTACCACAAGGCAGCATTTTCTCGGTAACACTTTTTGGTCTTAAAATCAAAAGAATTTTCAAAACAGTATCATCCTTAATAGAGGGCGCTATTTATGTTGATGACGTCGTTATATGCTTTCGATCTTAGCATATGAATACCAGTGAAAGACAACTATTATAATGTTTGAATAGACTTCAGATTTGGGCAGATGCAAATGGATTTAAATGTTCACAATCAAAAATAGTTTGTTTGCATTTTTGTCAAATGCGCAGACAAATTAATTGTATCTCTCCATTCTTCTACCAAAGTTTAGACAATGCAGATAACATGTAGATTAACTGGTACAGAAATCCTCTTGTAGCACTGAAGTGGATGGTAAGAGTAAGGGCCTTTTAAACATAAATTATCTGAATTATCAGTAGTTGATAAATAAATACAGCGAGAAACATCAGCCAGTAAAGCAATAAAGTAAATCTAACCACATTTGATTTTTCCCAATGGAGATAAAACGTGCCAAAAATGAAGAATCAACAAGAAATTTACTCACCACTCTTGTCAATCACACTCTGTTGAAGAGAATGGATAGCATATTATCTTTACCAATCCTAAGTAATCCTTTTGTATTATCATCCAGTTACTCTTGAATGAACTTAAGAGGTCGAACACGGCTATAAATAGAAAGACCAACGACAACAACACATTCATACCCTCTCGATGGGCGACATAGCAACAATACACGAAAACCTGTAACGATGTTGTTGAAACTCAATAATTTGTATGTTACAAAATGTCATGTAAGCAATGTTATAACATACGAAATATTGGTTTCTAAGTTAAATATCCTTATAAATATAAGGTTTGTGGAAGTTATTTAGGAAAATTGCAATTTAGTTTCCATAATATTTATACAGTGAATCATCGCTCAAATCAAATCGATTATTAATGTGTCACATAGGACGACTACCTTATGTTTCCACCTTATTAAGTCGGCATGGCTGTCCTGTCTGGCTGCTTTCTTATCAGACATTTCGTCACAGATTTTGGAAGCTGGAGATTTTCGATCGCACCAAGAGTTGAAAATCGATGTAAGATACTACCAAGATAGATTAGATTAATACAAAATATCGTTGCTTCTGATGGCTTTTTAAACCCCGAAATTTTATTTACTAATTAATTACCAAAGTTCAATGTGCTGTTACTAAATAACCTGCCCTCGTAACAGGCATAGTGCTAGCCTTACTCCATCGTGTAACTTTGCTATATTTGTAGATATATACTACTCACAATTTCAAGATGGCGTCAGTGGTACGACACCGCTCACCGATTGCTGTGTAAAATGTGTGGTTTTACTTGTTTATACGAGTCGTACACTTCAATGGAAATGATACCAAGATGGCGATGTTCACACTGGGTGCAAGTATACAGTTGAATTGACATTTTATTTGCAAATTTTGAAGTTATAGACAATAATCATAGTAACTCGACACATTCCTATTTGTATATAAACATATTATTGCGTGCATGCTTTTGTCGAATGTGTCCACCCGTTCTAAAGCCGATTGACCGTCACGCTTGAGCGCCCATTATACGATGAGTCTATTGGGATCTAGCGACACCGATAAAGGCGATGTCACGCAAAATGAGCAGTACACACCACACTCTACCGAACTTCTATCGGTGGATCCTGTAGGTCTGTCGGACCGGGAAAACGGACAAATGTTCAGAACTTTTTACGATGATAATGGAACACTTGACGATAGCCAGTGCGATGCATACGTGCCTGTGCGTGAACAATCAAGCGATGTAATAAGGTATGTGGCCATTCTTCGCGAAAACAGGGAAATGCCTAAAGATTTATTAATTGACAATATCCGGAACCTAACTTATGATAGTGTCCCTGACCTTGAAATGCTCAGATATGAACTTTTCAAACAAACTAGCACTAGGGATAATTTTCCCGTCAAAGAGGGGCAAAGACTCCAAGCCGGTAAACCGGGTGCTATGGCGATAGAACAAAAACTAGCACGAGATTGTTTCATTTTATTTCGTGCCTGTGAAGGAGAATTTTCTGAGGATCTTATGGAGGTAGTGACTGTAAAACATAAGCGTGCGGAAAGTGTAAAATCTAAACCGGGACCGGAAGTATCTGGTGTTGATGTTTTAAAGGAAGCTGTCGCCATCATCAGAAGAGAACTGATGGAATTGAGAAAGGAAAATAAAGATGAACTGGAAACCTAAACACAGAAATTAAGAACACTCTTAAAGAAAAGGGAGAAGCACACGACAGAGCAAAAAAGTACCATACAGAATTGAAAACAATTAGGAATACTATTCAAGAATCAGCAAAAGAAATAGATGATCTACGTCAATCTTTAACATTACTAAAGGTATGCAATGATGAGATTATTGCAAAAAATGAAAGAAATGGCAATGGAAATCAATAAGTTGAGAGAAGAAGGTGCTACACCGTCTAAATATGCAAAGAACGTGGACATAAATGTGTCGGATGTGCAAAACGATCTCAAGAAATGGGAGAATTCACCTGGAAAAAAGATGAGCAATCTGAGTACAAATGTCTCTCAAATACGGGAAAAAATAAGTGACTGCGAAGATATAGCATCAAGGTTCGACGATGAAAATTTAACTGTTACTGAAAGAGAAAATTGTGGTGAACAACAGGTTGATAAACTTCACTACGACGTGGGACAGTGCCAGGTTTCAGTTGTAAATCTACGACAGGAATTAAATGAAGTAAAGAATACAGTTAAAGGAAGATATTTTCACAAAGACGTTCGAAAGGATAGAAAACAGAAAAACAAAAAGATGTGACAAAAACACAAGCGTCAAGTTTAGCCCAAGACGTAAATTTCGACTCTACGGCGGACAGGAGACAGACCAGAGAACAGGCTCTTCCATGCAGAAATCGGTTTGAGATTTTGAGTACAGATAGTGCAGGTGATACAAGTAGGTATGAACGGACAGGAAATAACGACTGAACGGGCAAAGTCACAGAAAATGAAGGAAATAGAGAAGATGAGTGTAATAAACAAATAAGAGTACACTTCGCCTCGTCTGTCTGCAATACTACGACTCAGAAAAATAGGCACAGCCTGTCTGGGAAATTTGTCGGTTATAAGACACAAACACGTTGTAAAATTAGCCGCTTTTATGTTTATGGTATAAACAGGAACATACCTTCCGAGTCAGCTATGCGTAACTTTCTACAGAAAGCGGGGATGCGAGTCACCTTTTTAAAGATATTTTGAACATAGATGGAAGACCACAGCCTCAGCGCAGTTGAATATTATATTTGAGGATGCTGACATAATCAATGCCAGCCATTTTTGGCCTGGTGGCATTAGCATGAGACCGTGGGTTCCGCGAGCGGTGTTCCTTGATGAACACAAGCATGACTAGATTAAACACCATGTGCTGGAACATTGAAGGCCTTATGGCAGGTACACCGTACTTAATACAATGTCTGGAACAGTATGAAATTGACCTCTGTGGTATATCCGAACACTGGATTCGGGAACACAATTGATCATTTTTTGAGATATTTGAAGCCGTAGGGTACGATGTTATAGCAAAACGGTTGTATGAGTTAGACCCTTTTAAGTATAGATGTAGTGTAAGGAGCGGAGTGGCTCTTCTTGTTAAAAAGTCACGCTTTCGCGTGCAGAAGATTAAAGTCGATAATCCAGGAATCTTAGGTGCAGAAAGTATAGTATCAGATAACTTCTCCTTTTTTTGTTTTGTAGTATACATGCCAGCGTCATCGAGATCATTTGGTGTATTCAGTAATAATGGTGAGATGCTAGAATGTCTTTAAACGTATATTTTGAGAGAGGTAAAGTTTTATTTCTAGGTGATATGAATGTGAAAATCAAAGGGCCTCGTAGCGAATTTGTAGAAAACATTCGTTCTCTATGTTTTCAAGGGTTTTTAAACAGGTCTAATTTAATGTCGGTGAATGTTCAAGGGAAGTGGTCTGGTCCATCCTTTACAATCTGTCCCCAAACTGTAAATCATACACGTGTAATAATTGAATCGAGTATGTTCGACCTAGTAAACAATGTTTGTATATTAGAAGAAACAGAGTTAAACTTGTCAGAACATCTACCTGTAATATGTTCATTGAGCATTCCAACACAAGTGTTTCAGAGTAATCAAGCAAGAAATTTGAGATTCAATTGGAAAAAAAGCTATGCCCGATGGTCCGTTACAAAAATATAAATACTCACTGCATGTTAAGTTGTGCGAAATACGTACTCGTGATAATGAATTAGAAACTCATGATGGAATAGAGAGATATAGTAACGAAATTGTTTCAGCATTAATAAGTGCGTTTAAAGAATGTTTACATATGAAAACGTATCTGAAGCCCTATAGGAATGAGCAGCTTTCGTTGTTTCATGACTCAATGATTAACGTGAGGACGGTATGGGTAAGTAATGGGAAACCACGTGACGTACACGAGGAAAGCTACCGTAAGTATAAACAGGCAAAGGCTGACTTCAGAATAAGTCTTAGAAAAGCATTTAATAATTACATGTCAAAGCAGTTTTTAGAGATTGAAAAATCAGAGGAGATTGACCAAAAAATGTTTTGGCAACTATTTAAAAATAAAGCATTCAGGAAACAGTATGCTCAAACAGAACTGAAATACGATGGAGTCACCTATCGTAACCCCAGTGATATAGTTGATAAGTGGGCGGAGCATTTTGAAAAGATATTTGCTGACAAATCAGACAATTGCTTTGACAATAAGTTCCAAAGCGATATTTTGAAATGTGTTGATAACATTGAACTTAACATCACGAAGGAGAATGACCCTTATCACGATGAACCTATTACAGAGCGTGAGGTAAGATATATTTGTTGCAAATTAAAATTAGATAAAGAAGGAGTGAACGATTGTACGGTTTATGAGCATTTTAAATATGGAAATAGCTCGCTATATAGATATTTGTGTAAACTGTATAATTCTGTTATCAAAATTCAGCATATTCCAGTTGATTGGAAGAAGGGTGTTATAATAACTTTGTATAAGGGCAACGGTAAACCGAAGGATGAGCCAAACCGTTATCGGGGGGTGACACTTTTACCAGTAATTTATAAAACGTTTGAAATGATATTATCTAAGAGGTTGGACCCTGTCCTCAACTCTTGTAGATTTCCTAATATACAACAATCAGCATATCAGAAAGGGTTTTGTAGTCTTTTTAACGTCTTTTTATCTTCAAGAATGTATTAAATATAACACAGAGAAAGGGGAAGATGTGCATGTTGGGTTCCTTGACAGCAATAAAGCTTTCGATACTGTATGGCACACTGGGCTACTGTATAAACTACATGAACTAGGAATAAAGTCAAAGTCATGGAGTATTATGAAAAGTATGTATACTGGAGTTGTATCTTATTGAATAGTTTGTTGTCGAGATCGGTAACTATGGAGCGTGGTATTTTACAGGGAAGTGCGCTCTCAGCAAAAATATATATGGTTTATTGAATAGCATTGAAAATTGTGGCAAAGGCGCAATTGTAGCGGATTTAAAGTTGAATGTCCCGACACAAGCAGATGACATATGTATTATTAGTACAAAATATTCTGATTTACAGTATATGCTTCAGATTTGTGAGGAATACAGTAGAAAAAGGAGATTTGTATTTTATTCTGTTAAAAGTAAAATTGTTACGTTCTCTGTTTTTCCTAGTACAGAAAAAAGTAAGACCATGTATTTATATAAATGTTGACGAAATTGTTCATGTTGGTGTAATGTTAAATAGTAGATTTAATGGTATTGAACGCACCTTGCGTGCATGTAATAAATTACGGAGTGGCACAATGAGTATAGTAAGATGTGGAGCTCATCCAAGCGCTTTAAATCCCTTGACCATAAGTAAAATTATAAAATGTAAAGTATATGCTTCGGCGCTTTACGGTTGTGAATTATGGTGTTTGACAAAAACGGAAATCTTAATGTTAGAATGAGCTCAGCATTTTATTCTTAAAGCGATTCAGGGTTTTGAAACTAAAACCTGTATAGACATGTGCACAAGCCTTCTTGGATGGACCAGCATTGAAGCGTATATAGACGCTAAAAACTATTATTTTTGGGACGGATATGTAGACTAGAAATGAAAACAATATCATCCCGAATATTTTTTTACAAGATTCTTTAATGCTGATATGGAATATAAGTTTAGTGTAGAAAAACATAACTTCGGTTTTGAAATAATCAGAATATTGAGAAAATATATGTTGTATGACATTTTAACCCAGTCTTTAGATAGGTGCACTTTTCCGCCTAAAAGTATGTGGAGTCTCATTGTTAGAAATGCTGTCCGTTCAGTTGAAGAATCGACGTGGCGGGAAAGAATACCAGCCGATAGTGATTTTTCGAGATTTTCTCTTGTCCACAGTAGTACCTATGTATTTTGAAAACTGGCTATTAGATATCCCGCTATAAGAGAACCAATATTATGTTATGAAATCAATTGTTACTATGAGAGATTGTGAAGACGAGAAGAAGTTGTGTCACAAGTGTGGTTTAATGTATAACGATGCCGCTATACATATAATCTTACAATGTGAACATACAGGGGAATTAAGAGACAAATTATGTAGTGATACAATTAATATCAAAGATATAATGTTTAGTGTACATTTACATTCAATGTCAGATTACAAGCTTTTTCGTATTCTTATGTGTGGAGATATTTCATTCGAACTTGATCCATCTGATATAGATGATTTTTATAAGACAGCAGTAACATCCGTACACAAAATGTGTAAAAATTATTACAAATAGTGATTCATTCATTAATGAATGACAAGAGACTGTAAGATAAAACAGGTATCGATGACATATATTGTGTCACGATTATTACGTACACTCATTTGTATAGAAAATAATTATCTAAATGAACTTTTTTTCCAAAGGGAAGTAAATTTATGATACGTCAGTGATACTTTGTCGTGTAACACTCCATATAACGTCGTAAGATAATTTTACCAATTTTGTGTTGTTAGTTCAGTATCATGATAACCAACGCAGTAAAACTTATATTACATTGTCTTACTATGACACAATGTATTGATCCTTTATTATCACTTCTACATTTACTCCCCAAAACTATTGATAAAAGGGAAATAACTTCATGTGTATGTTACGTCAGCAGTGATATCTTGTTGTATAACACTCTATACAATGTCGCGAGGAAACAAATTGTAACAATTCTGTGCTATTATTTCACTATTATGATTTTTACAATTGTATTCTATTAAACATTGTGGTTATTGTGTCCCGCTCCTATCTAACTTATGTTACATATACGTATTATTCTGTTTATGTAAATCTTCGAAATTGGAGGAAATAAAGAGAATAATAATAATCTAAGTCAGTGATATCCAGTAAACCAGCACGATTTAACGGTTTAATTTTCAAACCGTAATACTGTTATCTTGGATGAATTGGCTATGCTTGGTTGACACATATTTCCAGAGTCTTTGAGAATTTGCATAAAGTCACCATAACCAAATACCTCAAATGGCATTGTGGCAAGGAAAGGATATGATTTTTAAAAGTTGTAATTGAAATCAGCACCGTTTGTGAAAACGATTTCTTTCTTGAAACTGAGGTTATTGATAAAGAATCCTAAAATGTATATAAACCACGATGGCTATCGAACAAAGTTCGTTTCTATCGTCCACACGTCCATAACATTGTGCGATTGGTACACCGCTATCTCTGACAGTCATCTCATTGTTGTTAGCAATCTTTACCTTTCGGGGAAATCATTTAGTAAAAACTGTTTTGTAATATTAATTGAATACAGACATCTCTTAACTTTATTTTGTTATAAGGCTTTGCTTTGTAGCTAACAAATATAAGGCTATAAGAATGAACGACCAATTTAAGGTTTTTCTCACGACTTCATTTCACAGTTCTAAAACCATAAACTGTGGATATTAAGTGAAAAATAATCATTACGTGTTGCTACTTTATGATACGCTGATCAGATATTTGTTTAAACATCGGAATTACATGAATTCTATGCTTGACTTATCAATATACATTTATACATTTCACACGTTAACATATACAAACCGTATGTGGGTTAGAACGTAGTCAGACTAGAAAAGATAAGGTCTGTATACTACATATAGATTGCTGTTACATGTTAGGAAAACATATCGAATGACGCTCAATTATATGTGACAATGTGTAATACGTGGGACATTTCCCTAAGTTTTGCTAAATAATTGCCCCCGAACAATGTATTTCTAAATCAAGCTAAACAACATTTGTTTACAAGATACATGTAGTTCTAAAAGATATGAATTGTTATAGCAAGTGCTGTATTTCATACGCATTCAGCCATTACTAGGTCGCTCAGTCATGAGGCGGTTATTTTGAAGGTGACTTTCATGGTGATATTTAAAATATTGAATTACATGGTTGTCTTACAAAATGCACATATCTTTCAATACATGACAGATATATTTTGCTATCAAAAAGCATTCAGGCGGTACACAATAAGGCTGTTTAATTATATTATAAAACAACAATGATAATACATATACATGTAAATAATATGTTATTTCTCTCGAGAAGGCGTCTTTGGATTCTTCGACGATATCTACATTGAGCATATATACGGCCAAATCCCTATAGATCTGTCTGATATTTTTTAGAAGCGATGCGTTTGATGAACTGGTTGCGTGGCCATGGTTACGATAATTAAGATGTATATATTTCAAATAGATAATCATCAGATCGTTTTGACTTCTCGCACACAAAAACAATGACCAAAAATTTAAGTCTCCAGACGTATGCCGCACCTAATGATCAATTCTTACATCACAAATCTCGTGATACGAAAACATAGCTGTCTATGGTTTTTGGGTGGATGTATCTACTGCTTCAAAGATATTACACAGAAAGTATGTTCACATAAGTGGGGACATCACTCCAGGAACAATTCTGGCACAATGAGCTTATATGTTGATGTCCGGCATTGCTACATATGTTAAATTGCGTTATCACCTGCAAAGGAAACTACATACATCATGCGAATGTTTATCTCTCGGTGTCCAACATTGCTATATAAAAGTATAATATGGGGTAGGGACATCGGAAAGGGTTGTTCCATCCCATACTTGAAGTACGCTACTTGATAGAAAATTTGAAACTATATTTGGTAGATTACATCTAATACCTATATCGTGCAGGTCTTTCATTATGCCTTGTTTCAAGTCTAATTAAATGATCATTAGTACCTCGTCGAAGAATCCAAAGACGCCTTCTCGAGAGAAATAACATATTATTTACATGTGTATGTATTATCATTGTTGTTTTATAGTGTAATTAATTTTTGCTAATTATAGAGAAACAATCTTCAGATAAATATTTCCTTCAAACTTGTTAAATAATAACTAACAATTAGCCAATCTCTTTTGCTTTTAGGACTTTTGTCAACTTTAAGTAAACTTGTCTGTAATTTCAACACGTCCCTGTATAAGCCTGATAATAAAATCCCCGCACTATACACAGCACGACTTTAACGTCCCGTTCTGTAACAAGTCAAATTAGGATAAGCTTATTTTCTTTTACGTCATCAACGATATTGTTTATTAAGTTATATATGAATGTCTTTGTGAATACGATCTACGAGTCTTTCATATCAAGTGGATTTCAATATTGAATATGTCGTTCATTCGCTATTTATTATCGAAATTTTCTTAAAATAATTCATTACTTTTTATCCGTTTTGTGAAAATCGGCGGTCATAAAGTCAAGGGACTAATATTATTTTCATCACATTCTTAACAGTCCGTTTTATCATTTATCTGAAGATTGTTCCTCTATAATTAGCAAAACAATGTTTAAATATTTTCCTCTCGACATACCCCATTTACATGGGATTATAGTGGAAACATGCATTTCTGTATACGACTGCACTTACTTGTGGATGGTTCACCGTTCTGTTTACCTGTTCCGGTATCACCTGTGGTGATCACGTTACCTTGGTCATATATCACACCTTCCTTTACGGTGCAGTGAACACTATCAACAGATCTGACCGATTACATATATACACATAGAAGATGGTAACTATCTACTTCACATACAGTCTTTTCATGAGTTATTAACTGTAGTAACATCGCGTTTTCGTAGACTTATGTAACGCTTTGTAATGTTACGTTGAAATGAAGATCAACAATCTGTATAATTGAATAAAGTCTTAAACCTCGCACTTGAAAGATCTAAGTATGTGCTTACACACTATTTTGGATAATACTGACCACTAATTAAACTGAAAACTATCGGTTGAGGTAAGGTTCTTTACAACTATATGATAAGTAAATGGTTTATGTTGAAAGTTAACTTTGGTGCATTTCTGTGTGGTGGTATTGGGTATAAAGGAAGGTGTAAGTTCTGTTTTGCCCATCCAAAGACGGGCAAGGACAATTTCGTCTCGGTGGTTGTGTCTATAGCATGGAGACAATTCACCGATGATAGGTTTCACGGAGTGCAAATTATTATTGGTATATTACGTCCATGTTGGAACTTGATCGACATTTGAAGAACGTTTGTAAAGGTGGACTTACCAAAGTCCCTTGTTGATGGTGTTTGACACTGCATTTTATCACTCTTGACCTCATGGATTTACTGTGTTAAATGCTTGTTATATCGAAGAATAAAACTCCGGTATATATATATAAACATGTTTTTTTGAACGAGTATAATGCATGGTTTAAGCACCATGTCATTCTACTGTATAGAAAGTGTTAAATTGTTTCTTCAATGCCCGAGATAATTTCAGAATTGATCATTGTCCATGAATATCTAGATAAGACTTGATAAACGGCGCCTATGGGCTGTTCCAACCCATATGTGACGTACATGAAAACATTGCTATTACATGTGTCTTGTAAACATGTAAGCTGTTCTAATATATGAGCAGAGACAAGAGCTCTGTCATTTATTTCGCCAAAAAAATCAAGATATACAACTGTCCCTGCCTCACATGGTGTACTGGTTGTGGCTGATATCAACTTCGGTATGTTTGAAGAATTTAGATCTGTATCTATATCGCCGCTAGTACTAGCGAGCAGTTTCCCCTTGGAGTTAAATATTTGACGTATATTTGATATTACCAGCTGATACGGAACGCATTCAATGACAATTCTGTTTTCTGGAAATAATCTCTCTTTAGCCTCTTCCGATATGAAGATTCTTTCTAAGATGTTTGGTGTCATCACTCTCATGTCAGCCAATGGGTCATGAAATAGTGCTCCTGTCTGTTTTAGAGCTGGCTTCATGGTTTTGAAAATAGCCACATTCTGAAAAGAGAACTAGTTATTTTGAAGTTATGAATCAAATTCCTTAGCTATACACACATTATTTTTACATACCTTGCAATTCGTTTAAGGTAAATGAACCGGGCCTTACATCTATTTTGAATTTTTCTATCCTATGATGGTATGACCGTTCCACACCTCTAATACTGAATGGGAACGACGATAAAACAAATCTGGAAAATTGAAACATTCCGGTCTAGGAATGCAAATTTCCTTCAGCCAATAGCTTTGTCTCCAAAATTGGTCTTTTCATGAACTAATTTTAATATCTATTTAAGGGCATATACATATAATCAAGATCACCTACCATTTTCATCACATAGTATGTTTATTTCAATGGGGGGAATCAACGTAGCTATATAAATATACATTAAAACACAGAAACTTTTCTTCCGAAAACCGGCAACAAGGAATGTAAAAATATATATCAAGGCAAGATCAATAATGCACTATACGAAGTTCAAGTCTTTGTCAGACTTTCATGTTACACTATAAATGTGTAGATTTACCCTCTGAAATACGATACGAGCTCCTTTCTGTTGTAAGAGTTGCAAGTATGCTGGTTTTGTTGTACACATGACACTTCTATATACACCCTTGCCACAAAGTTTGAAGGCGTATCTTTTCATCTGAGAGAATATCCTTTTACTGGCGTACGCTTCCCGAATTCTAGCAGCCTGCATCACGACACCGTCTCCATCATCAATGACACACACTAACATGAAGGCTATCTGTTAATAATATGTGCACGTATATCATAATACATACAGGTATTTCAATATAAAAGACATATTGCTACTTCATATACACCCGCGATATCCATCCGATTGAGTGAAAATAAACAACAAAGACGGCAATTGGATTTTCTCTTTTACAAAATGACGGCAGCAAGTTCAGATCCGATAGAATTGAAAAAAAATATGGAAGATATGATATATAGTGTAGTTCATCGTGTCATTATCGACGACATGCATATAACAGTGTTGAACCTATTATTTAAGTATGTGTGAGGCATGGGACAATTTCAATTTAAGAGCATCGTATATTTTTAA
Source organism: Ylistrum balloti (assembly GCF_031769215.1). Classification (NCBI taxonomy): domain Eukaryota; kingdom Metazoa; phylum Mollusca; class Bivalvia; order Pectinida; family Pectinidae; genus Ylistrum; species Ylistrum balloti. Next base: position 204,077 of record NW_026781875.1, on the reverse strand, counting down.
TATTCACATTCTTTTTTCGCTTTTCCGTTTGTTTGAAATAAACGCTGATATTTTGTATAGATATACTCTTCAGACGTCATGTAACTCTCTGTCAGAAGAGATGTTTTCCTCTTCTTCATTAATGTCATTTCCAGAATAGATATCGCTCTCAATACTTTACAATTATCATTATGTATTATAATAAAAAATATCTTAACCGACGTCATAACAAACTTGTGAATGTTTTGGTTTTAATAAGGATGTTACATAAAAGTTATGGTTTTCTTGTTCTTTTCTGTTTGTTTTTTAGATAGTCGTAAATATTTTCAACTGAACAAATTCGTGTAGGTCAGTGTATTGATACCAAAAGTAATTTGCTGAAAAATCATATTTCTATAAAGACCGATTGAGACAATTTCAGTAGTGTGTACATTTTAAAAAACCCTAAAGAGGTTTGACTAATCTTCAACAACCTCTAAAATCAGTTTTTCCCTTCCATAAATTTTAGTTTGGATGACCCGAATTTCATGGAGTCGAAATTTCAGTTGAGTCGAAGTGATTTTTCAGTACATTCAATTGTAAAGCTACGGTAAAATCATTCGTTGTTGCGAAGTTATTTTTGTCAAAACATCGGCACATCTTCTGACGAAATCGGTCAATACATACAAATGATAGAGAGTGATCTGTGTGCGTATCGGTCTATTACTAGTTTAATTATCTAATTTAAGGTTGGCTTCTTAATAAGTGTCGCCATCCTGTAGCAGTGACTTATCTGTACGTTAAAAAGTAGCGCGAAAACATTTAGCTTGGTTGCGTGCTTCTCCTGGAACAATAAAAACTAAACTGTCAAACCAGTACGAACTTGTTGAGCGTGTTTTGACAATGAAGTGCGGAAAGTATTTTTCATTGTTGGAGTCTACATCTGAGTTTTTATTAAGTTTAGTGCTTGTACACGGTTTTCCGTTACAGGCAAAAAATTTCTAGTGCCGCGTTTTTCGTACGGTTATTTATTCATAATAAAGTCATATTGATATGATATATGGCTTAATACATCTTTTTGTGTAACGTATCAAAAGCAGATTTAAATTTCGCTTTATGTCATTACGTAAAATATATGATTATATATACTTGGTCTGTAAGGTTATTGTACACATTAGCGGAACGGCCCGACGCCAGTACAATTATATTTGATTGGAGTTGCTATTACATGCTTTTTTATTTGGATGAATAAACCATAAAAGGAGAAAGTATGATAGATTCATTTGTTTATTTGCTGTCATTTCAAATACCATGTTAAACTACACTGTTTGCGTGCTATCGAAGACCTACTACGCTCAGGAAACTGATTTCGTCAACATTAGTTGTACGCTTCGTTTGAGTCGAAAAACAGATATGTCGAAACATTTTCAACTGTCCCTTATATTTCGAGATAACGCGTTTCGACTGTGTAATGAAGTGTATTTAAAAAAGGATACAAAATCAAAAAAGAAATATATGAAAGACGAAAGCATAAAAACGATTGAATTTCGGGTAGACAACATCTTTGTTGAGTACACACTGCTTGCATATTGAAGGATCTAACAGTTTTTGTTTTTATGCGAAGCTGAATTTATTGATGGGTTTATCAGAACATGTCACGAAAGCCGATCAAAGTCGTTATATTTCACTTTCAGATATGCTGAAGAAATTCAGGAATTTTCCATTTCTACACAGCATCTTTCTTAACCTATGGTGTTTACATGTCGGTGTTGATTCGATATTCACAATCCTGTTCCCAATGTCACGATGTTCGCGCAAGATGTTGTCAACTAACGGAAAAAACCTCATAACACATTTATTCAAGATGCAGATTGATGGGAAGTATAGGGTAGTTAGCGTGTCGTCTTGATGATCTCAATGAGAAATATCTTATTTCTATGATGTGAAGCTCGTGTTGGATGCTCGTCATTTTGCTTGTTGGTTCTGTTACTGTTATCATTTTCTCTCTCGGGACGTGACATAACCTACTTGGATTCGCCAAGATTAGCATGACGTATGTCGTTGATAAAGCTGAAGATGTTTTCTCTTCCTGAAGACCATGTTAAACTTTTTGAGGAATCTCCGTGTGAGTATTTGTATTGTTATTTTGCCCTTATGTTGAGTTTCTGAATGTAAAATCAACTAGAATGTTGGTGATATGTAAAGTTCATTTTACAAACACAAATAATTGCATTTACCATTTCATTACCGATGAATCCGGCTACTCCTGTTCGATGTTTCAGTAGATCGTGGTATTCTCCAGGTAAGTAATCGAATCCGCCATTTAGATGTTTCCGTATAGACAGTACGTCTTCATAATCCTCAGGAATAGTTTGCCGGAAGTGTACCTGCGTCATCAAACACCTGTATAATTGATGTAACCTCGGAAGACAAACTGTATTAAATAGACGAATTGCCATGGCGATATATAATATGGCTTGGTCTATGGCGTTGCGAAAATCGTCCCTGAACGCAGATTTATCTGAAATACAGGTATATGAACTAATCAAAAGTTATTGCATAATTCCATAGACGTGACATTTTCCGACAGAATTCAAGAAGTCCTTCACAAAGTTATTATCTTTTGATATTAAAACGTTGCTTGAATCTCAGTTTGTTGTTTTTTACGCTCTATCAACGACAAAAACATGAAGTTTACTTCAATGATATACCAATCCATACAATCCTGGCAGATAAATAACCATAGTCTATTTTTTATCTATCAGTTCTTTGAAGTCTTAGCAAAACTTTTCTATCAGTGTGGGACAGCACCTTTACAATATTCAGTGCCTTTAAGCGTTTGTCTTTAAGATATTTTACATGTGAAAGAGCGACAATTTCCGGTCGAGTATTACATCAGGACGGGACAGGACAGATCAGAATGGAACTTTATTTCATTATCATATTTATTATGCTGTTATTAATATTTACATTTTTATTGATCAATGAGAATGCTGATATCAATAACATTATAAATGTGAACAACGACCTAAAATTAATATTTCAGAGACAGAACTTTTCGGTTTATGGCAGGATGACATGGGACAGTACAGGATGGGACAAGATTTGTCAAAAGATTTTACTGTTACGAACACACACGCAAGCGCAACCGGAAATGGAATCGAAGCAAACATGTATTTTTATCACAAGTTTTCCAGCTAACGTGTGAGATAGGAAAAGTACGACAACAAGCTGTAGTCAAACTCTTATCTTTTATTCGCTAGGGCGACCGGCGCATACCAACAATGAGGGAACAAAAGCCCCTTTGACTATAGGTCATGACACCATCTCCAGAAATACCATTTCTCTCATATCCCGCCATATTGGATAGAGTTTGCCCATGTAAGATAGGTATGTAAGAAAATTCTATCTTACATGGGCAAACACGTGCGCGGAGTAATCTGTGTTCAGGGGAGACAACTCTTACAGCGTCCGAAAATCCCTTGTACAAAAAATGACCGATTACCATGTACCCGATACCTTGCAGGTTTATGTCAAGTGTAATAAAAACACACAGTCGCTGAATAATTACAGGACACTGAATGACAGACAGACGTACATGATTTCCAATATGTTGTCAAACACAAAAAGCTCCGAATTAATTCCATCAAACCGAACACCATCCTCTGCCACCATTTCATCAACTTGAACAGTTACTAGACCTACATCTGATGTCACAGTGTGTTAACCGTCGTCATCACAACAAGAAAACACGGTTAACACTTACAATCCTGTATCACAGGAACAATCAGAAACTCGCATCGAATCCTTGTTTGCTGGTTCTCACATTGAAAATTGCCAAATCACCGTAAATATCATGACAAATGTTCCACCACCCAAACGTCGTCGAATCATGGTGATCGAGAGCGACAGCGACTTGGAATAGGAGATCGTGTGACGTCACGCCTTGAATTTATGAATGGAATTCCTTTGCCTATGGTGACGTCATGTCAGCGTCACAGCATTTTGAAAAAATGATGAAACAGTAAAAAGATACATTGACATATTTCTTAAAATGATCAAATATGTGATTTTGATGATAAAACTATATGTTGAATTATAAAAATCCGTTCCTTGTTGATTTCTTTGAAGTATTTGACGGAACAATTTCTTTTCGCGGATGTTTACTTACACATACTATTTACTCACAAAGAGATCATTTTTGGATTTTTTCATCTGCGAATAATATATTCATCCTGCAATATACCGAAAAATGGTTTGAAATTTGACAGCAAACTGAAAGTATGATCGTTAAGAATATCTAGTTCGTTTTTTTTTTTATAAAAACCTCGGATTAAAAGAATGAAGGTAACGGCCGACCGACTGTCCCTTTCCCAAAATGTTGGTAAAGATATGAGAGAAAAAGACTCTTTCATTATGTGTGTATGTAGGATAGGGATATTCCACCCTCGGGGTTACAAAATATGTTAAAACCCTCGGGTTCATTCTTGGCTTGTTCAACACATTGAACGAATCTGTCACTCAAATCATACCATGTGACAAGTTGTCACATGAGCATAAATCTCATACACACTCTATCAGATCAAGATTGTATAAAATAGTAATTCAACTTATATTCGAACAAATTGACTAGAATTCATATTTCTGTAATATTGACTAGACGCTGAATAACTCACATTTATATGACTAATTTGACTATAAATCAATCAATTGCAACACATGACCTTTATTCTATCGAATAATATCACAATCTCGATGTCACTTGTCAACACTGTACACTATAATTGATTACCAATAAACACTATGTCATTTATTACTTATAGTTTATCAAAATTATAATTCCTTTAATTAATTACAATTATCAAATTAGTTAACATTATTATTAATACGAATTTAACTGACTAGTAAATCTATATTGTATTGAACTAAAACAACATTATTCTCCATCCGGTACTACCGAGTTTCCATACAAGAGTCAATACCAAATACTGTCTATGTGGTACTACAGGGCTTCCATACAAAATCAATGTCCTCGACCCAATACACAAACCCTACGTTGTTATTACTTCTGAATACGAACAAAATACTGTATCCATGAACTCTACATACTAAATACAAACTAGGACTTCCATATTTATCAGATATAACGACTGTTATTGCTCATACTATTCCAATACTGACGTACCGCAATACACATCATGCAAAATAGTGACCTCGTGGTCCTACCACTAACACATGGTGAAACGAAAATGAGCCTAATTGCTACTTTCCTCGTTACATTAACTATCGACACCCTGCCGACCCATAACTAGTATATTTATAGATATAATTACATATATCCTAAAACATGACAACATTTTTAATATGTTAAACTTGCTTACCTGTAAAGAACAAGGCGAGCGACATTCAGTCAGCGTTGTTACATTTATTCCAACTGGCGCTACGCATGCGCCCATCGGTCATACTACGGCCGTCTACCAGAGTTACCTCTTGGAATCAACATGTAACACACTCCCCCTTATATATCACATGCACACGTCAGCACTAGCATGCATTCCTCACTCCAACTCACTTCCTGGACAAGAGCAGGACGAACATGTTACAAATATAGACAGGACACATACATGACATAAACAATACGACAAGTGAAATCTGGACAAATAGTAATGATCCATATCTCATCTTAATGTACTTATCCCGTGCATGCGACAATGATATATATGATGTTTTCTTAAAATTAGAAAATGGTTTAGGAGTTGTCTAATCTTTAGATCATCGATAAGAATATCTGTCTAAAGTTGTAGGATGGATTTCTATCATCATGTTCGGTATATAATGAACTGATCTCAAATAAATTCTGTACATAAGAACAGTGAACAAAGATATGTTCCGATGTTTCTGTTTCCCTATTACAAAATATAGAAAGTGAATTTATGTTTACTACTATATCATTTGTAGGATTACAGCATATTAAACAAATGTTCATTCATTTTTCTTTGAGATATTTTTCTTGCTTTTAGAATTTTTATTTAAAACTTTAACCATTTGCGTACAGACTCCAACGTTAAAAGATTTCAAAGCCTTTTTATTAAAACTGTTCTCAATTGGGTAAAATGTTTTTTTTTTTTTCAAAATGCAAAATAAACCAGAGTCCTGACTGTTTTTTTTTCTTCTGATAATGCCATGATGTCAGAGAAACCTCATTTATCCCCTATGAACATACCCTTAATAAACCTGTTTGTGTTTCACTTGTAATTTTTGGAAGAACATTTTTTTGATTTTGCTGGTTATAGCTGCATTGTCAATCATGAAGTTTACATTTAATAAAGAAATGGGTCACCAATTTTTTTAAATACCTCCTGTCCTTATATTCTTTTGGAATACAAGAAATAATTCTTTGATTTTGAAAAGCATACAATTGACCTGTGTCATCTGCATAATTAAGTGATCTACTTTACTTTTCCTAATAGATTCCAGTTCCTGATTTTTACTATTGAATTGTCCCCATAGGCGATCACTCGGACTTTGATTGATCCGTTTTCTTTTTCAAGTTTTCCCCCATTTTGTCCTTTTGATATGGAATAAGCAATTGAGAATTTACTTATCATAACCTTTAAAATTAAACTAAATGGTTGATCATTTATTCTCAACACAACATTCCCCATGCTATTTTTATGTCCTTCAAAAATATATTCATCTATCGTCTCTGCAATGCAGTCCTTGACTTGATATATTTAAGTTTTTATCTTCAAGGAGAGAAGCATTGTTTCCAATATCTTTTATCACGTCCTACTGTACTGTAATTTACATATAATACTATACAAGTGTGATCTGTTCTGTAACCAGGTATGATTTTGGAATCTTTTGTTTTTGAATAAATTTCTTCTGAAACAAAACAAAATAATCTAGCCTAGTCTGCTTTGTCGAATATTTTTACCCGCCAAATAAAATTTCTCAAATCTGAGTAAAAATTCCTCCTGGGGTCGATAAAGTCATATGTTTTTGATTGTTTCTTGAGATTTTGTGTAATTATTGTGTCGATTTCTCTGTTCTGTACTGTGTGCCAATCGCCACACAATATCAATGAACTATTGTTGAAGACTTATGTATTTTTTTTTTGTCAAATGAAATACATTTCTTCTATCATTCCACTCCGAGTTCAGTCCCCTTACATTCATAGACAATATCTTAATACTACCCAATGTCACATAAGTGGTGCACCATCAAACGTCAACAAATCCATTAGAAATATCATGAAATTAAATCTATACATGGCTGGTACAAACGTTACTACTGAAATCCACCTTAAACCAGTATAAATTCCAGCAAGTATATCACAGAGCATGCATGTGTCTTGCCTACCCAATGACCATAAATAAATCCCCTCTACAACGAATTCTAGATTTTCTGAAAGATGTTGGTCTTTGTTATAGAACATGACTAACCTTTTTCATCTTTTGTGATAATAAAGCCATTAGATATTTTAACATTTTACCTTTTGGTTTGTTTGATGTTTTGTTCTTTTGGATCGCAGTGTGTTTCACCTGTTGATGACCTCATTGTTATGTGGTGACGGGCCGTTAAGCTTGTAATGATGAAAATAATAACAATTTACAATCCATACTCACCAGATCAGCCTACATTATATTGTCACGTCTGTCCTTCCGTTTTCCCACTAACACTCGGTAGATTTCCCTTTTCTCACCACTTCTCCACAATCATGTAACGCTGAACGACCGGTCGACAGCTGTGACATCACGGGACGACTTCTTATATGATATTAAAATATATGTTTATATAAGCTTTCTGTTGAACTGATTGAAAGTAGCATCCACATCATGATCAACAATCCATTCATATAGATAGCGATAAATATACAAACGCACATCCCACACTACGGAGTAAAGTATATTATTATCATTATTACATTTATATCGGCCCGCCATTAGGGACAGCAATCGGTTAAACACACACCGATCAAACAAACTAAAAGGTAAAAGACAAATGTTTAAAATATTAAATGGGTATGTCATCAAAAAAAAAAATAGAATGGTACGTCATAGTCTATTATATAGATATCTTTCAGATAACATATTTATTTATTTATTTACAAAGCTCGATAATTTCAATATTTATGATAAAAATGTCCTGAGCAGAAAGAAGGTCAATGCAGTCCATTAGAAAGTGTTAAATGGTGAATGACTCATCACGTTCTTAACACACCGAGAATTATCTTCGCCTATCAACAAATATGAATGTATAAGGTATGTATGGTCCATCCGAAGACGGACAAGGACAACTTTGTCTCGGTGGTTGTCTCTATAACATGACACCATTCACCGATGATAGGTTTTACGAAGTGCAATTTATTATTGGTATATTGATTATATTCCTCCTGCCATTCAGCTGTAAAAAAATGTTTAATAAATGGTTTAAAATCGGTAAAATGAATTTATTAAACAATATGTGGTACAGAGAAAGCTTCTTTTGCTTCTATGTGCACAGGAACCCAGCAAAACGACAGTTAAAAGCAAGTTCTTGATATAGTGTTAATGTATTATGAATGGAAATATTTTCGATATCTCTATTGTTAAGACTTTGTAGTACAGAAAGGGTGTCTGAATGGATAACAGCGCTCATTACTCTATTTGTTTGAACATATTCAAGGGCGAGGTAGATAGCTCGCGCTTCCGCCTAGGATATTGAGGCCTTGTTCCGTAGCCGTCATCCGAAGGCTCCATCTTGTGTAACCATGGTCCTGTATAGTATCAGTTTATGAATGAAGAAATAGTTTATGTCTCAAATGCAATTTTGAGAAAGATGCAGGAAAGGTGGAACTGTCAGTATCTGATTTGACCATATCATGAAGTGAAGTCAACTTCTGGTGAATTCATAAGCCTTGATGAAAGTTCTATCGTTCCATATGATTGTGACAATTCAAATACATTTTCATATGCCAAAATTCTGAATCGATGGAAGCATTGTTGTAGTTATTCATATGCTTAGATCGCATTTAATTAGATCTTTGATATACTGAAGCGTCCACAATCGAAGAGGATATTGTTTTGACAAGACTGTTAGTTTTAACCCCCAAAAAGTTTAACCTGTGCTGCCTTGTGGTACACCCATTTCCCGCTTTTGAACATCTTTATAACAGAACATTTCAGATAAAATCTTTAGATTACCTCTTACACATATCGTGCATATCTTTCATTATGCGATATTTCCGTGTTGTGCTGTACGCCTTTTCCAAATAAAAGAAAGCAACAACCAAGTGTTCCTTCTCTAGAAAAGTCCCACTCACTTAGGTTTCAAGTCTAAACAAATGATTGAGGATTCATAATTCTTCAGAAATATTGGAAAGGACCACTTACGTCATGCAACTTCCATTCGAAATCGAGCAAAAAAGATGGGTGACATTAAGTTAAATCAAGGTGTGAGAATGTTCCGAAAGAGGGTTATCAATAATGTTCCGGGAGATGGCAATATGTTGGATATTTATTATTGCAAAGAAGGCGGTTATTTTCCAATTTTTTTGTTTTTATTTTTTGTTCCTCTGTCATTAGTGTCGAGTGAACCCCAAAGGTTGTTATCTCCATGGAAAGGGGGGGGGCAGTTCATCTAATTATCTAATTGGTTAGGAACACAGAGCATACTGTAAGCGTTCTAGAGAGCATAACACTTACAGAAGTTTCCTGGAGGTCTGTATTTAATGGTATATATCTGTGAGGATTGCAACTCCACCAGTTGCTTTGTTGCTAACAGGACCGAAGCAATTAAACATGTAATATGTCTGAAATTGATATTTGTTTCGGTTCTTGTGATCGTTTCTTTGAGACAGATTATACGTGGGTTATGTTCTTGAGACAGTCGTAAAATTTCATCAATATTGGATCGAAGACCTTTACAAATTGGATTATTGTATCCATTATTACTATCAGAAATAAGTAAGGGACCATTGATTCATAGCTTGACTACATGTTTAACCTATGGTGGTTTGACAGCTTTAATAGAGATCTCGGAGGATTTGGAAGTAGCTAACTGGTACTCGATATTCTCCAGAGAGACGAATTTGTTGAAGGCGTAAATTTGGTCGTCAGACATTTTATTCCTTCTATCTTATGAAATTAGAATTCTCTGCTTGGGCTGATGTTTCATTTTTGTATACTGGGAGCTGGTTTTGATGGGAATTGGGGGTTCTGATTCTATTTTCTTGGTGATAGTGGTGGTCGCGATGACTAGTGAAGAAAGCTTTGCAGCAGACGAAGACCATAAAGATTGCCGCACGCCATTTCAGTCTGTATGCCTGCATCAAATGTCTATGTAGCAGCATCACTAGTGCCCATGGACATGCACGACTGGCATAAGATGGACCCAAAACAGGTATTTCAACGATCTTTCTAGCTTCGGGAAAAGTAATGTTGTTGTGTATTAGACACAAATGATCTTTTTTTCCTTGCGCTAAGCAGAGCAATCTCTGGAATATGCTGGATGCCGTCCACCACAGTTCGCTCAGTGAAATCGACCATCACAAACACCATCTGCTGATCCATCATTATTGCCTACAACTCCACATTTAGCACAAACTTTTTTTACAGTTATCAGAATGATGACCAAATTTCTGGCAACCAAAGTGCATTTGGAATGTAAACATCCACACTAAAATTTTCGAAGCCAAGCTTGACATGTTTTGGCAAAATTCGGGTGTTAAAAGTAAGAACGAAAGTATTGGTGTCACGGATGCTGCCATCTAGCTTCACCCAGATCCATTTAATATGGTTGACCTTCTGTTGTTTTTATTTGAAGTAACTGATAATGTTGTCTTTGCTCTCTCCCTGAAGAGGTGGACAGCGTATAACGCATTTTGATGTGTTCGGTGAGGAATGAGGGACACCATGTACATCTATGTCAAAAAACTTTCCATTGCCAAGAAGTTCTTGGCAGATAACTTCTACAGGATTTCGCAAGACCGCAGTTTTTATCAACATTCTTTGGAGAACTTCATGTTGACAGGATCGTTTATTATTCTTTTTTTTTACTATCTTTATCTTTTTTCTATAATTAATGGTGAAACGGATGATATTAGTTTATCCTTATCCAATGATTGCATGACGATGGCCGCTAATATGGTTATCGTCTGAGTTTGATAATGAGGGACAATACATTTGCGAATAGTTAGGTGTTAACATTTCCATTACCCGTGCTTTTCACTAACCTCGGAGTTCAAACAAGGGGACGCTACCAACGGTACGGATCTCTTCTTGGATATAAATGTAAAATAAAATATATATGGCGATACGTTGGAGTGAAATAAAAAGGAAAACACTGTAGAATAAGGACATATAGTTGACCCAGGTGTTGGCATGACCAGTCGATTGATCATTGAGGACCACAATGATCACTCCTCTTACTGAGATAGAGGCCAAAGTGATATATCGGGGGAAGGTCATGCGATATTGCTTGAAAATAAAGCGCAAAACCACATAAACGCCCCTATACCACCAGGATCTTTTCTCCCAGTAATAATGGGACGCAACACAGGGCAAACAGGTTACTCCTATTAATTAATTTTTGCCACATACAATAGGACACAACAGATATATTCTAACCCCTATCCGCAGGGGAATGGGGAGAAAATTAGGGTTTACTTGACTGGAGGCGATCCTGTGGTGGTGGTCTCGTGAGTTTTGGGAAGAAAGTGAAGGTTTGAATGACTGTGACAGTGGTGTCGTGAATCTAGCAAAGGAAACCTAGTTAAACTCATACATTATTACATATGTATGGTATAAATAAGTTGTATTGATATAACAAGTTAGTAAACATGTTCACAGCAGTGATATCAACTCTCAACAATAACAGATAGCTGCCGAAATAACTACAAAAGCGTGCGTTGAATTTACCTGAAGAACCACTATACGTATCGCCTATGCATTTCTACGAATGCGTAAACAATAACCATTACTTTCTATAAGCAAGCATTACAACTACAGCTTAATACTATATTATGGATGTATATGTACAAGCAGGTATAATACTGCATATAACATGATGTAAGCACCGTTCGGCATAAACAGACCACGCCGAGCATTAAGAACAGATGGCACATGCACATAAACTTGTCTATTGCTATCATTCGTCAGAAGCTCTTGCAATAAAGCATTTATAATTACAAACCAAATAAATGCAAGGCTGACTTGCCATAACTCACTTGTGTATGTAATCTTTTGGTTAGACGAGTTAAATTATCTACATGGCAACAGATTGAATTGCTTTCGTGAAGTTCCGTTTTCCATTTCGCATTCTCATACGCATCCAAATATATTATACATTATCACTAAAAACGTATCACATGTATATATATGCTACAATCTTGTTTCAGTATGCGGTCGTGACATTCATATAGAAAACATGTTATTGCTACTTCGTCGTTCAACCAAGCCTTTGTTAAATATACTAATCATCTTTATTATCACTATCAAGTCTGGGTTACATTCTATTCTTATTGTACTATTGTCTATTCAAAAAATGGAATTAATTGTATGTGAATTTGAAAGAAACTCAAAGCGTTTTTGACAAATCATCAACATCCACATTCAAAACCATTTTCCATGTAGAACTTTTGATTTCTTTGACTATCAACGCCACCATACCCCATTGAAAACTGAGGGATACATTTCTTTTCCAGGAAACGCGAACGACGGTATATGGTTGGGACCAATTCAGAAGCGTATTTCGTAAAAAAGTATGTTCAAACCAAAGAAGAAATATAGGGAGGACAAAACCATAAATATGATCATTAAATGTCAGCAGCTGTGGCGAAGTTCAACAAAAGGAACAGTTCGATGAACCAGTAAAAACTCCAGCTTAGTCTACGCCCAACAGTTCATCTCAATCCGATAACTGTTCCCTTTAACAACCATATTACCAAATATAACCAAACGATAAATGGATCTTTTACCTGTTCGAGGTTAATCAATCACAGTTGCTTTTTTCAATAATTTTCGGACATAACACGGTCTAAAAATAATTCAAGATATAAAGAGTTTTTTTCTTAATGATGTTTTAATAAGTGATAGTGAATGTCATCAGATCCTGATGCACAGTCATTTGACTTTTGAAAATCAATATTTCTTACCTATGGTATGTCAGAAAATCAGGACACAAAGGCATTAGATTTTAAGGTTTTTTGGTCAGAAATATCAATTTGTAAAATACGTAAAGGAGCGAAATAGTTGAGAAAAAAAATCAAAGCCCGTCGCCATATACTTTTATATGAAGGTGTTTTGGTTATATTTGGTAATATGGTTGTTAAATAAAAAGAGGATTTCTTGCTAACAAAGATTACTTGAGCTACATAGTACTCTTAGCGCAAAATTAATGCAAAATATGCATAACAGGCTATTGATTCTATCAAAAGTTTTAATGAATTCCAACGGAAATTACACATGTATTTTTTCTATATTAACTATCCTTTTTTTCCTCTACCCAATATCCCATATCCTTGAGATATGACATTCACAATTTTAATAATGTTCGTCTACGAAAACTTGATATCACAGATACTTTGATCACCAAAGTTCAGTTTGTAAAAACCCTGAAACTACAAAAAAATATCCGTATAATTCTTAAACATGTGTTTCGTCACTAAAATTTTGCCAAAACTTACATCTATATGCGTGGAACTGTACTATTTATTATATTAGTTTCAATAAAGCATTTGAGTTCGGAAACATACTGAAAAAATGAATTGGTATGTGTTGACTGGCCGTTAGGAATGTTATTATCATAATAATTTCTAATCGATATTCATTTATGGTAAGATTACAAGTCTAAAGACCCTTTTTGAAACTGTTGGGCTTTATGAAATTCTAGGTTATCTGAAAGACGTTGGTCTATGACAGTTTAATCTTTTGTAATAATGAAGCCATTTAAGAATTTTTTCATTTGACTTGTATCTTTTAGTTTGTTTGATGCAGTTTACTTTGAAATTTCACCAGTTTATGGCCCTAATGACCTTTCATGTGTTGACGGACCGTTAAGATAGTAATAATAATAATATTATGAAGCAGTTAATTCTATATTCAAGAACTTTATCCCATTATTACGATTTTTGTGCAAGAAGTCGACAACTGACATACAAACTCGTAACAAAGAGTTTCGAAAAATCAGAATGATGAATATAATAGGTATTTTAATATCGTCATACAACTGATTTCTGTTTCACATCACTCGAAATGCCAAAGCCGTACAACTTAGGACCGAAGCGAATCTTTCTGTGAAATTTGAGAAAGTATCTCAAAACAGGCGAATCATAGGCTCTGCTGAAATAATCTTGGTTTATCTATTTCCAGGGAACTTGTACTATAGGATGTGATGGGGATGCATTACTGTCCAGACTGTGTGGGCCAAATAGTGTGACCTATATAACTCATGAATGTCGAATGTGTGATGTTGATCTTTTTATTTTATATATTTATTTATTGTCTTTTTTTTTCTTCATTAAGTTGATATTTTTTTATTTATTTACTTACATGGTACAGATTGTAACAGATGTATCGTCTATGAAGCACAAACACACTGGTTTTATGTTTTGATTCTCCTTATGCTATTTTTAGGCTCTGCGTACAAATTAATTATATTGTTTATGATTTACTTTATTTTATCGACTTTGTTTAGCTTATTTGCTTTACGTAGATGTTGATGTTTATTTGTTTTCATTTCAGAAAAAAAAATCGGTTTTTTTCGATTAAATATGAAAATAACATGTAAATAACCGAAGGAAAGGAGGGTCTTATTCATAATTTTGACAAAACAATAGTCATTAGAACTGCATTATTGCATCGTATTATTTAAACAAATATGTTGTTCATGGGACAAATCGGGGGGAAAGATTCCCACTTAATTCCTGTGGCTGAAGATTGTAGTTTCCAAGGACTGTTCGGAAAAAATATCAACATTTAAAGAAATTGCTTTACAAGAAGGAAACGAAAATTACTTATTTTTTTGATCTTTTGCGAAGAATATAGAGGGATAAAAATCAATTATCATAAATACAAATCTCACTTTCATATCTACAATACCAAGATAAGTACTTACCATGCTTATCGAATATACTCACCAGAGTTGGAAATCAAGGATATGGCAGACTCGACATCAGCCGCTCACCTGACCTTAAGTAAACCAGAACAGGTAGCATTCTTCAAGCAGTAAATGGAATATGATTAAAAATGTACTTGAAACTTGAACTGTCATTGCGTTAATATTTTGCATCAGCATTAAAACTATTTAGTAATTTTTTTTAATTCAGTCCATAGATTACAGTTAAGGCAGATATAAAGGGAGGAAACGTCTGTACTCTTGGAAAATTCAGATCCGTATTTTTGCTCCGTGTTAATATCTTATAAGTCATGGGTCCTCCATCAAAAAGCGTAGTAGTTTCAATTATCATTCCCATCGTTTTTTAGGTTACTAATATACTTTTTTCACTTACCAATTTCACCTTATTTCTTTTTAGGTGTGCAAACCAAAACTTGTAAACAGCAGCATTTGTCCGTCTTTGTGTACATTTGGAGTCATCTCCCTTGCATCGTACATTCATAAATGCTAATAGGATTTCCGACATCAATTGGCATGTTTATAAACTATGTTAGCATAGTTTATTTATAGGTAGGCGATTTCTATCTATCGGTTATATTAAAATCAATACGTAAATTGGATTTTTTTATACCTCTATCTACTCCAATATGCTAAATGTTAGTGATCAATACTTTCGAATGACATATGATAATATCACTTTGTATTTGTAATTGTAATTAATCAGATGTTTTAGAATATATCACAAAAGACGATTTTTTATTTACAAACCATTTTAACGAACTCTAAGGCCAATGTACAGTGATATTTATTGCCGTTGAACAACTACCTCGTTGATTTAATTGTATAGCGCACCCTTGTTGTGATAAGCAATATAATGATAGTTATCTCCACAGAGCTGTTAACAAGTTGGTAATAAATGACTTGAAATCAGTAAAATGAAGTTTAAAACAACAGGCGGTAGCGATAATGTGTCCTGTGCGGCATGATATGTTTGTTAACATTGCCTGGTATTTCCATGTACCCAGGAACCCAGCAAAATAATGATAATTTTCTTTACCAAGCAAAAAGAATTAGTCGTTACATAGATATGGCTGATTCATAAGTATAAAGAGCATAGCAATACCAATGAGTTTATCTCAACAAACAATGTTTAACAAAAGCAATTCCGAAGATTGTGCAAAAGACGCTCAAACGAAAAAGTGATATGAATGCAAATTGCGCATAATCAAATAATAAATTATACAACATCCTACAGCTGTTTTATGATTACATAACTCTTCAGACTTTCCATAGATATTTACCATGGAATAATTTCAAAAGCATATAATAAACCATGAAAAGTCGGTAAGATATTTAAATTTTATGTTTTTTTCTGGATAAGATTACACATTAATAGACTAATGGTTCGAAAGGTAATGATAAGGTTTCCGCGGTCATCGTCTCACTAGATAAGGCGTAAGGTTGCCGGCTACCGAATAGCACCTCAATATTCTCAGCGGAAGCGCGAGCTTTCCACATTAATACTATATCATGAACTTGCCTTTAACGTTCGTATTGGTTTTTTGGCTGGGTCCTAGGGCATATGGGAATACCAGTCCAAGCAGATCGTGCCGAAGGAAACGGCTGTTTTTAAACTTCCCTATACTGATTTTAAACCATTTATCATGTTAAGATCGCAACAATTATAAATATTTATATTTCCACAAAACCCGGACTCAATGAAATTACCATTTTTTTGCCAATTTACTCATTTGCTAATCAGTAGCAATCAGGAGTCAATCATGAGACATAATTACAAAATAGATGTAATCATATAATTGCAGATTGGCACAAGGAATGTTATGGTACTGAACTGGATACTACAGACGTGTGCAAAGAATTATTGGCTGCAAAAATGAGTAAATTCTACTGTGAGGCCACGCCAAAACCAGGAGATGCCAGATAGGGTGAATATCACCAAACACACACTAACAAATATCAGGGCAGCAGTCAATCGACATTTCCAGGACATAAACAGAGTCAAAATTGACATTGTAAATGGATAAGAATTCTAAAAGGCAAATAAACTCCTGAATGGTTTCCTGGAGGAAAAGTTGTCATCTGGACTGACGTGCCCAACTCAAAGAAATAAAAGAGGAAAGAGAACTTAAAAAATCTGAATATGTCATTGGGGCAGAAACATCAGTATATATTTAAAGAAGATGTGTTTGTTTTAACATGTCTGTTCATTTTTTTTAATACAAAATAGACGAGAACGGAATGACATGCACCACATTAAGGTATGAATGTAAACAAGAGAAATTTCAGGGAGGGATTTCAAATAATGAAGCGATCAGCAAGAAAATGAAATGAATGTACTCAACAGGTGAAAAAAAAAATATCCTTAGTCAACATGCTCAAACTTTTTTCAGCAAAAATATGCTGTTTCTCTCTTTATCGGATGCACAACAGAACCCACCCAACATGAGCTTTTGTACAATGTCAAACCTTTTGGAAAGGCAAGTTTCAACAGCTCCATGCCAGACATTTCTATATTTGCAATATGAACCAACCGGTATACTACACATTCTCTACGCGCCATCGCCAAACAGAAAATGCGGATGAGGGATTTCAGTGCAGGCAATTAATAATGATGTCAGTTCATAAACGGTGCCTATGAGCTGTTCCAGCCCATGTGTGTTTTAGGGCTGGCTTCGTGGTTTTCCTTTAAACAGGATACACTTAGGAAAACTATTCAGGCAATTTAGGAACAAGAACAAATAGATATTGAAGAATTGAAAAGTGGCGGGAGAGGAAATAATTAGAGGAATTAAAGTGAAAGGTAATTGTATAACGTCAAGAACTAGATGGCAGGAAGAAGGTGAAAAACCAACAAAATATTTCCTCAATTTAGAAAATCGAAAGTTTGTGTCAAAAACAATACCAAAAATAAAGAAAGAAAATATAACAAATACACAACAAGGGCAAGGCATTTTTTTATGGTACTGATGGTTACTCAGTTGAATTTTTTACAAAAAAAGTTTTTGGAAGCAGTTGGGGATATCTTTTATTATTCGATCTGTTAATCGGGGATATACAAAAGGGCATTCTTTGTGTAACTCGAAGACAAGGCGTTATCACTTGCATTCCAAAGGGAGATAAACCTGGGCAGTTCTTGAAAAATTGGAGAACTGTCACTTTGCTAGGCGGTATCTATAAAATCGCTTCAGGTTGTATAGCTTATATAATTAGGAGAGTGCCAGGTGAGTTAATATGCGATGATCAAAATGGGTTTATTTCAGGACGGTACCTTGGGGAGAATATCAGGCTTGTTAATGATGTAATGCAATTTGCAGAGGATAGAAATTTGCCAGGAACGTTGTTAATGTTAGATTTCGTCTCATGGAAATATGTTGATAAAGTATTTACATTTTTTTAAAATTTCGGTCCTGTTATTCGAAAATGGGTTAAGATATTGCATACTAATGTCTCGGCTACTGTAAATCAGATGGGTAATCTGGCATCCTTTCTTGTTATCAAAAGAGGCTGTCGTCACGGCGACCCGATAACGCCATATATATTTATTCTCTGTGTAGAAATACTTGGGATCAGATTTAGAAACAATGATGGAATTAAGGGCATTTACTTAAATTAAACGTAAAACACGTATTAAAACTTGGAGTAAAAGATATCTTGCACCTTTAGGAAAAATAGATCTGATTAAGTTTCTCCTCCTTTCACAATTTAATCATTTATTTATATCTATACCAAACCCCAGTGAACATATATCATATTATATTAACTCCATTCTCTTCAACTTTGTTTGGAACGGTAAGGTAGATAAAATAAAAAGAGATGTAATAACTCAAAGTTATTATGAATGGGGTCTCAAAATGGTTAATGTTATGATATTTATTGATTCCCTGAAATTAAGTTGGATATGAAGACTGTAACATTAGTCATCAAAGTGGCAATACATTTTCAAATCATTATTCGATTTTAATAAACTGTATATATGTGGAAGTGGGTACATTCAAGAGTGTCTAAATAACTGTAAAATAATTTCTGGAAAGAGGTGTTTAAAGCTTGGTTAAAGCTAAATGATTCTGAGAGGTTTGAGAAAATGCAGGAAAAGTTCTCTTTAACAATGCCAATGTGGTATAATAACCATTTTATGATAGGAAAAAAAGTCATTATTTTACAATATAAGTATAATAAAGGTGTAACAATCGTTGATAATTTGGTAAAACATCACAATACTTTTGGAGGATTTGCCGAGATCCACAGAGTATTAACTAATTTTCTTGAATATCAAGGTGTAATTTCGGCCACTACAGCCTACTTACAGAAATCCAATATTGACTTCGATAAACAAGTAATATTGTATCCATTAATTCCTATAAATGTAAGTACTATGTGAAAAATATTTGCGTAATTGAATACAGTATCTATTTAATAATATATATGATTAAAGGCAATTTTTTGTTTAGCACAATAGGTTTTTAATGTGTGTAGTTTTATTTATAGTGCGTACTGAACGAGTCAGTCTGAGGGCTAGGCGGACTTAGTTCCAAGAAAACCCTCTTCACACTGAATAGGTGGGTATTTTTAATATATGTCGTATTACTGGATACAAGCTGTTGTTTCTATATAATTTATGGATTGATTTTACAGTGAAACTAATGTAACTTACTACGGTCAGAGTGATGTTTTATCTTATCCTATGATTGTGTTAACGTATTGAAATAATATGATGTATTTCTTGTTACAGGTTGTTTTTTTAATTTGTGAAGCAAAAGGACCGAGGAGTTGTTTTGATCCCGCCGCATAGGAAGCTTTATTGTTTTTAAACTTCATTTTACTAATTTAATACCATATATCAAACATTTTATAAATTCTGTAGCAGAAGGAATGGAATCAATATTCTATCAATAAATTGCTCTCCGTATATCCTAACATCGTTGAATTGTCTACATGCCTTAGAGACAACTACCGAGACGAAGTTGTCCCAGTCCGTCTTCAGATGGGCCATACATACCTTACACATTGATATATATATATTGAAAGGCGGAAATCATCCTCGGTACATCGGATGTGATGAGCAATTCAACGTTATTTTTTATTGGACTACATTGACTTTCCATCTCTTATCGTAACGTCACAAGTCTGAATACCTTTCTAAAATTTATAAAATTATAGGTTGCATGAAAAATGGATGTTTATAGAATAGACTATGACTGACCATTTTAATCGTTTGTGATAATATAACAATTTGAGCTTTTTAGCCTTTGCGGTTTACATTTTAGTTTGTTTAATGCTATTTCTTTCTGGATAGCTCTGGGTTTCATCGATTGAAGGCACGAATGACCTTTTATGTGCTGACGGGCCGTATATACTGTAAAAATAATATAATAATAAAATGACAATAATAAAAATAATTCTTGAAAAAAAATAAGAGAACGAGGCGTTCCTTCAGTTTAAAGTTGGGTATGGCTTTGTACAGGGAGAAAAATAATTTTTTTTCTATAAAACAGGTGCTTTTAAGAATAGGGTGTTAAAAATTGGTCCAAAAAATCCACATACCACTATTTTCATTTCTCGAGTGAACAGTACCATAATAATACTGTAATCCAGATTTGAAAGTACATAGACCTGAGATTAGTAGTTATGACAAAGACTTGGTTTGTTAATACCGAAGCATGATTAACTAGTATTTCGTGTTTTGAAAGATTGCATAATGTATAGTTGGGGTTTCCGCCGTTATAAAAAAAAGCCCTGTTCTTTGTGTATACGGGAAATGCAATCCTTGTTTTGCAGGCTAGGATATTGTGGCATTTTTTTTCTGAAATGATGAGAAAACTGAATGCTTCAAACCAAATTCGACAAAATATTTTTATCCAGTGCAAACAAACCCCAACAATTTCCTACAAATACTCTAAAGGACCTTGCAACTCCGCTGACACTTGATTTACATAAAACAAACTTCCGGTCGTCCGAACATATGTCAACCAAATGCTTTTTGAACCTGTTAAGCTATCTGAAAGATGTTTGTCGAGATTTATAGATTTTGACTTACCATTTGAATTTTTTGTGATAATATAACCAATGAAAATATTAAGCAATCGTCTTTTACTTTTTAGTTTGTTTGATGTAGGGGCATTAATATGTAATACTGATAATTGTTTGGTTCGAGTAAGTAATGTAACATTTTCAAATGATAATAATACGTTTCGTAGTTACATATATCGATAAGTTAATCATCAAAACTGAAAAAAGTGGAGATTTCGGTTATTTTATGATGTAAATAGAAAATAGACAGAAAATATATATGATATACAAGTTCGATCGGATTGTACACATTTATGTTATTGACGCATAATGACATGTATGAAGTTAAATGTTTTTTTTTTAAATCACAGAGCTATCTTTCATTTTGTTTCAATTTATTGAAAACGTGCCACCGTTGGTAATACACAAATTCGCTTGCCGTTGTTTTTAAATTATCAAATATATTGAAACTACAAAATGTATTGCTCGTACGCCTTTTCTTGAGGCTTTTGGTTTTTCTTTTGATCACTTTGGAATTCCTCAGTTGTTCAAACTGTGGGCCCTATCACTGAGTGAAAGAGGGACGAAACATTGATATTGTATCAAAAGGTGATATTAAAGTAAATATTCCCTAGGCATATTCAGAGGCTAAAGATATAAACTATTTAAACTGGGTTTCAACAAACCACCATACGACGAGGCGAAATCCCCTAAAATACCCTCCATTACTTAGCGCTCACATAGGTGTTCATTTCCAGGCGGTGTACTTGTATGCGCATGTTTGTCCACACATTTTTGTTTTAACATCGTGTTTATATTTATTCTATTATAAGATGGTTATAATGTCGTGCTTAAGAATGGGAGTTTTGATTTAATAGTAATAGTTAATAGGTTACACTGTTTCATATTAATTCCATGTTATAGTGTTATGTTACGGTCTATGTACAAGTAGAAGTTAATCCTCGTTCACCAGCGGCTGTGGAAACACTGTTGACCCGGAGTTAAGGGTACCGGATTAACCAAGGCCGTAGATAGTCTAATGGCTCTAGAGTATAAATATAGAGCAGACCACGTTGCATTGTGCTAAAGGTAGTAGGTTATTGAGGTCTGCCTGTTGTCATGTCGGTGTGTGCACTTGGCCTCAATTTCCATCTCATTTGACTTCGTGATACAGCAGCAAACATGTATAGGGAAGTCGATAAACCAAGCCCAGCGGAAACACAATAAAACGGCATTGTGTAGGATCCGGTTTGATCAACAAGCAGTCCTATAATTTAGAAAGAAAAAGTACAATTCGAACAAGTCAATTTAGCATTTATAGATGTTTCCAGGTAAAACATACAAAACATGAAAATGCGAAGATAAGACGGCAGAACGAATATATTCAATGTTATAGTTCAAGTACCTGCAATTGGTCCTCCGAGGCTGTTGCTGATACCAATAATTGTCATCAAAATACCGAGTCCTGCAGAGTAATCATGAAGACCCAAGAGCTTCATTGTTGTCATAGAGATAGTAGTTAGACTAACACCTAAGGTCATCCCCAAACAGACCATCAGGACAACAAAATAGGCATATGCTTCTGTATTCGGTAGTAGTGCAGTCACTGTTGATCCGAGCATTGTGAAAAGTGCAGTTATCGTAAAGACGCTGATTTTGGGTAAGTATTTTTTACACAACCCTGGCACTACTCCACACATTGTGAGTCCTATTTGTGAATAAAGATACAACAAAACAGCTGTTTCAGTGTCAAAGCCTTTCTCCAATAAAAAATCAATCATGAAAATCAAAGACGAATTGATTGGTGGAATCACACAACACATTGCTACGATGTGTATCATGTAAAGTTTATTGCCAGTCAGTGATCGTAATGATTTGGTGAATCCGTCCTGTTTCGGTTTCGTGTCTAATTCATCAAAATCATTTACGGTTTTTTGTGGTAGACCGACCGATACTGGTTTGCAAACAGCAAAGAAACATAACATGTTAGCCATAAGTCCTCCTATAATGAGTAAGCAACCTCTCCAGCCAAACTCTTCAATAAGGAAGTTTAAGAGGAAGGGAACCCCTATGCCACCACATCCGGAACCAAATGTAAGGAAAGACAATGCCACCAGCTTAGATGTCCCATCAAAGTATTCTCCGATACTTGTTAATGCGGATATAAAAGTTGCCGAAAATCCCAGTCCTGTTAAAAATGTTAAGGAAACCGAATAAATATATATTTCGTTGACACATGCATCACAGTAACTTTCATTCGACTGAAATCCAAAACCGAGATTTTCTCTAAATTGAGCCACGGCAGATTTCTTAACAATTCACGCAATTTTTGACTTTGGGAATCAATATTTTTGAAACAAGGGGGGTTTCAATACTTTACACTTACTAAATGTTGTATAGAATGAAAAGGGAAAATATCATCATATATTAAACATACGTTTCATTTTTTATTTTACTCCATGCAATATTCAAGCTGATATAAGTCGTTTGGAACTTTCATTTCATTTTTTAAAAAATCGTTTAAAATTGTGTTAAATTCTGTCATTGCAATATATTTAAATTAACGCTCAAGTAAGGTTCAACGTTGACCTGGATGTATGAATACATCATTTAGTCTCTGTAAGAGGGGATAATCCTTGCATATGTTTGGTGCTACATGTTATGAAAAGGTAATTATATTTGTTCCATATCTGCAGAATATGGAGATAAATAATATATAAAATAATTATAAGACAAATCAAAATATTTCATTACGGTGAATTTCAGCAGCACAAACTTTCAATATTGCTAATGTTGTCTGATATTTTTTATTTGCATTTATGAATGTCAAACGTACATCATAATAAATGTGCCTGATTTCAAGCATCAGTCGCGTGAGTTGGGTCCGATACATTAAGAGTTATTTCCCTCTGTACACTGCTCCTGACGCTTGTAGTAGTAACCATTTAGAGTGACCCCCCCTACACACGTGTGAAGAGGTCGCTATTACAGCATCATTTCTGAAGATTGAGCCAACTTGAACGGTGCGCAAGTTTAAGCTGTGATGTAAATCTGCATTTTGTAAATCTTGACCTTTCTGAAGATAGAGCCAACTTGAACGTAAGATGCCCAAAGCAAAGAGCAAACGTAAAGAAACACGGTCTGAACCATACGGGCCAGAAGAGGGGGTCAGGTCTGGACAAGGAGAAGGTGCTAGCAGGCAAGGGACAGGAGAACAGGCCAATCAGCAGGGGAGAGAGGATGGGCCCAGTCTGAGTCAACAGGAGACTGCAGAGCAGGAACAGAATGTTGATAACAAACCAATAATTATCCCAAGCGTATGGAATGTTGGGGGTGCATATCAGTGACAAGATAAGGGATGGTAAATGCATTGACCTAGGGACACTCTTAGAGAATAACAAGCAGGAGCAATCCTTATTCATAAGTAATGGGAAGATAGTATGGGTGGAGAAGGCAAAGACGAAAAACAAGTGTATTGAGAAATGGACAGATGCATTTGTTATCTTTGCAAGTATATATATAGACGCTCAACCAGAAAGGGCTGGGGAGTTGTTTAAGTATATCCATGACATAAGGCTCGGGGCAGCGAGGACCAAGTCAAGTGGATGGCGGATTGATGACGAACAATAATACCGCATGAGGAAAGAAGTTGACCCTATATCTCTATGGTCCAACATCGATAGTGAGCTGTGGCTAATATATATGGTTCCGGGGGCAGTGCCTGGGGAACCATCACAGGGGAACACTTTTGCCACACCCCTTAAGTGTTATGATTTCAATTATGGCAAGGGCTACTATAGATCACCGCGCAGGTATCGACATTCATCTGGGGAAAACCATCCATGGGTACATCGTTTCAGGGCCATTCAGAGTAGCAATTTTAGGCCCAAGGGTGCCGGACAAAATAGACCTAGGTTTTCAACAGGAAACCCAGGGTCACAGGGTCAATCCAATTCTCGGTTTAGATTCCAAGCCCCTGGTAACACTAACACAAGACAAACTAAAACGCATTAGTTTAAGAACTTGGGCAAGGCTATAAAAGTTGCCATATATTACACACTAATTCCTCTACAATTATTAAATAATAACAGAATTTAAATAATAAAGGAAGAAGGGTAAATAAATATTTAGTTCTGTCTCCTCATATAATCTGTGCTACAAAGACAAAAGATGAGTTATGTGTCCTAACAAACAACGTTCATGATTTCAGATCCTATTTCAGTAGGCGTCAATTTGTGGCAGAGAGAATACCCAAATAAATATAAAAGTTTTGGCCCATATGCTTGAAAATTATCCAGACAGGCAGTCTACTTGTTAACTGGTTTTGCTGAAGGTTTTTGGGTGCAGTACTCTGGTCCAAGGCTTCCATATTCATGTAACAATCTGGTTTCAGCAACATCCAAACGTTCTATGGGGAAAATTACATGCAGAAATTAGACCGAGTAGAATTGCAGGTCCATTTAGGGAGAGACCAATATCAAACTTGAGGATCTCACCGATCGGCTTAGTGCCTAAAAGCGACGGGGGTTGGAGAATGATGTCACACTTGTCATTCCCATAGGGCAATAGTGTTTACGACCGGATAAGTCAAGAGTTCAGCACAGTCCAGTATACTAGTTTTGAAATGATCAGTGGCCTAGGAACTGGGGCACTGGTAGGAAAAATCGATGTCAAGTCTGCAATTAGGTTATTACCAATATACCCAGGTGATCATGATTTACGAGGGTACCAATTTCAACCGTATTTTTTTCATTGATAAATGCCTCCCCTTTGGGTGTTCAATATCATGTAACATATTTGCGCAATTTTCTACATTTCTGCACTTGGCAGTGGTTCAGAGAAGAAGTACATTGGATCATTATCTTGATGAGTTTTGCTAAGCAAGGGAGGCTAATAGTCGGAACTGTCAAAAGCTAATGTCAGCATTGTCAAAAGTTTGTCAGATATTGGGGGTTCCAATGGCACATGGAAAAACCGAAGATCCCTCTACAGAACTGTTTTTTTGTCGGCTTTGGAATTGATACGGTTAACAGAGTGGTTCGTATCCCTCCAAAAAGATCGAAAAGCTCAGGACATTACTCAGTTCGGTAGTCAGTAGAGACAAGATCGAATTAAAGGAATTGCAGGCATTGGCGGGGACTTTAAGTTTCTTTTGTCGGGCACTGAGACCAGCATGGGCTTTCATAAGGCATCTATTTGATGTCATGGGTAGAGCTTCAAAAGCGTATCATCGTATTAGAGTTACACAGGGGATGAGAGAAGACTTACACACTTGGTTACACTTCTTAGAATCTTTCAATGGGGAGTCTTTCTTCCCTGAAGCAGAATGGGCTAGTAACGAAGTGCTGACGTTGTATACAGACGCAGCTGGGTCAATTCACATGGGGTGTGGTGCAATACTAGGGAATAGCTGGGTATACTATCAGTGGCCTCCTCAATGGGAAAGCATCATGACAGATGTCACAATTCTGGAACTCGTTCCCCTTGTTTTGGCTTTCATGATCTGGGGACAGGAACTGGTTAATAAAAAGATCTTGCTAAGGATAGATAATCAGGCACTAGTAGCGAAAGTAAACAAACAGACATCCAAATGAAAGAAGGTTATGCAATAACTTAGAGCATTGATACTGACACTACTCAAATTAAATATACAAGTTAAAGCAAACATATCTTGAGTGGGGATAACAGCGTGGCAGACGCTATTTCTCGCAAGCAGGTGAATCGCTTCCGGCAGTTGGCATCTACCGCAGACGAATACCCACAAAACATACTTCAACAGTTTCTAGAGATGATTTACAACGTGAGGCTGACAGACTAATAGACACTTTATTAGCAAGCAATACAGACTATGACCGAGAAGTAGGAGCTTTTAAGTAATTTAGGAGAGAGTATGGTATGATGGATGATTGGCCCCCAACAATAGATCACTTAGTAATTGCAATGTCATAAATGTTTTTCAGCTTCTACAACTGAAACGTATGTGGCATCACTTAGTATTGTTTATTGCCCATATGTCATTGAAATGCTTTTCAGCTTCTACAAATGAAACGTATCCAGTATACAATGTTGAACAATACAGTCCGTCCTAACATACCAGGACCTCTTCTTTGCCACTATGGGGGCAGCCAACTGACACGGTATCAGTTCAATCCAGTCCTCAAAAAGGTCTTAACTAGATTAGGAAAAAGAGAAGAAAGGTATAAATCACGGTCATTCCGTATTCGGGCGGCATCCACAGCTAGTATGGCAAAATGGACCCCAGATGAGTACACGAAGCTGGTCAGTGGTCAGAAAAATCCAGGGTATACAAGGCTTACATTCGTATCCCGGTTAGGAGGTTGATAACGAAAGACATGGCAATACAGTGGAAGGTAGAGCAAGACCGAGAATGGGGGGTTGTATATATATATATATATATAACACTTCTATCTAGGATGGCAAATCATCGATATCGGTGTACTGACTATCGATGTAAGTCTTTCAGGTAACTGCACAGTGTGGATAGTGGGCTACTCAATAATCAAAAGAGCGTTTATACAATGTCGTACCAGCCCGGGCGGTTCACTGTTGGGCCTACAAAATTTGGGTGTGTCAAGGATCTTCTGGCAGTGAAAAGGCGGTATCAGATGGCGCGAGGTTATCCCTACAATTAAGCAGATGTTGCGTCTAGAGGATGAACCAACCTACCTGTTAGTTCACTGTGGTGGTAATGATATAGGGTTCATTCCTGCTAAGCAGATAAGAGAGTCAATGATGAATGACCTTGAAAAATTCAGGACCATGCTGCCAGACACCCGTATTATACGGCCACAGATCTTGCCCAGGGGCCTATACAGGAAGCGAAATGCTGAAGCAATGGAACGGGCAAGTATCCGAGTAAACAATGCCGTTGGAGCAAGGGTGCAAAGAATAAATGGTTATTTCATTAAATACACTGACCTTAGATTCTCGCGAAATTGCCTTTTTGATGACGATAAAGTACATTTTTCAAGAATAGGTGGTGATGTTTTCCTCAAAACTATAAAAGGGGATCTAGACTCGTTCATAAGGGGGTTCGGAACAGTGTATCCCAAACGTGACGGTGAACCACTAGGTCAAAGTAACACTTAACCTAGCGGACCAGTTGGCGCTTGGTTCAAGCCACAACACCATCTGCTAGTAATATATTTACTTTTATGAGGACAAACTAAATTTAAATTGACTGAGTTGTTGTACCCAGGCTTCGGTCGCCTAAAATATGTTTATAACTGGGGTGCTGTTCTCAGGCCTCGGTTGCATAACGTATGGTCATTCAAAAGTGTTGTGATTTACGGTTTGTCATCTCATTTGCTTCATTATATAACTGGAATCTCGGCTTGTTATCCTCAACTCAAGTGGTGTCATCTCATATGACTACATAACTAAACACAATTATTGGAACTGAAGATTGTGACATTGAAGTCAACTTTATTTGTAGAAAACTGCAAATGATTTTTTTTCAGAAATTAATACGTGGATGTAATTTTATCTGTTGGTTACAGTAGTTAATAATAACCAACCATTTTTGCAAGTTATCTGTTGGCAACCCGAGTGAAGGTTAACCAACCAAATGCTTTCAAATACCTGCTATATTGTAAAGCCGTGGTCCAAACATTGCCAAACATAATAGATATCAAAATCACACCATATGGTAGTGTTGTTTGTTGATAATTTATTATTAAATGTCTGAAATAAGTTCCACTGCCTCATAATAAAATTCTCAAACACGGCCAAGAGCCTGCATTGAGCGATTTTGAAACGGAACGGTTCTAATGGCATGGATACATAGGCTACTTTGAAAAACAACAAAACACTGCATGACAATTTAAAAATGGATGCTATCCATTTAGGAAAGAAGCGGGAGACGACCCTAGAATTTAGTATAGTCATTATTTTTCATCTCGGCTATTTTGGAATTATCACGATGTCCTAGGGAACTGCAAACTTGGATTTGTTTCAAATATTAAAAGCAAACTATCATAGCTGAAATATTTGCATTAAACTGACTCTTGTCGAGTCCATGGAATGATGAATGAGGTTCAGTTTTTATTTTTAATAGAAGAAACTGAAACCCTTTTCAGATGCAACACTACAATTATCAGTACGAAATAAATAATTTTATTGAAGACCGGAAATTACTTGAGACTGAGAGATTTCTGAGTAAAAGCCAACTAAATAACCTACGCTAGATTTGGCTTACTTGAAAGGCAAATATTTCGACATATTGGTCAACATTGTTAATGTGTAGAAATTGAATGGAGCTAGCGCACCGGAAGAAAAAATATCACGATTTCAATCGGACGAAATCCAAGTTAATAAAATAAATGCACAATGTCAGAACGTTTGAAATACTTCAAAAATAGATGCACCGTACCGTGACCATTTTGTTAACGATATGCGCTATTAAACAAAACATGAAACGTAAGTAATAAAGCGACGTCGGAACTATATCTTTATCACAGATTACCATAGCAGCTCAAAGTCCCCTACCAAACAAAGCAAGTAACGATCGGTTAGACAGAACTCAATCTTCGAAATGAATAACGATGATAAGAACTGTCTAAGAATTATTCACAAGTACCAGACAAATTTATTCACCATAGTTTTAATTCCTTCAGGGGTTTATTCATCATGATGTTAGTTAATAGAGATGTATATTAACAAAGTAAATATTATATCGTTTGAGGAAAACGCGAGCTTTATTTGTGAAAAAATTGCATTGCTATTGATTTTAATTTTATCATATATTTACAAATATTGATCTGACAATCAATCACCTTACCTCTACGATATAAGCGATTGAAGTTTTAAAAAAAGTAATTTCTGAATCTAGGCATATCCACGAAAAACACACGCAGAATCCACACTGATTTGTCGTCAGTTAATGCTAACCTAAGCATGAGCAAGCATCCCACTGATTTCAATGTTAAACAGGAAATTCATAAGACATTGAGGGACATCTTTGTTATATACTTCTTACTGTATTGGCGTTGAACACTGCTGATGATATACTCGGCTAGATCAGCAAGGTTAGTTGAATAAGTTTCAATAGAAAGATAGTATGTATGTGTTTTAGTTATACCATACCCGAGACTATGCCAAGCGTAACAATTAGATGAGGAATTCCCCGGGCGAAAAAAGAGAAGAAGAGCCCAAGTGTCACCAATAGGCCTCCAGTTATTCCAGTCATTCTTGCCCCATATCTGGCTACAAACTTTCCGCACAGTGTTCCTGTAGAGACAACACTTAAATATAGATTTCATTGAACATTTTCGTTTATCTTACATGCACTTATCATCATGCAGGATATCCTAAGTACACTATTAACATGCATGCTTGATGTATCTTCACATATCATTATCATTACATTCTTAACTGCCCGTCACCACATAAAAGGTCATCAACCGGTAAAAAAACACACAGCGATCCAAACAGGAAATAACATCAAACAAACTAAAAGGTTTAAATTTGGACCTGTCGGAGCATCAATAGTAATTAACAAATGCTTTTTGCATTTTCTTGAAACCCTGTTTCTGATAGCATTCTTTTACGGCAGGAAGTCTAAGGACCGGGTGATATTACTCTTTTTGTTACACCTTTGTCCAAGCTGGCAGACAGCATCTTAAATATGCAGACAGAAGTGGTAAGTTAGAATATATATTTTCATCCGTTTCATGCAGAATGTACTTCGAGATGTAAAAGTGAAGATGTAGCACCAGACTCCTAACAACTTCACTGCCCTGTCAATAAGTAATCAGAGCTAAAATCAACACAAACTCAAAAGCAATGGTTAAAGACAATTGATTTAGAACAGCCAACAAGTCTATTGCTAATCTGCAGAGCATATTTAAGAACAATGTCCATTAAATATTCCGGACAAAGAGACGTCACTGCCAAGGGGAATTGTAATTTTGCTTACAATACGGAATATCAATAGAAGTCAATGCTATGGCAGACAATGGAAGAAAAAACATCTTATTATATTAATCTGGCACCCAGCTAGAAGAAAATATCAATATCAGTATGTAAAAGTGGAGAGACAACCAGACCCACCGCGTGGCACTGCACAATCACGCTTGGTGGCACGGATTGAAGCGAGTGAGGGGTCTTATCGCGTGGGAGGAATCCATTGAGACTGGTGACTCTCGACCTCACATTCGGTCGGGGAATCAAACCCAAATCGTCTTGGTGAACGTCGACTGCTGTTCATTACGTAATTTAAACACCTCATATTGTATTTTTTTGTTTGTTATTACCATATCTAACACGGCTGTTCAACCGCATGTAAATAACTTTACAAAGTCAGTATTTGAAGCTACGTTTTCAATATATGTGGTGCGATTTGGATTCAAGCTTTGAACCAGCATAGACATTGTATGATCACGGATTTGTTCGCCAGCGGTCTTTCACCTTTACAACACATAAGATGATGAAATATAGGCAACTGTCTAATCCAACTTACCTGCCACATAAAGCATCCCGGTTGTGGTTGATTGAACCAAAGCCGTTTCGGCCTTACTTTTGTCAAATGTGCGTAGGAGTTCGGGCACGAGAATAGCCATATTAAATGGAAATCCAGTGCAGAGAAACATGATGAAATATCCCGATATCAAAACCAGCCATTTTCTTGAAGATTTCCTCTCAGGTAGCCTTGCTGCTGCATCCAAACTTAACAAAAAAAAATATACGAATAAGATCACAAGGAAAAAGAGATGGGATTGATGAAAAATCAATTAAATTTGTTTGTAGTATCAGGTAAGCATAGAAGCATGACTCCCTATGCAGTCGAATTATACTGATAAAATAGCCAGCAAACCATTTAACCCTATTAGAAGAGCTTTTATAACTTGATATGTGTATCATGAGGTCTTTCCTAATTGTAGTAGGTTTAATTTCTTGTGGAGATTGGAAACGAAAGTGACAGTGCTGACATGATTGTGTCCCTGGATGAAATTCTATAGTGAAGGTTAATTTGTTCTGCGTTTACGTTTGAAAGTTTTCACGCACAACCAGTGCTTTGGTATGTAGTTAGGAATTTTACATGTGCAGTTTGTCGCAATACGGCTAGGTAACTCGGTGAATTTTCATTGTTCGCATTCAACAAAAAAACAGCCTCCGTCTTCATTCCTCCTTGTCTCTTTTTCCATATTTGTTGGCCTTACTGTATTACATACGTAGAATTTATAGGAACTAAGAGTTAATTTGTATGGCTAAAATCACCGTTGGGTGTATATTATCGTTATTATTACAGTCTTTCTGGCCCATCCCAACACAGGTCATTAGGGCCATCAATCGGTGAAACCCAAAAAACAAACCAAGATCTTTCTAGAATTGTATTAATCTCAATAATTACAAAAAGGGCCAATATACTTGAAAGGTTTAACCGCGTGCAATTTATTACTGGTATATTGGTTCCATTCCTCTTGCGACTTAGTTTTTAAGATTGTTTGAAAAAAGGTTTAAAATCAGTCAAATTAAGTTAAAAGCCAACAGGTTTATCGCGATAAAGTTTCATTTGCGGCACGATCTGGTTTTTCATTGCCTGGTATTCACATGAGTCTAGTTCCCAGCAAAACGCCATACGAAAGTTAATGGCAGGTTCACGATATATAATTTTTGTACTACGAATGAAAATATTTTCGAAATTTCTATTGCTAAGAGTTTGTAGTACAGAAAAATAGTCTAAATATATTACAGCTTACATTAATTTGTTTCTATGAATGTGAAGCTAGGAATAGTATTTTCAGATATATATGAATACGAGATCAGTGTTAAGCTATGAGTGGTCTAATTTACTAATCCGCAGCCTATATCTATAGTAGTTAGGCCTTGTAGACATATCGATTAATAAACTTATGTTAAGTATGTGTCTTGTTTTGTTTCTTTAAAATAACATAATCAAATTTAATACCAGTGTTTGTTTTCGCTTATCATGCTTAATTAACTTCATATAATATAATATATGTGGTCTGAAGATCTATAAAGGTAAGTTTTGAACATCGCGCTGTAAACTTATTAAGTCACTGTTCCGGGAAGTAACGCATGCGCGACCTGGGGAACAGGCGGGAGGTTCGACGGACATGACAGTGGGCCGTATTCATTCCATTTTCAGAGAGTAAAACACAGATTACGGTTAGTTAACTCACATTCTCAGTTGATACTGTAATAAATGGGACGTATACATATTTATCACCAATATGGATGGTTATAGGGGGTACATGAGGTGTATTATCTAATGCCGAGTATCACTATTGTTCAGGTGTAGCCAGTACTAGGTAAACAAACTCGCCTGTTCGGAGAGTAATGCACGTGCCAGTAGTGTGTTAATGTGTATATAGGCGCTGCTCGAATACTCTGGTTGTGAATATTTCTATATAAATATAATATGTTCTGAAACATAGTTGTGGGTATAGTTCGTTAATAGAAAATGTTATTGACTATGATGATTTAAGTACATAAACGTACGTGATATTTAACATAAAAACTATCCTTAAGATAGACCAACTAGCAACGCTGGAATCACAAAGTCATTTGACTGGTTGTTGTCAAAGTACATCAGCCTGGATGTGAACTATCCATAGTTCTGAGTTTCTTGTGATGATCTGTGAGATCATCGTATTTGGCGACATAAGCTACTTTACTGCCTGGATCGACGGGAGTTTTGTGTTGGAACTGTACGTGTGCCAGCTTACGGGGAATAAGGAGGACACTGAATGTGCTATCTCTTGCTACAAAGACTGTATATTTGTGTAGTTTATTGTGTAAAGGTATAGAAAATACGAATTTAATTGTAGATTTGTGGATATTTTCAGGGTATGAATTTTGGAGGTAAATGTAATTGGAGAGAGAGGTAGTGATAACATTGTTTATGTCAAATAGTGTGAATGAATTGTATATATTGTAAGTAGTTGCTGGGTTCTGAATTGGAGTCTTTACAACACCGTTCGGTTAGTCTCTATCTTAAACATTGCGCCTCTCATTTATCAATCGGCTGGTCATGCCAAGCAATGGGTCAAATATGTGTCCTAAAAACAGTTCTGTCAACATCTTAGTCATAACAAAGTTTTTTTGTCATAATTGTACAAGTTGTCCCTCATTCCTCATTCTTCAAGAGAGAGTGATAAGAACCCCCTCAGTTACCTAAGAGAAAAAATAACAAAAGTAAACCATGTTTAACGGATCAGGGTGAAGCAAAGGCAACATCCACGACGACATCACTTTCGTGCTTACTTTTAACACTCTAATCTTACCAAAACGTGTCCAGATTGGCTCCCGAAGTGTTGTCATGGATGTTTACACTCCCGATGTTTCGGTTGCCAAACATTTGGTCATGATTCTTATAACTGTAAAAAGCAGAAAGTTTGTGCGAAATGTGGAATTGTGGGCTACGAAGATGGACCATAGATGGTTCTTGTGTCAGTCGTGCAAAGGTTGGTATTACGATCGAGGAGACCTGTGATGCTGCTACATGTGATATAGGTACACAGATTGACATGGCGTGCGGCAATCTTTCTTGCCCTCGGCACCACAGTCTTTTTTAACTCAGTAATCGCAACACTGCCATCACAATCAAATCAGAACCAGAGCCCCAACCCCATTCAAAACCAGCACCCAATCACAAAGTGAAAAATCAGCCAAAGCAGAAAATGAAAATTTCCTCTATATAAAAACGACCCAATTCATATCTTTAACAAATTCGGCTCTCTGAAGGATATTAAGTACCAGGTGGCTACTTCCAAATCATCCCATACATCCATTAAAGCTGTCAAACCACCTTAGGCTAAACAAGTATTCTAGCTATTTATCAATGGACTCCTACTTATCTGTATTTATGCTACTAATAATGGATATAATAATCAAGAGCATAACCCTTGTGTAATCTGTCTCCAAGAAACGCTCATCAGAGCCGAAACAAATATCAATCTCAGAAATCATTCACGGTTTAATTACTTCGGTCCTGTTAGATACAAAGCAACTGGTGGAGTTGCTCTCCTGGTTGACAACCAAGTTCCTCATAAAAATATACCATGATATGCATACCTCCATAGAACGCTTACAGTATGCTACATCTATCTCCCTCCAAACTCCAGATTTAACAAACAACCATCTAAACGAACTCCTATTGCAATTGCCTCCCCATTCATTCTCTTAATGGTCATAACAGCCTAATGATGGAGGAACAACAATTAAAAAATAACTATTTTTTGTCTTTAAAATAATAAATCTCAAACTTATTGACATCAGTGGTTGAACTCTACCTAAGCATTGAGAAGAAGTAGCCTATCGAATTAAAAAAAAATCCCCAAGGCCCTAGCGATCAAATCAAATTTCTAAATTTAACAATTAATTGTAAGCCCCTACTTATATCACTGATGAGATTTGAATGAACTTCTTTTAAGCATTAGAGGAGAGTAGCATTTTGAAGCGAAATATTGTCTAATTTTCCCTCTTGGGGCCCCGCCTAAATGTCCCTAGGGTTGAATCAATTTTCTGAATTTTAGACTTAAAACATACAATCAATGCCAAAACATACGAGAACAGTGAAACATGCTAAAGTGTTTGACATCACCAGTAAGAAACAATTGTAAATCAGTCACTCAACCTGACAAAACTGATCAGTATGGAAATAATTTCCATGTGCCACTGCAATTGACAAGAACCATTTAGATCAAACACTCCATCTTTCAACTTGCCCTAGCCAGACACAGCGATTAGTGAACTCTACTTCAGTTATATATCATAGCCTAGGTAGCAATATATGACGCTACAAAATATTAATTCTGAAGATTTATGCATACGTGTGTAAATAACGTGTTACTTACTTGTTACTGGAGTCCAGACCTGACGTTTTATTATTATCCATGTCCTTTTATTTAAAACAAAATGTAAGGAATCTCCAGAGGGAATTACTGTAAGGTATTCGGTGAGGTTATGATTTCCTGGGTGTTTAACCTGTCCTGAATAGCTTATGAGTATTAAAGCCGTGCGGTATGATTCATACGTAACTTCAGAACAGTTGCCGGCTCGTCGACCTTCCTTGTTTAGGGAGGTAAGGGTCGTCTTATGTTGCCGTGGACCATCTGTTAAAATTACTATTTTATCTTACTTCGTTCTATAATCCTAGTAATCTGACCATCTACCCGTATACTGATATATACAGGGTTGGTATAAAACGAAACACAACCCGAGTTTATCTTAATGAGCCCTGTTAAGATCATGATATAGAATTAATGTATTACGCATGAACATATTTTCGAGATCAATCCATCAACGCCCAATATCACTCACGAATTGTGTTTGTTGAGAGCGAAAAAAAAAAATCTTTGGTATCTGGAATCCTATCACATAATATAACCACTACACAGCGGTTTTACATCTAAGCGAGGTACCAATGATCAATTAATTAGACATGAAACAAGGCATAATGAAAGACCTGTACTATATAGGTATTAGATGTAATCTACCAAATATAGTTTCAAATTTTCTATCAAGTAGAGTACTTCAAGTATAAATGTAACGACCCTTTCCGATGTCCCTACCCCATATCTTACTTTTATATAGCAATGCTGGGCACCTAGAGATAAACAAACGCATGGTGTATGTAGTTTCCTTCGCAGGTGATAACGCAATTTAACATATGTAGCAATGCCGGACATCAACATATAAGCTCATTGTGCCAGAATTGTTCCTGGAGTGATGTCCCCACTTCTGTGAACATACGTTCTGTGTAATATCTTTGAAGCATTAGATACATCCACCCAAAAACCATAGACAGCTATGTTTTCGTATCACGAGATTTGTGATGTAAGAATTGATCATTAGGTGCGGCATACGTCTGGAGACTTAAATGTTTGGTCATTGTTTTTGTGTGCGAGAAGTCTGATGATTATCTATTTAATATACATCTTGTTTAAGGAGGGAATAAAGATATATCATGAATGGAAAGAAAGCAATAGGTCAGTGCAGTCGTTTTCACATGGCATGTTGCTGAACTTCGGTAGTACTCTCGATATGTTTTAGAGATTTTTCGCTTTGTCTTTTTTTCATATTGTTAATTATCGTAACCATGGCCACTCAACCAGGTCATCAAAGGCATCGCTTCTAAAAATATCAGACAGATCTATAGGGATTTGGCCGTATATATGCTCAATGTAGATATCGTCGAAGAATCCAAAGACGCCTCTCGAGAGAAATAACATATTTACATGTATATGTATAATCATTGTTGTTTTATAATGTAATTAAACAGCCTTATTGTGTACCGCCTGAATGCTTTTTGATAGCAAAATATATCTGTCAGGTATTGAAAGGTATGTACATTTTGTAAGACAACCATGTAATTTAATATTTTAAATATCACCATGGAAGTTACCATCAAAATAACCGCCTCTTGACTGAGCGACCTAGTAATGGCTGAATGCGTATGAAATACAGCACTTGCTATAACAATTCAGTTACTAATATCAGTCATGATATTGATATAAACAAACACGATACCTTTTCTCCCATCATGCAACAGGCCGAATATTAAAATATTAGAAGACTAGTTTACGGACGAGACATGATGGATATAGGTCATCCTAACCCTTTGTTCCCTGATTGTCAGTAGTTGTAAGTACAAAGTATGTTCGTTTTAAAAGCCAACCATGTAATTTATTATTTTAAAAATAATCATGAAAGTGACCTAGTAATGGCTGAATGAATACAGTACTTGCTACAAAATCTCGGTTACAACTATCAGTCATGTAATCAGAAGCTTGGCTTTATGTTTTTATGTATCTTCCCACGGTATGTATAACATCCGGTCTCACACTATGTCATGACTGACACTCACATTTTGAAGAGTATTTCATTTCAAAAGATACAGGGTGTTTACCGAAAAAAGTTGATTCAGATCGGTTTATTTTCTACAATTATGAATAATTCGCCTTCCGATCCTACATCGTTTTTCGTGTGTTACTTGAGCAGTATGGTTACTTTGATGCCTATCATTGCTATCTGTAACGGGGTAGGGGTGTCAAATGTTATCATAAGACACTTCACATCTGCTTGTCAATTGTACACAAGTGAACATCTATACTCAAAAAACCTGTGTGGTTTATGATTACTTCTGCTGACATGTACTCAGGGCCAACAAAGGTCCAAACAAACGCTATCACGGGAATTCCAGTTTGCAGGTTATGGGACAGATATGTAGATAACTCATTAACTTAAACGGATTCTACTTATTCTCTTTTCAACATGACTGGTGTTGCATAGAGCTATGATATCCACGTCTATAAAGGTATTTAACGAACAGAGTCTCCCTCCGGTCAATAATTAGACTAAAAATCCAACCCGTGGAATGAGCTTTTAATACCTGGACAATGGTTATTTCTCCTGACACGATTATCTTTTAGAACTACATGTATCTTGTAAACAAATGTTGTTTAGCTTGATTTAGAAATACATTGTTCGGGGGCAATTATTTAGCAAAACTTAGGGAAATGTCCCACATATTACACATTGTCACATATAATTGAGCGTCATTCGATATGTTTTTCTAACATGTAACAGCAATCTATATGTAGTATACAGACCTTATCTTTTCTAGTCTGACTACGTTCTAACCGACATACGGTTTGTATATGTTAACGTTTGAAATGTATAAAAGTATAATGATAAGTCAAGCATAGAATTCATGTAATTCCGATGTTTAAACAAATATCTGATCAGCGTATCATAAAGTAGCAACACGTAATGATTATTTTTCACTTAATATCCACAGTTTATGGTTTTAGAACTGTGAAATGAAGTCGTGAGAAAAACCTTAAATTGATCGTTCATTCTTATAGCCTTATATTTGTTAGCTACAAAAGCAAAGCCTTATAACAAAATAAAGTTAAGAGATGTCTGTATTCAATTATTATTACAAAACAGTTTTTACTAAATGATTTCCCCGAAAGGTAAAGATTGTTTACAACAATGAGATGACTCTCAGAGATAGCGGTGTACCCATCGCACAATGTTATGGACGTGTGGACGATAGAAGCGAACTATGTTCGTTAGCCATCGTGGTTTATATACATTTAAGGATTCTTTATCAATAACCTCAGTTTCAAGAAAGAAATCGTTTTCACAAACGGTGCAGATTTCAATTACAACTTTTTTTAATCGTATCCTTTCCTTGCCACAATGCCATTTGAGGTATTTGGTTATGGTGACTTTATGCAAATTCTCAAAGCCTCTGGAAATATGTGTCAACCAAGCATGGCCAATTCATCCAAGATAATGCGCCGTGTGCAACCAGAGATCCTTTTCCAGAACATTCCTCCCCGTTTTATTAAAGAGACCACCGCAAGGACTTCTACACCTTAGGTAATCGCGTCGAAATTCTGAAGATCAGGTTCCCCAAAAGCGGAATTCCCGAGCCTTTGCGGTTGGAACATTCTCCGCTTTGCTCCATCCGAAACCCTGTCCGGAGAACTCATCAGTCCATTATCTGCGCCCCAGTCAGAAAGGTTCTTTGGAAGATGAGGTTCATCAGATTCATGCTGTCCCCATTCACCGAACCCGAACCCTTATACGAAGACCTGCCACTTGTCCCTGGCCCAGTTTTAAAACCCTTATGGCAATTAATGGATTGCGGGGCGAGTCCCTCAGCGGTGTCTAACAAGAGACCGACTCCAACCTTAGAGTCCTGTTTGGCAAACCCTTCACGAAGTTGGTCGTCTTTTTCCCTTAGCGTGCTGATATAAGAAAGCACCGAGTAGTACTGAGCAGTGAGATGCCCGGGGCTATAACAATAGCGCGCACTGACCCGATAACTCACAGAACACTAACAATGAGTACGCTACACAGTTAGCTTAGCGAATAATAAATACAGTAAATATATATAATTTATCCTCGTTGCCAATGTTGTAAATGTATATAAATATAAGGAGAATGATGCGTAAATATATAGTACAGAACAAGTCTGTATGATATAGTTTGCAATCACACCGAGAGCGTGGAAAACACATCTATTCTCAGGTATGACCAGGGACGTATAATACAGAGGGATTAGAATATCGCAATTTCTCGTTGAACTATCGCGGGGCCTTTTGTTAACAAGAAGATTTTGCGATCATTCGGAACGCGTCGATAATTACGTGCGTTTTCTATGGTAACTATCGAGATGCTCTTTTGTATACCGGTGTTTTGACAAGTCGTCGTTCAGAGCTGTCACAGACCTACCTGTTGTTCCTATTGCCGAGGTACATACACACGATTGTTTTGATTACAAGTATGTGCCCTAGTACAGTCGGGTGATCGATTTAATTAGAGTAGACTTGATGAGTGTATTGTCACATGTCAACATCATGGCCGTTATTCACGAACTTGGTCATACGGTTTTCATTTATCCTTGTTGGCAGACGTGGTCATTAGTGCAGCATATTTTTCTGAATATTGGCGTATTTAAATTATCATTATCATGTCCGACTATAGCCATCTTCTTAAATCATGATTTATCTTTGATGTCAAAATCTGACTTTCTTTCGTGGGACGACGACATAGATTTAGATACACTACTAGTTGAATACACAGAGAACGATCATGATGTAACAGACAGTGAAAATGACGATTTTTCTGTTAGTGTTGGACACAAACCAAAGGTTAGAAAGTTAGGAAAGGACAGTAACGTTTATATTTGCCCTATCTGTGATAAATCTGTGAAGACAATTTCAGGTTGATAGTAGATAGTAGTAAGTCTTTTCCTGAGACATTCCAAACTGCTTTGTCAAAGACATTAAATAATATAGAAAATGATCCCTTTGTGTTCCTTGATAATGTAAATTTGACATATTTGTGAAACTTTGTGACTGGTTCAAGTGCTTTACAACTTTCTTTGCAAGAAACTTTACCTGTGTTTTCAAGTCCAAAATGTAGAAATAATATTTGCTCGTCAAGTGACAGTGAAGAATTTTTTCGACTGCTTCACGAGAGCATAACAGGCGTTCTAATTATTGAAAACTGGTTTAACTTTTCCCAGAGTGTGATAGTGTAGCAGTACGTACTTTTATTCAGCTTATATTTGAAGACATTGTGGGTGAATTTGCGATCATTCATACAAAGTGTGCGACTGAAGTATCTGAAAAGAGTGCTACAGAGATTAGTGACAACGATCAAACAATTTTGCTTTATATTTGTGGATACATTCTCAAGAAATTACAAGTAAAATACCGTGGTTCTGAAAACTTTCATCAAATTGTCAATTGTGTGGCTACTGAGTCATCTAACACTAA
Organism: Ylistrum balloti; assembly: GCF_031769215.1. Classification (NCBI taxonomy): domain Eukaryota; kingdom Metazoa; phylum Mollusca; class Bivalvia; order Pectinida; family Pectinidae; genus Ylistrum; species Ylistrum balloti. Next base: position 162,714 of record NW_026781875.1, on the reverse strand, counting down.
GTTTATCGGGAAGTATGACAAATGGTGCAGGTTACAGACAAGAGGGGGATTAAGGAGACCGATAGATGACTTTTATTTGTTAGTGCCTGAATTTGAGATTGTTGTTCGTAGGTGTGTGGCATCTTCAAAGAAACACCTTATCCAGGAATGTGTCGGTCCTCTGATACCATAGAAGTCTAACTTCCTAAGCAACCGTCGGTGAGGTACCCGGTCAAAGGCTTTTGAAAAGTCCAGGTTAATGAGATCTGTCTGGAGTCCCCTGTCGATGTTATTTGCCAGGTCATGGCATAGGGTGAGAAGTTGGGTCTCGCAGCTTCTTCTGGCCCTAAATCCATGCTGACAATCATTCAGGATGCTGTGCCTGTCTAGGTGGGACATGACGTTGGACACGATGATGTGTCCTTGAATCTTGCAGCATATACATGTAAGGGAAACAGGCCGATATTTACTAGCCTTAAATTAACTCCTTTCTTGGTAATGGTAATATTCCAGTGCTGAAGCAGCTGTGGTATATTCTTGTCAGGAATGGTGATAATTCCTCAGCAAGATTCTTAAGTAGCCTGGCAGAGATGTCTGGACCGCTGGCCTTACTAGGATTGATGTTAAGCAGTAACAATGCGCCGTGTGCAACCAGAGATCCTTTTCCACAACAGTATTACGGATTGAAAATTAAACCGTTAAATCGTGCTGGTTTACTGGATATCACTGACTTAGATTATTATTATTCTCTTTATTTCCTCCAATTTCGAAGATTTACATAAACAGAATAATACGTACATATATAACATAAGTTAGATAGGAGCGGGACACAATAATGTTTAGTAGAATACAATTGTACAAATCATAATAGTGAAATAATAGCACAAAATTGTTACAATTTTTTTCCTCGCGACATTATATAGAGTGTTATACAACAAGATATTACTGCTGACGTACCATACACATGAAGTTATCTCCCTTTTATCAATAGTTTTTGGGAGTAAATGTAGAAGTCATGATAAATTATCAATACATTGTGTCATAGAAGGACAATGTAGTAATATACTGATACAAGTTTACTGCGTTGGTTATCATGATACTGAACTAACAACACAAAATTGTTAAAATTATCTTACGACGTTATAAGGAGTCTTACATGACGTATCATAGAGTTAGCTACCTTTGGAAAAAAATTAATTCAGATAATTATTTTCTATAGAAATGAGTGTACGTAATAATCGTGACACAAGATATATCATCGATACCTGTTTTATCTTACAGTCTCTTGTCATTCATTAATGAATGAATCACTATTTGTAATAATGTTTACACATTTTGTGTACGGAAGTTACTGCTGTCTTATAAAAATCATCTATATCAGATGGATCAAGTTCGAAAGAAATATCTCCACACATGAGAATACGAAAAAGCTTGTAATCTGACATTGATTGTAAATGTACACTAAACATTATATCTTTGATATTAGTTATATCACTACATATTCACATTGTAAGATTATATATATAGCGGCATCGTTATACATTAAACAACACTTGTGACACAACTTCTTCTCGTCTTCACAATCTCTCATAGTAACAATTGATTTCATAACATAATATTGGTTCTCTTATAGCGGGATATCTAATTGCCAGTTTCCAAAATACATAAGGTACTTAGTTACTGTGGACAAGAGAAAATCTCGAAAAATCACTATCGGCTGGTATTCTTTCCCGCCACGTCGATTCTTCAACTGAACGGACAGCATTTCTAACAATGAGACTCCGCATACATTTAGGCGGAAAAGTGCACCTATCTAAAGACTCGGTAAAAAGGTCATACAACATATATTTTCTCAATATTCTGATTATTTCAAAACCGAAGTTATGTTTTTCTTCACTAAGCTTATATTCTATATCAGCATTAAAGAATCTTGTAAAAAATATTCGGAATGATATTGTTTTCATTTCTAGTTTACATAGCCGTCCCAAAAATAATAGTTTTTAGCCTCTATATACGCTTCAATGCTGGTCCATCCAAGAAGGCTTGTGCACATGTCTATACAGGTTTTAGTTTCAAAACCCTGAATCGCTTTAAAAATAAAATGCTGAGCTCATTCTAACATTAAGATTTCCGTTTTTGTCAAACACCATAATTCACAACCGTAAAGCGCCGAAGCATATACTTTACATTTTATAATTTTACTTATGGTCAAGGGATTTAAAGCGCTTGGATGAGCTCCACATCTTACTATACTCATTGTGCCACTCCGTAATTTATTACATGCACGCAAGGTGCGTTCAATACCATTAAATCTACTATTTAACATTACACCAACATGAACAATTTCGTCAACATTTATATAAATACATGGTCTTACTTTTTTCTGTACTAGGAAAAACAGAGAACGTAACAATTTTACTTTTAACAGAAGAAAATACAAATCTCCTTTTTCTACTGTATTCCTCACAAATCTGAAGCATATACTGTAAATCAGAATATTTTGTACTAATAATACATATGTCATCTGCTTGTGTCGGGACATTCAACTTTAAATCCGCTACAATTGCGCCTTTGCCACAATTTTCAATGCTATTCAATAAACCATTTATGAACACCAGATATATTTTTGCTGAGAGCGCACTTCCCTGTAAAATACCACGCTGCATAGTTACCCATCTCGACAACAAACCATTAAATAAGATACTACTCCAGTATACATACTTTTCATAATACTCCATGACTTCGACTTTATTCCTAGTTCATGTAGTTTATACAGTAGCCCAGAGTGTGCCATACAGTATCGAAAGCTTTATTGCTGTCAAGGAACCCAACATGCACATCTCCCCCTTTCTCTGTGTTATACTTAATACATTCTTGAAGATAAAAAGACGTTAAAAGACTACATAACCCTTTCTGATATGCTGATTGTTGTATATTAGGAAATGTACAAGAGTTGAGGACAGGGTCCAACCTCTTAGATAATATCATTTTAAACGTTTTATAAATTACTGATAAAAGTGTCACCCCCCGATAACGGTTTGGGTCATCTTTCGGTTTACCGTTGCCCTTATACAAAGTTATTATAACACCCTTCTTCCAATCAACTGGAATATGCTGAATTTTGATAACAGAATTATACAGTTTACACAAATATCTATATAGCGAGCTATTTCCATATTTAAAATGCTCATAAACCGTACAATCGTTCACTCCTTCTTTATCTAATTTTAATTTGCAACAAATATATCTTACCTCACGCTCTGTAATAGGTTCATCCTGATAAGGGTCATTCTCCTTCGTGATGTTAAGTTCAATGTTATCAACACATTTCAAAATCTCGCTTTTGGAACTTATTGTCAAAGCAATTGTCTGATTTGTCAGCAAATATGATATCAAAATGGTCCGCCCACTTATCAACTATATCACTGGGGTTACGATAGGTGACTCCATCGTATTTCAGTTCTGTTTGAGCATACTGTTTCCTTAATGCTTTATTTTTAAATAGTTGCCAAAACATTTTTTGGTCAATCTCATCTGATTTTTCAATCTCTAAAAACTGCTTTGACATGTAATTATTAAATGCTTTTCTAAGACTTATTCTGAAGTCAGCTTTTGCCTGTTTATACTTACGGTAGCTTTCCTCGTGTACGTCACGTGGTTTCCCATTACTTACCCATACCGTCCTCACGTTAATCATTGAGTCATGAAACAACGAAAGCTGCTCATTCCTATAGGGCTTCAGATACTTTTTCATATGTAAACATTCTTTAAACGCACTTATTAATGCTGAAACAATTTCGTTACTATATCTCTCTATTCCATCATGAGTTTCTAATTCATTATCACGAGTACGTATTTCGCACAACTTAACATGCAGTGAGTATTTATATTTTTGTAACGGACCATCGGGCATAGCTTTTTTTCCAATTGAATCTCATATTTCCTGCTTGATTACTCTGAAACACTTGTGTTGGAATGCTCAATGAACATATTACAGGTAGATGTTCTGACAAGTTTAACTTCTTCTAATATACAAACATTGTTTACTAGGTCGAACATACTCGATTCAATTATTACACCTGTATGATTTCCAGTTTGGGGACAGAATGTATAGGATGGACCAGAACACTTCCCTTGAACATTCACCGACATTAAATTAGACCTGTTTAAAAACCCTTGAAAACATACAGAACGCATGTTTTCTACAAATTCGCTACGAGGCCCTTTGATTTTCACATTCATATCACCAAGAAATAAAGCTTTACCTCTCTCAGAATATACTGAGTAAAGACATTCTAGCATCTCAACATTATTACTGAATACACCAAATGATCTCGATGACGCTGGCATGTATACTACAAAACAAAATAAGGAGAAGTTATCTGATACTATACTTTCTGCACCTACGATTCTTGGATTATCGACTTTAATCTTCTGCACGCGAAAGCGTGACTTTTTAACAAGAAGAGCCACTCCGCTCCTTACACTACATCTATACTTAAAAGGGTCTAATTCATACACCCGTTTTGCTATAACATCGTACCCTACGGCTTCAAATATCTCAAAAAATGGTAAATTGTGTTCCCGAATCCAGTGTTCGGATATACCACAGAGGTCAATTTCATACTGTTCCAGACATTGTATTAAGTACGGTGTACCTGCCATAAGGCCTTCAATGTTCCAGCACATGGTGTTTAATCTATTCATGCTTGTGTTCATCAAGGAACACCGCTCGCGGAACCCACGGTCTCATGCTAATGCCACCAGGCCAAAAATGGCTGGCATTGATTATATCAGCATCCTCAAATATATTATTCAACTGCGCTGAGGCTGTGGTCTTCCATCTATGTTCAAAATATCGTTAAAAGGTGACTTGCATCCCCGCTTTCTGCAGAAAGTCACGCATAGCTGACTCGGAAGGTATGTTCCTGTTTATACCATAAACATAAAAGCGGCTAATTTTACGACGTGTTTGTGTCTTATAACCGACAAATTTCCCAGACAGGCTGTGCCTATTTTTCTGAGTCGACGAGGGGAAGTGTACCTTTATTTGTTTATTACACTCATCTTCTCTATTTCCTTCATTTTCTGTGACTTTGACCGTTCTGTCTTTATTTCCTGTCCGTTCATACCTACTTTTACACCTGCACTATCTGTACTCAAAATCTCAAACCGATTTCTGCATGGAAGAGCCTGTTCTCTGGTCTGTCTCCTGTCCGCCGTAGAGTCGAAATTTACGTCTTGGGCTAAACTTGACGCTTGTGTTTTGTCACATCTTTTTCTTTTCCTGTTTTCTATCCTTTCGAACGTCTTTGTGAAAATATCTTCCTTTAACTGTTTTCTTTACTTCATTTAATTCCTGTCGTAGATTTACAACTGAAACCTGGCACTGTCCCACGTCGTAGTGAAGTTTATCAACCTGTTGTTCACCACAATTTGCTCTTTCAGTAACTTACCTAACATACTTCTTGAGACTGACTATTCCATTTAACTTTTCATCGTCGAACCTTGACGCTATTTGTTCGCAGTCACTTATTTTGTCCCGTATTGGAGAGACATCAGTACTCAGATTGCTGATCTTTTTTCCAGGTGAATTCTCCCATTTCCTGAGATCGTTTTGCACATCCAACACATTTATGTCCACGTTCGTTGCATATTTAGACAGTGTAGCACCTTCTTCTCTTAGATTATTGATTTCTGTCACAATCCGACTCTATTTTTACGGTAAGTATTGCTTTACCGGCGATTGTACGGTTGCTCAGGGCTTGCATAGGAGAGAGTCCACCCGGTATTGAATACAGGTACACGGCATGGAAATGCAGATGCAGTTCTATTCTGAAGAAGCGCGAATACCAGTCTCTTTAGCTTTCTTTCTCTGTGTATATATAATCTGTTGTTTGAATGTTTATGCCAAAAGTTATGTTTAAGTGTGTATGAATGGATTTGTTATTGTGTTTACCGGGTACGCTCGTGCAAACTCGTGCGAACTGTTTACGTAGCTTTCTACCTGTAAATGTTGCATAATGAAGATACATAACGCTTGTTATGATAACAATATATAATACCTAATGTTGGAAAGGTGTAACGATCATACTGTAGGGTTATTTTGTAGCTTCTTATATGGGTAGGCTTTGTCCAAAGTGGGAAGTACGGAAGCCGGAAGACTTCATGTGTCTATAGCAGTTCTGACTCTGCTTTATGTATATAATTGAACAGTACTTGTACCAGAGTTCACAGTACATGGTGATAGTGGGAGGTAGAGTACACTACGTAAGTGCACTCGAGATTAGCAAGTACGGTCACTAATTTGCCCTGTGTTTGGCACTTACATGCTGGAGACCAAGAGGTGTCGTGCCAGGTTCGTTGCTTCAAACTGAAGCCATCAGCGCTGGAAGGTACAGAACCAACGAGGCATCAGTCGGTTTGGACAACAGTTGTTTCTCCATGAAAGTGTTTTGGACAGACTTTGACAATTCTATACCATCTGTGATAACCCAACTGTGATAGGAATGTGAGGCTACAAAGACTTTAGGGTTTAGGTTTTATTGGTGATACTCTATTTGTGATTTTGTGTGTGTATGTACTGGCGATTGTTGATTGTTTCAGTGGCAGGTGTAATGAGTGTATGGTAAACTGAAACAAAAACAAAAACAAAACTTGTATAAATGTAAATATATAGATATATAACAATGTGGTTGTTGTCTGTGTGGCAATCGCTCGGCTAGGTTACAATTTCCTTTGCCATTTTTTTTTCATTTTTTGCAATAATTTGATCATTGCATACCTTTAGTAATGTTAAAGATTGACGTAGATCATCTATTTCTTTTGCTGATTCTTGAATAATATTCCTAAGTGTTTTCAATGGTACTTTTTTGCTCTGTCGTGTGCTTCTCCATTTTCTTTAAGAATGTTCTTAATTGCTGTGTTTAGTTTTTCCAGTTCATCTTTACTTTCCTTTCTCAATTCCATCAGTTCTCTTCTGATGATGGCGACAGCTTCCTTTAAAACATCAACACCAGATACTTCCGGCCCCGGTTTAGATTTTACACTTTCCGCACGTGCTAGTTTTTGTTCTATCACCATAGCACCCGGTTTACCAGGTTGGAGTCTTTTCCGTAGCTGCCCCTCTTTGACGGGAAAATTATCCCTAGCGCTAGCTTGTTTAAAAAGTTCATATCTGAGCATTTCAAGGTCAGGGACACTATAATTAGTTAGGTTCCGGATATTGTCAGTTAATAAATCTTTAGGCATTTCCCTGTTTTCGCGAAGAATGGCCACATACCTTATTACATCGCTTGGCTTTTCACGCACAGGCACGTATGCATCGCACTGGCTATCGTCAAGTGTTCCATTATCATCGTAAAAAGTTCTGGACATTTGTCCGTTTTCCCGGTCCGACAGACCTGGAGGATCCGCCGATAGATGTTCGGTATAGTGTGATGTGTACTGCTCATTTTGCGTGACATCACCTTCATCGGTGTCACTAGATCCCAATAGACTCCTCGTATAATGGGCGCTCAAGCGTGACGGTCAATCGGCTTTAGAACGGGTGGACACATTCGACAAAAGCATGCACGCAATAATATAATTATATACAAATAGGAATGTGTCGAGTTACTATGATTATTGTCTATAACTTCAACATTTGCAAATAAAATGTCAATTCAACTGTATACTTGCACCCAGTGTGAACATCGCCATCTTTGGTATCTTTTCAGTTGAAGTGTACGACTCGTATAAACAAGTACAACCACACATTTTACACAGCAATCGGCGAGCGGTGTCAAACCACTGACGCCATCTTGAAATTGTGAGTAGTACAAATCTACAAATATATCAAAGGTACACGATGAAGTAAGGCTTGCAATATGCCTGTTAAGAGGGCAGGTTATATAGTAACAGCACGTTGAACTTTGGTAATTCATTAGTAAATAAAATTTCGGAGTTTAAAAAGCCATCAGCAGCAACGATATTTTGTATTAATCTAAATACTATCTTGGTAGTATCTTACATCGAGTTTCAACTCTTGGAAAATCTCCGGCTTTCAAAATCTGTGACGAAATGTCTGATAAGAAAGCAGCCAGACAGCCATGCCGACTTAATAAGGTGGAACATAAGGTAGTCGTCCTATGTGACACATTAATAATTGATATGATTTGAGCGATGATCCACTGTATAAATATTATGGAAACTAAATTGCATTTTTCCTAAATAACTTCCACAAACCTTATATTTATAAGGATATTTAACATAGAAACCAATATTTCACATGTTATAACATTGCTTACATGACGTTTTATAGCACAAATTATTAGTTTCAACAACATCGTTACAGGTTTTCGTGTGTGTTATGAAATGTTTATAAAACATAACGCTCAGTATTGTTACTATGTTACCATCGAGACGGTATGAATGTGTTGTTGTCGTTGGTATTTCTATTTATAGCCGGGTTCGACCTCTTAAGTTCATTCAACAGTAACTGGATGATAATACAAAAGGATTACTTAGGAGTGGTAAAGATAATATGCTATCCATTCTCTTCAACATAGTGTGATTGACAAGAGTGGTGAGTAAATTTCTTGTTGATTCTTCATTTTGGGCACGTTTTATCTCCATTGGGAAAAATCAAATGTGGTTAAAATTACTTTATTGCTTTACTGGCTGATGTTTCTCGCTGTATTTATTTATCAACTACTGATAACTGAGATAATTTATGTTTAAAAGGTCCTTACTCTTACCATCCACTTCAGTGCTACAAGAGGATTTCTGTACCAGTTAATCTATATGTTATCTGCATTGTCTAACCTTTGGTAGAAGAATGGAGAGATACAATTAACTTGTCTGCGCATTTGACAAAAATGCAAACAAACTGTTTTGGATTGTGAACATTTAAATCCATTTGCATCTGCCCAAATCTGAAGTCTATTCAAACATTATAATAGTTGTCTTTCACTGGTATTCATATGCTACGATCGAAAGCATATAACGATGTCATTAACATGAATAGCGCCCTCTATTAAGGGTGATACTGTTTTTAAAATTCTTCTAATTTTAAGTCCAAAAAGTGTTACCGAGAAAATGCTGCCTTGTGATACACTCATTTTTCTGCTGATGAACATCGGAAAGGGTTGTTCCATTCCGGACATGAAATGCTCTTTCTGATAGAAACAAGATTTGATAGATTACCTCTAATACCTAATACAGATCTTTCATGATGTCGTATTTCTACTTTGTGTCGCAAGCCTTTTCCAAAATTGAAGAAATCAATTTTGGTATACTTGTAGAAAAAAATTTCTATCGGGTCCTCGAAAATTAATTGTGTTTAGAATTTTGGTAACGAAATGTTCGAATTAACTCAAATCGTCTTTATAAAATTTCCAATGAGGTACATGATCTCTGTGGATCAACAAGTCCTTAGCAATATTGTAAAGTGGTCGCTTTCACAGAGATCGTCATGCAACGTCCATTCGAAATCGTGAACAGCGTTAGGTGACATTAAGTTAAATCAAGGTGCGAGAATGTTCCGGAAGAAGGATGCCAAAAAGTTTTTCTATTATAACAAAATGGTTATTTTTTAATATATAAAACTTGCACTTTCAGTTCCTCTGTCATCAGTGTGAAACACATAGGTTGTTATAACAATTTAAGTCGCAAAAAAGAATGAACGGGGAAAGCAGTTCCGTTAGGAGTTCGTCTAGTTGGTTGTAGGTAAAATCAGAGTTTGGAGGGCGATAAAGCATACTGTAAGCATTCTATGGAGTGTAACATTAACAGCAGTTGCTTGTAGGTCTGTGTTAAATGGTAGGTTTCTGTGAGGAACTCGGTTGCTTTATTGCTAAAATGACTGAAGCAATTAAACAATAAATGCTTTCTGAAATTACTATTTGTTTTGGCTCCAGTTAGTGTTTCTTAAGACTTAGGTCATGTTCTTGAGACAGTCGAAGAATTTCATCAATATTGGATCGATGACCTCTACAAATTCCATTGGATTACTGTATCCATTATTTTCATTATTATCATCATCATCATCATCATCATCATGGCAATCCCAACGACAGTGCACCATTGTTTCATTTTGCCGCTTACAAAAGTTACATAAAGGGCTACCAACTAAGTTTATTTTATGAAGAAAAGTATTTGTTGCCAAAATACGATGTATGATTCTAACCTGGAACCATTGCAGTTTAGAATTTTCGGTAACTAAGAATGGCATTTTGAATATTTTCTGCATTTCTCATCATTAAAATCAAACTCCAGATTCCATTTTCTGACTCCAGTAGGCTCTGGTGCTGCTGGGAGGATAAAATTATAGAACTCGTTTAACCTTTTTCTATTTTTGAAAAAAAAGATTTCTTATGGGCAGCCTGAGTTTCCAATACAGCATAATTTCTAAGAAATTGTTTGACTGCACGAACTAGACCATAGTATTAAAGGAAATTAACATTTATCTGGAAACTTTTATGAAAATTCATGAAGGGAGAGAAAATTCCTATTTCAACATTCGTAGTAAATCATTAACTGTATAGACACCAGCATTAAGCCAATTGGAATTTTAAAAAAAGCATGCCTTCCATTAATCTTTCTGTCTTTATTATACCATGAAGGTGTTTTTAGAATTGATTCCTGTGTATAAATACTTTCAGAATTACAGTTATTAAGTAAATACCAAGCCTTGAAGACATCTCGCCAGAAGACATTACGACAATTAGATGCACAGTTGTAAATATACTCATTTCAACACTTACAAAGCTTTTGAATATCAACAATTGATTTACACAAAATATTTTCTTTCTGGATTTTTGGGATGATTTTGGAGGTAATATTTCTATTTTCTAAGTTTAAAAAATAACTAGTAGGTTTTTCTCCCTCCTTTACCTATTTTGCCCTTGACCGAATTAAACTACCTTTTATCTTTTTTGATCGAATAGTCCCTCTAAAAGTCCCTGATCTGGATCAGTTTCAGCCTCTAGCCGAGCAATAGCTTCTTTTAATATCGTCTTCTCTCTTATTAATTTGTTTTTTTTTTCTAAATGATGCATATGATATAGTCTTACCTCTTATTTCTAATAAAAGAGTTTCTATGAAAAATTGGTCATTTATCAGGAATTGTTGTTCACTATCAGGAATGTGGTTAAGAGAGTTTAAATAATAGATGGGTAAACAATATCGCTGCTTAATATTCTTAATGCAAGCTTAAACTAAATCCAAGTATTCAGATTCATACAATAGAGAGTTACTAAGTTTCCAAAGAACATTCCCTTTTTAATGTTAAAGATATTACTTGACTTGAGTAGTCAGATCGATATCCTGGTTTTACTCTAGACTTACTAACACTAGATAAAAGAGATCCTGAAATAGGAAGTCTAATCTAGCCTGCTTCACTGGGTTTCCCTTCGTCAAGTATAGCGCCTGGTATCTGGATGCTGTTCCCTAAAATATCTATCAGATTTATGTTTTGGATAATTTCCAATTCTTTATCTATAGCTGTGCTATTGTTAATTTGTCTATATTTATTATCGTAATCTATTGACGGATCTAAAATTAAATCAAAATCCATACAAATTATTATATTTTCTTTCCCAAAACTATCTACTGTCTCAGTAACTTGACTGAAAAAGTCAGGGGTATCCTGGTTAGGTCCATATAATGTACTAAGACTTGTCCTAGACCCATCAATATTGATGTCCAAGGCAATACAATTTCCGCCAAGATCTTTGTTTTCTTTATGTACTTTAGCTTCAAAATGATTATTTAAAAGAATTGCCATCCCACGAGAGTGAGATCTGTAATAACTGAAATAGACGGAATACCCCTACTCATGTCTGATAATATTTTCCAGTTCAGCAGTAAAGTGGGTGTCCTGTAAAGAGTAAATACTGTATTTTTTTCCTCTAAAGTACGAAAATACATCTTTTCGTTTAAGTCTATTACACAGGTCCTGACAATTTATCATTCATATTGATATTTTGTAATGCGAGATAAATTTAGCCACGTATACTAAGGTACCTCTCCAGACAAGGAAGACGTGATAGTGGAAAGGGAGATAGAAAGAATAGAAGAAACATAAATAAAACATATTTAGGAACTTCAACAGAGTAACACACAACACCACTCGCTAAGTCGTATTTCTAACAGATACATAGTATGAGTACATCTTAATAAATAATTTATATCGTAACAAACTTGCCTTTTTAACTTAAAGGTGATTAAATGGTAAAACCCTAGTAGTTTGTAAATTGCTATATAGAGCAAAGGGAAATACCTCATATAAATACATTGTATTTAATCACCTCGCATAGAAATATCTGTCACCAAATGCAAACATCTTACTATATATAGTTAGAAGGAAGAACTATAATATACTGCGAGTCGCAGTGCCTTTAATTTTAAGTAAAATCACGGGCTTCAATTATACATGTATAGTATGCTGGTATGCACTAATTTTTTACGATATCAACTACCCGTGTAGTGAAGAAACCTAGCGATAGCGACACGATCTAGACGTTCACAGACGCTCTGGCTGTCAGGCGCAATATAAATACGTTATTTTATCTATAGAGGAGTTTTTTGAAAGATACCTAATATTACAATTTACATAGAGCACAACTTGTTTCTAAAAATAGGAAATTAGAACTACATTACGTATTTAACATACAGAATATAAATGAATTATCTATCATGCATAGATACGTGTAAATCAATATATATGTCCAAATTACACGTTTGTTTGCAGCTATTATTACCTTTTAGTGTAATAGGAAGTAAAAATCCTAAAAAATGCATGCGTTCGAAAATATATCCACACATTCACAAAGAAATTCCCACCACAGTTATACACTAACTTAACTGAGATAAGTTCATCTAGACACTCATAAGATGTTTGTAGTCCCGTGCTGAACTATATATCCGAATCAACACACATGTAACTAGCGAAAGTTAGCATCGTTCATCAGAAACTCATCCGTGATGATGGTATTATACAAAAGATTACGTTTCCGAACGTCTTTGAGAAATGACGTCCAAAGTATAAGTGTTCTGTAGTCAGTTCAGTTTGTAAGCTTCACTCATTTTACTATGGTTAGACATGGTAAGGCCCTCAAAGATCACAGTCCCTGATTTTTTTCAAATTCCTCCGTGTACGTAAGACATTAATTTTCTTCGTTCTGTGATTGAACTTGGCGATGATGGGTCTAGTTCTGTTCGACGTGTATCTCCCTAGTCTATGAGCGATATCAGTGTCGGTCTGAACCAATGGCACAACTTTCTCCATGCATTCCTCAACTGTCTCTCTTTCTTTAGTATCTGGAATCCCTACGATCCGTATAGAAATTGCGGCCATGTTGTTCTAGGTCGTTATGTTTCGATTCTAATTCACAGAATCTGACCTCCGTTCTGTCAATCTGGCTCTGGAGAAGACATACTCTTTCCCTAAGGTGATCGTTCTCTGTCTCTATAACATATATACGTCCCTCCATTTTGTCTATCAACATCTTGTTCTCTTGCTTTATGTCTCGTTTTAAACCCTGTAGCTTCGTTTCCATGAAGTCTCTGGTACCATCATAGACAACATACGAGGAATTTCATTCAGTCTTTCATCAGTAGAATTTTTCTCCAAACCAATATCACTTTGTCTGCTACTCTGTTCTGTCTCTGTATCCATTATTACTAACATAACAAGAGATAGGTGGAGGACCATTGAAAAGTACCTAGACTATTTGTTTAACCTAAGGTGGTTTGACAGCTTTAATAGGATAACCTGCACTTGCAATTAATCACAGCTTGCTACAAAATGCCATCAACATGAACCTCCTGGTTATTAAGAAATGTTTCCTCCGTATTTTTGACAAATTATACTACTTTGAAAGTACGTTAAATAACTTTACATGATCACAATAACAATGACAACCATATCGGATTTTTTACCGTACATAAAACGTAGCATTGATACCTTCAGATACGTACCTACAATATATAAAGTTGACAATGAACCGATCATAATATTAGGAATCCACAATGTTCGGAAGAAAATAATCAGAAGAAGCATAGCAGTTAGTCTTTTCATCAGATGACAAAAGCCTTAATAACTTTCAGAAACTGAATAAAAAACCAGTTAGTGAAAAGTCTTAGTAATAATAAAAACGCGAGTGAATACACGAAATAAAGTAAGAATAAGATGACTGACAGTGACAACGACACTGCACCTGATAGCGATTTGAACATTAGTTTTGAGGAGTCTGATTATGGTGTGGATGATATTTCTGATAACAGAATCCAGCCTTACCGATTTGAACCGGAATGACAAGACGATGTATCCAGTAAGGAGGAAAATAGCATCGTCACTTAGTCGAACTCTTCTCGGCGGAGTCCGATCCATTGATTTCATAACACTATACCGAATTGAAAATTAAGTTCGTCGAAGTGTTTTGAACATAAATATGAATATTTCCTTGGACCTTTCCACATGTCTCTCTTCTTCCTGACAAACTGAATCCATTATTTGCGTAAATCTGGCCTATTTAATTGGATGGCATGCATCGACACCCCATCCGTGTTAGTATTAGGACGTTGTCGGGAATTTTCGCACCGAAGAACTTTCGTCTTAGGGGAATTTTCGTAGCAATATGGATATATGTAGATAGGGTGTCAACAACCAATTATAACACCCTCCGCTGTGTTGATAATTAAAAAAATGATGTATTAGAAGTTTATACAATGATTTGACTGGTTTTTACACAAGTACGCGTCTGTTGTTAGCTGACAGGCGTGTCGTCTCACCATTGATTTTTCAAGCCATACTTCACAAGGGAGATCGCTCCACTAGACTGATCAGTACCTAATCCCTGGTGCTACAGATTGAAATATTTGGTCTTTGAACTATTATCTTTTTATCAATTCTCACAATTATTGAGCATAATGTGAAAGTCATTGTATGGATCTATAAAGATTTCTTAAGTCACTACATTGTTCATATCATACAAAATAATTATATAAATTGTCATATAATTTGCTGATAGAGGGGAGATAACTCATCTAATCCCTTATAGAGATATATCTTCACGACTCATATTATTATCGATTGATAAACCACCTTATTGCACCATTAATTGAATTATTTAGTAATTAACAATTTTAGTGAATGTACTGTACATGTAGCCAATGTGCAATATATAGACTGCTAATGAAGCTTAGCTCAAAACCAATAACGACAAAAGTGTAAAAGTAATTTTGTTGCACCCTTACTCCAACGGCATTGTTTACTCGGATACTTGCCCGTTCCATTGCTTCAGCATTTCCCTTCCTGTATAGGCCCCTGGGCAAGATCTGTGGCCGTATAATACGGGTGTCTGGCAGCATAGTCCTGAATTTTTCAAGGTCATTCATTATTGACTCTCTTATCTTATCTGGATGAACCCTATATCATTACCACCACAGTGAACTACCGGGTAGGCTGGTTCAACCTCTAGACGCAACATCTGCTTAATTGTAGGGATAACCTCGCGCCATCTGATACCGCCTTTTCACTGCCAGAAGATGCTTGACACACCCAATTTTTGTAGTGAACCGCCTGGGCTGGGACGACATTGTATAAAAGCTCTTTTGATTATTGAGAAGCCCACTATCCACACTGTGCAGTTACCTGAAAGCTTACATCGATAGTCACTACACCAATATCGATGATTTGCCATCCTAGATAGAAGTGTTTATATATATACAACCCCCCCCCCCTCCCCTCCATTCTCGGTCTTGCTCTACCTTCACTGTATTGCCATGTCTTTCGTTATCAACCTCCTAACCGGGATACGAATGTAAGCCTATACCCTGGATTTTTCTGACCACCTACCAGCTTCGTGTACTCATCTGGGGTCCAATTTGCCATACTAGCTGTGGATGCCGCCCGAATACGGAATGACCGTGATTTATACCTTTCTTCTCTTTTTCCTAATCCAGTTAAGACCTTTTTGAGGACTGGATTGAACTAATACCGTGTCAGTTGGCTGCCCCCATAGTGGCAAAGAAGAGGTCCTGGTATGTTAGGACGGACTTCCAAGTATTGTTCAACATTGTATACTGGACAAATGCTTTTATTGTCTGGAATTTCTGATATAAGTAAAGTCGTACTTTTTGCGTACTGGTCGGTTTTGGAACACTTTATCCTCAATGATATTTGCTTGTTGTCTATCTTCAAGTCAGACCTGTTTAGCACCCGAAGACCTGTGCCAACCGACTCCCCAATTCTTGAGAACCCAAAAAATGTTAGGAGGTATGCTGCTGCGAATAACCTAGTTTCATACGTACTTAAACAAACCAGCGGTAGCCCTTTTACGATTTTGGTAAGGAGAGGGGGCATTATGGGAAGACGAATATTTAATCCTTGCCTTCCTCTTTTCAGCTCTTCAATTGCCCTTTTTACCACAAACGCCCTTGTAAAATCTGAATAACCCGATATTTTACATTTACAGCCTACCCCTGCCACATACGTTTCAGTTGTAGAAGCTGAAAAGCATTTCAATGACATATGGGCAATAAACAATACTAAGTGATCTATTGTTGGGGGCCAAGCATCCATCATACCATACTCTCTCCTAAATTACTTAAATGCTCCTACTCCTCGGTCATAGACTGTATTTCTTGCTAATAAAGTGTCTATTAGTCTGTCAGCCTCACGTTGTAAATCAGCTCTAGAAACTGTTGAAGTATGTTTTGTGGGTATTCGTCTGCGGTAGGTGCCAACTGTCGGAAGCGATCCACCTGCTTGCGAGAAATATCGTCTGCCACGCTATCATCCCCACTCAAGATATGTTTGCTTTAACTTGGATATTTAATTTGAGTAGTGTCAGTAGCAATGCTCTAAGTTATTGCATAACCCTCTTTGATTTGGATGTTTGTTTGTTTACTATCGCTACTAGTGCCTGATTATCTATCCTTAGCAATTTTTTTTAACCAGTACCTGTCCCCAGATCATGAAAGCCAAAACAAGGAGAACGAGTTCCAGAAATGTGACATCTGTCATGATGCTTTCCCAATGGGGAGGCCATTGATAGTATACCCAGCTGTTCCCTAGTATTGTACCACACCCCAGTTGAATTGACCCAGCTGCATCTGTATACAACGTCAGCACTTCGTTACTAGCCCATTCTGCTTCAGGGAAGAAAAGAAACAAAGGAAACTTAAAAGTCCCCGCCAATGCCTGCAATTCCTTTAATTTGATCTTGTCCTGAGCTTTTCGATCTTTTTTGGAGGGATACAAAGCACTCTGTTAACCGTATCAATTTCAAAGCCGAGAAAACCAGTACTGTGGAGGGACCTTCGGTTTTTCCATGTGTCATTGGAACCCCCCAATTCCTGACAAACTTTTGACAATGCTGACATTAGCTTTTGATAGTTCCCACTATTAGCCTCCTCTGCTTAGCAAAAATCATCAAGATAATGATCCAATGTACTCAATTTGCTTCTCTGAACCACTGCCCAGTGCAGAAATGTAGAAAATTTCTCAAATATGTTTCATGATATTGAACACCCAAAGGGGAGGCATTTATCAATGAAAAAATACTGTTGAAATTGTTGGCCTAATTCTTAAACTAATTCTTTTTAGTTTGTCTTGTGTTAGTGTTACCGGGGGCTTGGAATCTAAACCGAGGATTGAATTGACCTTGTGACCCTGGGATGCCCGTTGGAAACCTAGGTCTATTTTGTCCGGCACCCTGGGGCCTAAAGTTGCTACTCTGGGTGGCCCTGAAACAGTGTACCCATGGATGGTTTCCCCCACAGCCCAGGCATGAATGTCGATACCTGTACGGTGACCTATAGCAGCCCTTGCCATAATTGAAGTCATAACACTTAAGGGATGTGTATTCCCAGTGTTCCCCTGTGATGGTTCCCCAGGCACCGCCCCCGGAACCATATATATTAGCCACAGCTCACTGTCATGGATATACTTAAACTCCCCAGCCCTTTCTGGGTGTGCGTCTATATATGTACGTGCAAAGATAATAAATGCATCTGTCCATTTCTCAATACACTTGATTTTCGTCTTTGCCTTCTCCACCCATACTATCTTCCCATTACTAATGAATAAGGATTGCTCCTGCTTGTTATTCTCTAAGAGGGCCCCTAGGTCAATGCATTTACCATCCCTTATCTTGTCACTGATATGCACCCCCAACATTCCATACGCTTGGGATAATTATTAGTTTGTTACCAAAATTCTGTTCCTGCTCTGCAGTCTCCTGTTGACTCAGACTGGGCCCATCCTCTCTCCCCTGTTGATTGGCCTGTTATTATGTCCCTTGCTTGCTAGCTCCTTCTCCTTGTCCAGACCTGACCCCCTCTTCTTCTGGCCCGTATGGTTCAGACCGTGTTTCTTTACGTTTGCTCTTTGCATTTGGAATCTTACGTTCACGTTAGCTGTATCTCCAGGTCAAAATTTACAAAATGCAGATTTACATCACAGCTTAAACTTAAGCACCGGTCAAGTTGGCTCAATCTTCTTGTGTGTGTGTGTGTGTATAAAAGCTGAACTGACTTGTTCGAATTGTACTTTTTCTTTCTAAATTATAGGGCTGCTTGTTGATCAGACCGGATTCTACACAATGCCGTTTTATTATGTTTCCGCTAGGCTTGGTGTATCGACTTCAATTAACATGTTTGCTGCTGTATCAAGAAGTCAAATGAGATGGAAATTGAGGCTAAAGTGCCAACACCGACATGACAACAGGCAGGCCTCAATAACCTACTCAAGACATTTAGCACAATGCAACATGGTCTGCTCTATATGTATAATTATAATAGAATAAATACAAACATGATGTTAAAACAAAAACGTGAGGACAAACATGCGCATAGAAGTATACCGCCTGGAAATGAACAACTATGTGAGCGCTAAGTAATGGCGGCTATTTTAGGGCATTTCGCCTCGTCGTGTGGTGGTGAGTTAAAACCCAGTTTAAATAGCTTATATCGTTAGCCTCTGAATATGCCTAGGGAAGATTTACTTTAATATCACTTTTTCATACAATTTCACATGTTTTGTCCCTCTTTCATTCAGTGATAGGGCCCAAAGTTTGAACAACTGAGGAATTCCAAAGTGATCAAAACAAAAACCAAAAGCCTCAAGAAAAGGCGCACGAGCAATACATTTTGTAGTTTCAATATATTTGATAATTTAAAAACAACGGCAAGCGAATTTGTATATTACCAACAGTGGCACGTTTTCAATAAATTGAAATTAAATAAAATGAAAGGTAGTTCTGTGATTTAAAAAAACATTTAACTTCATACATGTCATTATAAATGTTAATTATGCGTCAGTAACATAAATGTGCACAATCCGATCGAACTTGTATATCATATATATTTTCTGTCTATTTTCTATTTACATCATAAAATAACCGAAATCTCCATTTTTATCAGTTTTGATGATTAACTTATCGATATATTTAACTACAAAACGTATTATTATCATTTGAAAATGTTACATTACTTACTCGAACCGAACAATTATCAGTATTACATATTAATACCCCTACATCAAACAAACTAAAAAGTAAAAGACGATTGATTAAAATGTTCATTGGTTATGTTATCACAAAATATTCAAATGGTAAGTCAAAATCTATAACTATCGACAAACATCTTTCATTTAGCTTAACAGTTTCATATGTTCGGTCGACCGGAAGTTTGTTTTATGTAAATCAAGTGTCAGCGGAGTTGCAAGTTCCTTTAGAGTATTTGTAGGAAATTGTTGAGGTTTGTTTGGACTGGATAAAAATATTTTGTCGAATTTGGTTTGAAGCATTCAGTTTTCTCATCATTTCAGAAAAAAAAAATGCCACAATATCCTACCTTGCAAAACAAGGATTGCATTTCCCGTATACACAGAGAACAGGGCTTTTTTATAACGGCGGAAACCCCAGCTATACATAATGCAATCTTTCAAAACACGAAATACTAGTTAATCATGCTTTGGTTTTACCAAACCAAGTCATTGTCATAACTACTAATCTCAAGTCTATGTACTTTCAAATCTGGATTACAGTATTATTATGGTACTGTTCACTCGAGAAATGAAAATAGTGGTATGTGGATTTTTTGGACCAATTTTTAACACCCTATTCTTAGAAGCACCTGTTTTATAGAAAAATGTTATTTGTTCTCCCTGTACAAAGCCATACCCAACTTTAAACTGAAGGAACGCCTCGTTCTCTTATGTTTTTTTTTCAAGAATTATTTTTATTATTGTCATATCATTTTTTTTTTTAATTTTTATAGTCGATACGGCCCGTGAGCACATAAAAGGTCATTCGTGCCTTCAATCGATGAAACCCACAGCTATCCAGAAAGAAATAACATTAAACAAACTAAAATGTAAAACACAAAGGCTAAAAAGCTCGAATTGTTATATTATCACAAACGATTAAAATGGTCAGTCATAGTCTATTCTATAAACATCCATTTTTCATACAACCTATAATTTTATAAATTTTAGAAAGGTATTCAGACTTGTGACGTTACGATAAAAGATGGAAAGTCAATGTAGTCCAAAAAAAAAATAACGTTGAATTGCTCATCACATCCGATGTACCGAGGATGATTTCCGCCTTTCAATATATATCAATGTGTAAGGTATGTATGGCCCATCTGAAGACGGACTGGGACAACGTCGTCTCGGTAGTTGTCTCTAAGGCATGTAGACAATTCAACGATGATAGGATATACGGAGAGCAATTTATTGATAGAATATTGATTCCATTCCTTCTGCTACAGAATTTACAAAATGTTTGATATAAAGTATTAAATTAGTAAAATGAAGTTTAAAAACAATAAAGCTTCCTATGCGGCGGGATCAAAACAACTCCTCGGTCCTTATGCTTCACAAATTAAAAAAACAACCTGTAACAAGAAATACGTCATATTATTTCAATACGTTAACACAATCATAGGATAAGATAAAACATCACTCTGACCGTAGTAAGTTGCATTAGTTTCACTGTAAAGTCAATCCATAAATTACGTCACATATGGGTTAGACCAGTCTATAGGCACTGTTTATCACGTTTTATCTAAATATTCGTTGGAAGTGATCAATTCTGAAATTATTTCTGGCATTGAAGAAACAATTTAACACTTTCTTTACAGTAGAATAGCAAGGTGTTCAAAACCATGCATTATAATCGTTCAAAACACTTGTTAATATATATTCTGGAATCTATGCTTCGATATAACAAGTAACACGGTAAAGCCTCAAGGACAAGTGTAATCAAATATATTGTTAAATACCATGACCAAGGGACTATGGTAAGCCTACCGTTACAAACGTTCTTCAGATTCCAATGCAGTTCCAACATGGTAATCACAGTAGTCATTTAGTAAGATGGTTGTGTAACAATTTTTCATGAACATAACCTACCATTTACGGAGTTTCTGATACATAAAAGGAATGTTTGAAATTTGAATCCATCAGATGCATCAGATCACCATCTGCAATTATGTGGTTTGTCCTTTAGGGTCATGGCACTCATGTTTTTCTTTTGGTCTCATTACAGTGAATAATCTATGTTTAGGTTTGAGTATTTCTTTAAGGTAAACTGTTTTATATATATTTTTACACAATTCTCATTGTAAACTTTTGAAATATCTTGCTGTATAGGTGCGTAGTGAAACAGTGGATTTTTGTCCGGGGAGGGGGAGGGGTGGTGTAATTTCGCTATTTTGTATGGGTAAACTATACGCATATGGGCTATTTCCGAGATCAATTTCCAGTTTATGTCGTCTTTAAAATTTAAGCACAACACTCTCTCGTACATTTCAACGTTTTTAGTATTTTTCTAGCTAAAGTTGGAATGCATTTATTGTTTACAGTTTCTGTGTTTCTGTAACACCACGTTTCCTGTTTTGTTGTTTATTGTCTTCATTTAATTTACACATTGAAACTTTTTTTTAAAATTTGTGCTGGTTACTTTATCCAGTTGTGCTTGTCTATTAATTTGTAATCAATGATAATCTTGCCCATGACTTTTCCTTCATTTATGATGCCATTTATTATAATCAGGTTTTTATTTTACATTTGTTTGTTGTTTTTGTTTCCTAAAAAATTACCATTGAGACGGAAATGTTATTAATTTCCGTAACCTATCTTCAAATATCACTCATACCCTGGCATGACACTGTCCTCATTATTGCTCTCATTACAAAGACACCTTACAAAGATTTTTTTCAAGCAGACTTAGAAAGGATTAAACACAAAACTGTTTTTTATCATCCATGTATAATTGCCCCAAACAAATCGCTGAACAGGCGGAAGTGGTTAGTGAGAGTTCCGAAGATATGGGCGATATATCATCGGAGTCTCTCTCTTGACAACCGCTTGACTGTTAAGAATGGCTCCGACACAAATGATAAGAACGATTCATCCTACACAGAAATCGGAAATTTGTTTTCTGTGCCAGAAAATAATATCTAACAGATGTACGATAAGACTTCGTCTTCCCACCAGTACTGAAGCTATTAATAAGAAAAACGATCTCTGGAGGGAAAAACGAAAACAAATATTCGAGAGGGTTAAATGTAGTGATCAGAAGAACGACCGAGAATGAGTCAAAAATGGATGTACTTAGGGTGCATTCCTACCAATAGAAATCCCCTTAACGAGAAACTTGTGTCAGGATTGAACATCAAATATTTAAGTTGTTTTACAGAATTAAAAATTTGACACTTGTGTACCAGATGCTAATACATAAACATCAACCCGCAAATGCAAAATTCATATATTTTATGTCGATAAACAGTGTCCCATTATAGAAGGTATAATACATCGTGTCTGATTTAGTTAGTTTAGTTTAGTTTATACCAGTGCAGGATCGTTACGATCCTCTATACCGGTCTCAGTGATACAATGAAAATGTTTATAATTATTGTCATTTGAGACGTCAGATCCAGGAACTACATAATTTCTGCTTTATAATTATATACCAGTTCTTGATTTGCTGAGTGTTCATCTAATCTATTTTTGAAATAGTTAACTGTTGGTGCCGATACAATATGATTTGTTACTGACTGACACTGAAAAGAATATCATATTAAATGAATATCCATTCCGACTACATCAGTCAATTTCTCAGAATTTTACTATCATGTACGTACGTTAAATTACTTAATACACCTGAATGTTTAATGCTATATTAAACATAATGTATTAAACGGAGTGTATTAAAAAAAATTCGAATAGTTTTACTATTTTTTTTTTATTTCCCGTGAAGTCTTGGTCGAAAACACCCTTATATTATCAATAGTATTGGTGGAATTTAGCCATCGCACTTACCACCATCGTCTGAAAACACTGCGCAGAAGATAATTCGCTTTTTTGATTTTTTAAAAACTTTTTTCTTGAGTCTCTGTGTAATTTTTTATTTCTTCATACTTTGCTAATTTTTTATGGAATAGGAGTTTAAATTATACTGCCATGTTGGCATTTTCTTGTTTTTTTACGCAGCAAAATGACCAAAGGTCAATGCAATCCAATAAAAATGCTAAAACATGTTTAAGGGTGAATGGCTCATCACATCCTATGCACCAAGGATTGTCTTTATCTTTCAACATATATGAATGTGTAAGGTATATATGACTCATCCGAAGACGGGCAAGGACAACTTCGTCCTGGTGGTTGTTTCTATAGCCTGGAGACCATTAACCGATAACAGGTTTACTGGAGTGCAATTCATTGTTTATTGTTATTGGTATATGTATTCCATTCCTCCTGCCACTGAGCTTTTAAAATTTGTTTAATAAATAGTTTAAAATCGCTAAAATGAAGTTTAAAAACAACAGATGGAAGCGATAAAGCTTCCTTTGCGGCACGATCTGCTTTTCATTGACTGGTATTCCCATCAAAAGCACTACGAAAGTTAAAAGTAAGTTCATGATATAGTATTAAGGTATTACGAATGAAAATAGTTTCGATATTTCTATTGCTAAGACTTTGTAGGTCACGAACAAGGGTAAGTGTGTCTTTTGTCTTTGCAAGCAAGCATGGAAGGTTGAAGACACCACCATCTGTTCAGTATGGGATTTTAATGGGTCTGTGTCCTTGAAGGCAGATAGAAACACCATACTAAACAGAAAGCAGAAAAGCGTAGGGGCATGTACACATCCTTGCTTTACTTCATTGGAGACATGGAAATCGTCCTCTTCCAATTCATCAAGTACTCCAGCTTTCATGCCATTATGGAAACATAGGGGGATTCCAATTAGTATTAATATATTACGAATGAAAATATTGTTAATATAAGATAATATTAATATTTGTGTTTAGTAAAAGAGCGG
Organism: Ylistrum balloti; assembly: GCF_031769215.1. Taxonomy (NCBI): domain Eukaryota; kingdom Metazoa; phylum Mollusca; class Bivalvia; order Pectinida; family Pectinidae; genus Ylistrum; species Ylistrum balloti. The sequence goes on along the minus strand of NW_026781875.1, from coordinate 138,417 downwards.
AAATTGAAATACCGCATGAAGGAATGTTTTTTTGTTTATTTTGAAACAATGTTTTTTTATCAAATAAAAGTGAAAAAAAAAGCTGGAATTGAAGGATTTTACTTTAGCGGAATAATGTATTGCAAAGTCAATTTATTATGAAGGCTGTATAGTGATGGTATTTTAGCCTCTGCATAGAGGATTGTTGTAGGTGTGGTCTTAATAATAATTAATTCAACCAGCCATGTTTAACAACAGCAATCCAAAATATTGTATAAAATACATACAAATGGCAAGCTCATTTCAATACAATATTGTTTCCAAATAACAAGTTATACATCATACAGCTGTTTCATTATTGCATAACTCATTATACGTTTCATAAATGTTTGATATTGAACGATTTAAGAAGCATATAATAAACCATATGGTGTCGGCACGATATTCTATTTTAGACATTTCGGTAAGATATAAGAAAATAAAATCTCCGTAATGAAAAATGTATGTAACATGTTCTCTCGAGCCATAGTATAATAATGTAGGTCGGTGTTGGTTGTACCGCGAAAGCATTAATAACACAAATGTGACGATTTTAAGGGTATATCCGATCGCTCATGCTCAAGTTCATTTCTTTTCTGATGTTTCATATATGTTCAATACTTCGTTATAACCAAAAAGAACAACGATTCTTAAAAAAATGATTATGTTACTTTTCATGACTTCGTTCCCGATATACCCACGAAATGTCTAGTTGTTGCCATGATATTCTGTTTGACACTAACCAAAATATGGTGACCATCTTCCCTTTTGAAGCAGATAATCGGTCTTCACATTGGACAAATCTATGATAGTGACATGTTCAAGTATTGTACAAAAGACACACAAGTTAATAGCACCTTTTCGTAAGTCAGAGCGAGATGTAGTAGAGCCAAACAATAAATTCAACTGCATTATACAGCAGAAATTCCAAACTGATCAAAGAAACGTCATAATCTAGATGGGAAGGAGCAGCAGCACCATATCTAAAGTTAGTAATAGCGCCAAGTACATGTTTCTGAACTGTGACACTATTCAACTGAAGTTAAACGTGGCAGGCAGGCAATGGCGAACCTCAGGGAATATAAACAAACAAAATCTTTATTTATTTTAAAACAATTGCGAAGCAAGTTTTTTCAACTTATATAAATCACTCTTGTTGGCTCGGATGGAAGCGCACAAGGGGTCTTAGTGTGGGAGGAAACCGGAGAAACCCACGTGGTCGAGCAGGTGACCCCATACCTTTTCACGTCCATTCCGGGAATCGAACCGCGAATGGCTAAGTGAAAGTCGAGTGCGTTTCCACTACACCATCCGACCACCAGCGGTGTCTAGCATCTGCTATCTTCAAACTTGTACAAAAGAATGAATAGAGTCTTTCATAATTTAGTGTGTATCATCGAAAATTGAGGTATATAGTACGATAGAAATAATATTAAGTGTTTTATTTCAATTCGCATTTATCTATTTCAAACTAGGTTTGTTGGTGATGTCAGACTTGATAAATATGATAACAGGTACACTAAGCAATGCTCTCTTCCCAGAGATCAATTGTAATATGACGTTTATGTAAAATCACCTGTCACGTGGTATAGCCTCACACCCTCAACTGGATATGTCTGATATTCTTTGAATTTTTTTTTCAGAAAAAAATAATGGTAGGGACGGGCTAAACGGTGGAAACGAGGCGAATTCTTTAAAACCATTCTGATGTGGAAATACCTGTAGGTTGTCCCAAGTTTGTAGGAAGCACCTTATTTGACGATAATCAATTTTTTATAAGTGGTGGGTCTCGGCCTAGCGGGGAATGAGGGGCTGGGACCAATATGTGCAACAGAGAAAATTCGTTAAAATAATTGTTATAATGATTCAACGTGATCAAATTGATCTGAAGCATCCTTAGACGAGTAGAACTAAATTTTGAATAGACGATGGATCTGAACCACTTGCAAGTGGATGAGGTCTCACAGGTGAAATACATTTGTAACTAATGTTGTTATCAATAAGATATTTAAGTGTTTACAGAACATAGCACGTAAGACAATTTCTATACATATATCTACAATCCATTTAGTAAACGTGCTCGGTAGCACAAGTGCAGTGATATTGATTGCCGTTGTATAACTACCGCGTTACTATCATGGTATAATGCACCCGTGTTGTGATTCCTCACCATCTGAAAATTACATACCGTATGCGACCTGTCATTGTAAAGAGTGGTTCTTTTCTGAATATAGACTTACAATCATCTAGTTCATACATCAAGAACAAAATATTCTAAACAGAACGGCGTGTGACCACAAATCACCCGATGGAATCGTTCTTGTAAATGATGTATTGTCTCCCGGTCATCCAACCTCGTCATAGAATCCCTCATTTTTTCTGGAGGCTAAGATAAGTCGCAATATTATACCCCGACTCGGCCATTCATTTGCAGATTTGCAAAATAATCGACAATAAACCAAGAGCAATCAAACTACATGCAATTCATAACATGATTGCCTTCCTAAAGCTAAACATATCAATTTCGCTGCATCCGTAAGCGCGAAATGAAATACTCCTCGAACATTTTACAGTAAAGAAAAATCTTAATTGCCTGTGAACACGTTAAAAGAGAAATGCTAAACATCTTATATGGTTATTTTATCAAAAATATTAAGCATTTATCTGGAGTAACTGCATTATCATTTAACATTTATTTTTCAAGAAATTATTATTCACGAATTCGCCTTTGCATCACCAATGAGCTTAATGAGGTACCACCACAGGTTGTTATGTTTTCTAAGTAAGCTGGGATGAAATGAGTGCATCTGAATATCACAGACATAAGGGGATTCAAGTGAGATTCGGTTATACAGACTATATCATTATTCTCTAACTCTGCTTCTACCAGGACTGTTTTGTTTTGAGTAATTTTAAATTTAAAATAACTAAATTTGTGTTTCGTAATGGACCTGAGCTACTTTCAACTTCTCGGCATCAAACAGGATGAGAGTTCGAATATTAAGAAAATATAATTTTCGAAATATATAATGAAGTTATTGTTTCATTCTTGTACATCGAAAGTCAAGATGTAAAGGAAGAATCAGTCAGAGATTCTGGCGATTTCCGGCTGATGGATTATTCAGACAAAACTTGTTGGTACAAGTTGAGCATGACTGTAAGAAATGTTATAGGAGCGGTTGGTGTGAGTTATACAAATTTTTAAAATTACGTTATGATTGATGATATTGCCATTGTCCGTCTACTCATTTCGACCACCGGAAGTTCAGTTGCCCTATATGTTAATCTTAATATTTCAACGCGTTAACCCCAGGACTAAGATCCTATGGGTAGGGATAATCCCTAGTTTAATTCTTAAGCCGTTTTTTCATTCAACTCTCACACTTCAACAACACGTAGTTAAAGGACGGGGGTTTCATCTGTTGTCACACGATGACCCCAGACTTAGACCTCAGAGACTATATATATTTATAGATAATTACTGATGGACTATAATCGGAAAGCGTACCATATGTTTTACAATTGAAATATATACTGAGAAATGAAACAGCCATTCCGACTCGTAGACCGGGATGTACTTCTTTAGCAAAAATGAGAGAGTTTATTAAAGTAATAAATATAATATAATCTACACACGGTTTTATACACGTAGATAACGCAGCCCGGTCTCCAATTTCGTTCAATTATGATTTCTCTGTAAATATGTGTAAAGTGTCAGATTTGTATTTATTGCAATAATGGCACACATATACTAAGCCAAAAAAATAAGGTAACAATACTTTATTCTGTGATTAATTAATTAACCCCTTCATAAATCCTTACCAATCATGTACGAATAAAGTAAGTGATCAATTCTGATAAAACTGCAGTCATGGTTCATTATAAAACTTTGCGTTCAGTTGATTTTATTCGACTCTAAAGGACGTTGGGGTCAATTTCAAAGGTAACACCATTAGTAACGGGTATGGCATCCGTTTGCGAAGTAAACAGCATTGCAGCGTCGTCGCATGGAACTCGTAAACCGGCGGATAATTCGAGGAGAGATGTTGTTCCATTCAGCGATCAAGGCTTGGGCCAGCTCCTGCAAGTTTGACGGCTGATTTTGACGTTCTCTCACGCGTCGCCCAAGAACGTCCCAGACATGCTCAATCGGTGACAAATCAGGTGATTAAGATGGCCAATCTAACACCTGTACGTTATTCTGCTGCAAGAAAGTTCTGCTGACGCGACTGGTGTGCGCTGGTGCGTTATCCTGTTGAGGAATGGCAGAACAACTGGTCTTAAAATTTCGTCCCGATATAAAATGCCGGTTAAATTGCAATTTAACACAATAAGCCTGGTACGAGTCCCTCCACAAATACCACCCCAAACCATTACACTTCCGCCGCCAAAGTGGTCCCGTTCTGCGACGCAGAAGTTCGCAAAACGCTCCCCTCGTCGCCTCCACACTCTGCGCCTTCCGTCACCGTGTTGCAGACAAAAACTGGACTCATCAGAAAACAAGAACATTGTTCCATTGTCGTAAGGCCCAACGACGGTGAACACGGGTCCAGTTACGCCGATTATTACGGTGACGTCGCAACAAATTGGGTTCAGTGTAGGGACGCCTCGCTTTCAATTGGTAGGCCCTCAACCAGTTGCGGACTGATTGGGGAGACACACTACGCCCAAACAATGTCCTTGTAGTCTGTACTGCGGTTACGAATCAATTGCGGAAGTGTATCAATCGTATACGACGGTCATCCCTGGCGATCGTTTTACGGGGTCGGCCGCTTCGGGGACGATCGGATGTTGACCCAGTTTGGTTTAAAAGACTTACCAACTGGCAAATTGTCTTAACACTGCAATTAAAATGCCGTGCAACTCGACGGCGAGACTCCCCAGTCTGGATCATGCCCACAGCCCTTTCTCTCTGTACTTGTGACAGCCGGGGCATAATGATAAAGTTGATAGATAGCAAGATTCGGTGATTTCTAAGTCCTAAGGATCTAAGGAACAGTTGTCAGTTTGAATGTTTATGAAATCCAAGCGAAGATACAAGTTAGTCGCAGGAAATCTCGTGCAGCTCTTTCGCTAATACAGACTTTTACGCTTGAATGATTTTGGTAACCCCCTTGGATTTTGTAATGCAAAACATTAACATTTTCTAATATTGCACAAACGTCATTTCATTTTCAATAATTTACAGGTATTCGCCAAGGAAACAGGTTAACCTTTCTTTTTTTGTTGAGTATGTAACGCGGGAACGCGAGTTTTGTCTCGATTAAGGGAACAGAAAACACAATAGCAACAAGCCACAAACTTGAAGATTTATGTGCAACAAAATTACTACAAAACAATATCTATACCCCCACACTCACTCAGCACACACCTTTCTCTCACCATAAAGTCAATTGTCAGGGCCTCCAACGAATCTCACAGGAATCACCTCTAACGACTAACCACGGCGTTGGTTAAGTCAGGATGGACAGACGGAGTAACTTCCGCGGAAGCCGTCTGTCCCACAACGATCTCTTAAAAGGTGTGGAGAGACACAGGCTAGCGCACTAGTCTGTCTGCACAGCCATGCGTGGCGGCTGAACTCAAGGCTAAGACTCACACGCAGCAAGTCGGCGTCATCATATCAAGCCATGAATACCACTTTGTTCCTCGTACATGTAGCAACGAACACGGCGTAACTCCGCTCAATGTATCGTCGGTCGGTCATGTGACAAACACAAGGCACAAATTTAGGGCGTCAGCTACTGGTCCCGCAGGTCAACCAAGCTAGCTCCAATCACCATCTGGCCCGCATTAAATGCTGTAGAAACAAACATACTTAAAAGACACAGTCGCACATTCAACCCAAACCATACAAATTCCTATCAACCCTGACCTATTTCAAGATGTAAGATCTACAAATAATATCTAAGTATTCATCCGTACATATGTACTAGTACATATAATCCTGATAATGAAGAACACAATTAATATAATTAAACGCATTATACTGACATCCTAGATCCTTACAGGTGCCGGTCCATGCCTTAACAGAAATGTAAACACAATTATCATATGATCTCTATGAGCTTACATACAATAAAATTACATTGGCACTGAAGTTTAATCAAGTTTATAAATACACATATTAACCCTAAATTCCTTCCAAATACCTATACTGACTTAGTGTACATGTTTGTATTTGGAAGTACAGTTTGAAATAATAAGCATAAGACTATTGCAAACAATAACAAAACATCTAATGATACGCATGATTGGACCGCACATGAAATACTGCATGACTAACATTCTAAGGACACATAAACCAAATAAACCCTTATTAACCTATCTAACTAGTAGAAATTAACATAAAACAATACTTACCACGGTCTGTATGATATCCGTGCCAGTATAATTATCATACTATATCGAAGGGATGACACGGCCCGATAGAACACCTGTCATGGCTCCTGCTCGTGCGTCTCACCTACCATCTACGGAACCGTCGCGCCACAGCACGATACGAAACAGAAAGTTACACAACATCTAAATATACAAATACAACATCTGGAATACACGCGATCGTGACAGAGTATATGTTATAACTGTTTTGCTTTGTTCATTTTCCATCAAACTTACTAGTTTGGATATGAAAAATATATTTCAAATAGATCTAGGAATGGGCCGTTCGTGACGGTCGGTGGCCATACTTATTTGTTTTCATATCGGCGAGAGTCCTAAATAGATCAAATACATAAGGCATATGGCTGCATATCACCTTACACAATATACTGTTGCAGGGAAGTGAAATTCGACAAGGCCTCGGTATTTAACTAGCAAATGAAATATAAAGTGAATATATCATCTTGGCCAGTTGGATAGTAGAAATGACGGATTTGTGTGGATACCAGTGCCCAACATGGGCAGAGTGCCTGAAACAAATTCCAAAGAACCGAACGTAGGTGAGAATTATCTTAAGTTGCTTCTTCTTCTGGTATTTTATTACAGGTCATTATTGAAATATAACGAATTGCAAAAGCATAATAGCTTTCCATTTCATCGGTTTCAATATATAACAATAATGAGAAGGAAGTAAGCTACTTAACTTAACTGTCGGACGCTTTTATATTGTCACTACACTGAAATGCCATCATCACGACATGACAGCATGGAATGATATCTGATCGGATATTCGAAAATGCCCCTGGATACTGAAGGGGGATAGGGGACAATTTTTTGTCGCTCTTTGCGATCATGCATTGGAACAGAATGTACTAAGGAGATATCGGGAAAACCACCGTCAGCCTGCTGTGGTTTACTTTAAAAAGTATTGCCTTGAACAAAATGCATCGATATGTGTTTTTTTTTCTGTAGGGTTCACCTGTGTCTTGTACATTCTTCATAATAAATGTGTTATTCAATATATATAAATATATATATATATTACTTTCTTTATGATTGTTTTACTATCATACAGCATGAACTGAATTTTATCATTTTATGAATAGCCTCATGATGCAGCTTGCTAATAAGGAGACACCAATACATCGGTTGAGCCTGCCAGGAATGGCCACAGAATATGACGTATCTGTCAAACATTATGACATGACTGGATGTGCACTATCGGGGAACAAGGTAACTGTTAAAAGAAAACAATAACACTGTTAATCGTCTAAGCCAGAATTCAGAAAAAAGTGTAATGTTCAAAGATTTTACAAAATCCTTCAACACAATTTTGATACAAAAGAACAAAACGATTAGCAATTAAAAAAGCAAACATTCTTGTATATTTCTGATTATCCTAGAAAAATTGATTCATTTGTGACAATAACATCCATTTATATATGTAAATCACTCTTTCTTTAAATATATCTTAACTAATTTCACTTAGTCGTCATTTTTCTCTTTTTACTTTTATTTACGTCATTATACGTACTTTTACCGGAGAACGTTCATTTTGCCACTTTTTTTTATTGATACATACACTTAAATCACTGACGGTAAGTTTTTAATCAATTATAGAAAAAGTTGGCCGGGGAAGGATTATTTCTGCTTCATTGTAAAAGGTCATGTTTAAAAATTTACTTCTCGTGTGAATATTACCCATAAATTATATAAAGTAAAGAAAAATAAATTGTGCTGAATCATATAGCAGTTTGGTTCTTTGAAGACTAAGCAATTATCTAATGTGGATTGATCGAGATGAATTTCAAAAACCTGATTAAGAGGTGTAATAAAACCTATAAATATCCCCATGTAGACCAAATACGATCCCCTTCTCTCCGTTATCGTCCATCATTTACTTTTTTGTCGGCTTCAAGAAAGCCCTCTGTTCCATTATCGATGGACCAAATTAATCAATTCAATTTTGTTAGTCTAAACCCTCCACTTCGTACCTAAAACCCAACGGAAGGGCACTGACGGCCAGGACGAAAAAAACAGTCGAATGGAATAAAACTTTAAAAAATGTAAAAAATATCTCCGCGATGGATAGAAGGGTCTTGTGACATCTTAACAAAAATTGTAAATTCCATGTCTTTACGAGGACATCAAGTAAATAAAGTCGATACAAGGAAATCACATTTTGGAGAATAAATTGTAATTCAAGTTTGGTTAAAGTAAGTATAGCACAGTTCGACTTCATGCACATATTTGTTCCTGGCTGGTTGGTGGTGTCAAATTCACTGCAATGTTAAAATTCTTATCAATACAACGATTTTATCAATGTTGTTAAATACTCGATATCGACTGAAGAATTAATATAGGAAAATTGCATTTTTAAGTGTCATTTATTTTAATTCAAACACGATAAAAGCATTGGTTTGGGATAGAACTTAATAATATGTACAGTTTACATTTACATTAGTTTATGCTATCTTGCTTTGTTAACAGGATTGCTTCTATGAAATGTGAAACAACAACCACAGCAATTTAACTTAGAAGTCCTGGAGCCTTTAGTTTATTTATTGATGAGTTCTCAAGAATATCAATTGCATGTTTATATTTTTTTGTTGGGCTGCAGTGGCCTTCTGTCTACTAGAGAACGTTTTCATCGTAACAATACATGTCTAAAATCCTTTTTTGAAACTCTTGAGATTTGTAAAATTCTACATTACATGAAAGATGTTGGTCTATATAATAGACCATGACGTACCATTTTAATATTTTGTGTTAACATACCTATTTAAGATTTTTAGCATTTGTCTTTTAACTTTTGGTTTGTTTAATGCTTTTTTTTCTGATCGCTGTGTGTTTTACCGTTGGATGGCCCTAATTACATTTTATGTGTTGACGGGCTGTTAAAAATGTAATAATAATAATATCCTTTATTGTCATGATTGATTGGTATTTGAAGAGCTATTATAAGTCACAATGACGTAAAACAACTTCCTACAAATAAGTTTTTCTCCGTGTAGGTATGAAAACTAGAATTTCTGATGGCAGAGGCATTGGAACAAATATTTACTCGCGTGATCACATACGGAGATATCCATTTTAATCACTGTCTTCCCCCCACCCACCCCACCCCACTCCCCACAAGCAAACCTCTCCTCCTACGCCTGTGATGTCTATATAGATGGGTTGTTTCTTATTTAGTAACCCTAGTTATCTATAAACCTCCTGAACACATAAAAATCACATTACTAGTCTATATCTGCTCTATCACGGCTTTATAACAGATTTGGAATGACCTTAGCGTTCATGTAATCTTACCAAATTATAACTAACTGTAGATAGAATGTTGTTCGAACACATGTACACATACACTTAGTGGGTTGTTTCTCCTATTACACGGAGTTTTTGTCTCTTTATTAAATATGATCAGATTTTGTTTGGGAGAACGTAACTCAGAACTTCAAACACATTATAAACGATTTAATTCATGGGGAAAGAGTTCGTCAGTGTGGGTATTAGTAAGTAAGATGACGGTTCCAGTTTGAAGCTGCAACCATTTGCCAGTGATGCTAAACGTATCGTTGCTTCACAACCAGTGATTGTACACTGAGAGGAAAAAAAAACCGCAATTAGCAGAAAGTTAATATTGTAAAGTAAATCCTTGACGTACACCGTTGCAACTTGACAAATGTGTGCATTCGCGTTAGGTCCCTATGGTACCGTATTAAAATCACTGATGCATAACTACACTGTGCACGCCGCTTGGAAAAAAATAAGAGAAAACAGCGCGATACCTGGAAATCAGTATAAAGAATTGGTTCAAAATCTGTGTGTGCGAATATCCGTCTTGATTTCCCACATTTTAAGCATAAACAGTTCACCATAGAAATGCCACGACTGTCCGAAATTGACAGGGGTCGTGCCATTGCACTTCTTATGCAAGGACCACGCAAAATCAGGTCGCTAATCAATCTGGGGTTCATCCATCGAATATTTGCCGTCTAATCCAATGACTACATGCCATCAGAAGGGTTGCAGACCGTCCCCGAAGCAGTCGCCCTCGTGTTACGCAGGATAGGGCAATGCGACTTTCGCACCTACGCAATCGCTTTCTGACGGCCACGGAAACAACAAGGAACACAATTGGGCGTCGTCATGTTCCAATTGATCCAAAGACAGTGCGTACTCGATTGTGTGCCTTCGGTCTAAGGCGGTCATATGTTGGACCACAGCTTAATGCGCGGCGGCGTGCCAGACGAATGCAATGGCTGAACGCACATTCCGTAAGGCGCTTCCCAATGCAACGTTAGAGAAGGGTGTTATTCTCAGATGAGTCCATGTTTTCGCTTTACCGGGTTGTCGGTCGACGTCGTGTCTATAGACGTACCGACGAGCGCTATGCAGATGCTTGCGTGATAGAAAATGACCGCTTTGGAGGAGGATCGGTCATGGTATGGGGAGGGATTGCGCATGGTATGAAGACTCTCCTGGTCGTTATTCAGGGAAATATCACGACTGTTCGCTATAGAGATTAAGTCCTAGCGCCACATGTTTTTCCTCTAGTACAGCAGCGTCAACTGTCGTTTCAGCAAGACAAAGCCCGGCCGCATGTAGCAAGGGTTTGCCTTGGTTATCTCGCAGTTAACAATGTCCCCAACCTAGACTGGCCCCCATACAGCCCTGACCTCTCCTCAATAGAACATTTATGGGACGAGTTGGACAGAAGGATAAGACGAAGGCCGAATCTTCCAATCAACGTCGCTCAGTTGGCGTTGGCGCTGGATGAGGAATGGAATCGTATACCAATGAGGAGGTTAATACCCCGATCAATTCAATGCAAAAAAGAGTTAGTGCAGTTACTGCAGCTCGCGGGGTGCACACACGATATTGATGGGTCCAGAACGCACTTCATTTTCAGTGGGGTACTCTTGAATCAACGTAAAAATTGAAAGGTTTACTTAACGTACACGAATGAAATTTTCGTAGATGACAAGAGTGGTCAACTATCTTCCCGTTACACCATAATTACATGCTAAAACCCTTTTCTATTTCCAGTAGTTGACCTGGAAATTCCTCATTGCGTTTCTTTTTCCTCTCAGTGTATATTTTACATTATCGGTTACCCAAAAGACGTCAAAAGTCAACATGTGTGCCGAAAATATTCACATCCATAAAATAACAGGCGTTTTTCAATAAACACACTCTTGTATAATGATAGGTGACTGTGGATTGGATATATTCGTGACGTCAACCCAATCAAGTTCAATGTTGTCGTCTTGTGTATAGGAACAATAAATACACGTTACCGTTTTCACGGAGTTGCAATTTTAGTACATATATATGTGTAGCCGTCACCAGTTGTCGTGAAGAAGTATATATCTTTGCCGGTTAAATCTTCCAAACTTAATATATTTGTGGACGAAATGAAGCCGACGTCAAAAACAATTATATCTCGTATGTAGTTGTATGCTAGATGGTTCCGCAGCATTTTTGTGTGAGAGGAGAAATGAAATTAACTCCATTTATTTCCACATAGTCTAATGAAAAATCGTACTTCTCTAGCTGTTTCGAAAAGCATATATTATTCATCTATTGATATTCTGGAGTACTTACATTGTATTTACTTTATAGAACGAAATATTTGATGGTATATTTAAAACATAAATGCTATTTCAAAGAAAAAGTTCCTAGATCGTGAAAGACACACGTAATTTATTGTATGCATCATTTTATTTCAATTGAAATGCATGTAAGGTAAAACGTTGGCAGATCGGATGAAGAAAACCAGAAAACTAAAACCGTGATCAGATAGAAATAGTCATACTCTGCAGAATTTTTGGAAACTTGCTAAAGAAGATTCTTGTACGATACATTATTCATTTCATACCGATACGTTCAATACTCTGTTAATTTAAATGAAAATTTACAGTTTATAAAAAAGTGCATTTAAGTTGGTAGAATACCTTTAACTAAGCGTTACTCCTCTCAAACGTGATGGTCACAATAAACCGATGCATTGTATCTGTATGCGTTATAAACATATTGTTACAAACATTTTGTCTACATGTAAGATGAGAAGAGATTGCTGACACCTGTGGTCTTCTTATGATTGAATGTGCTGACATAATATTGCAGATAACAGTGTCCACACACCAATATACACCTGTACCAATCTATTCTACTGTAAGTCACGAGGACAACAATTATTGCGTATGATAACGCTTTTCTGTTTCACTGCAGGTTTTGTTCACGCCTATTTTGTACTTAGATGAATGAAAATGCGACAAATACAACTGTATGTAATAACAGATTTTTAGAAAACAGATTTAACATTTCAGTCGTGAAGACATATAGAACTTTAAATTCTGTAAGTAGAAATTTATACACGTTTTGAGGTATGTATGTATATCTTTATGTTTTCGTATCTAAATCTCAACAAACGAATTTTTTTAACATTTACCGCATTTCAGTCTATAAAATAGTTCATACAGTTATATTTATCCCAATATTGGCAATGATAATCAGTGTTGGGTGTTGTATCAATGACTTAGGTCCGTATTTCGTTTCATTTATTAATTGTAACCTCCATTTCTTTTTTTTCCAACACGATGTTGATCACCCATGGCTATATTCATTATTCATAACATACCATTGACAAATAACCGAAAAAATGATATAGTCCATATTTATACAGACGCAAATAAAGAATTTCGTTAAACATTTATTACTAAAAGAACAATCCTCAATTTTACCTATTCCGCAATGTCATACGTGAACATTATATGAATTTCACTTTGCTTGCATTTTTCGACTTTTTAAACTTCAATAAGTTGAAATAGTTTCTTTCTGTATTCAATAATCGGGACTATTAAAAAAACTTTCAGTGTATTGTAGAATATTTAATGTTGATATTGACATTGCATGGATATTATTTTACATAATGTCATACCCTTAGCAAGTGACCTTCCTGAATACCCTGACAAGATACAAAAAAGGTACTGTTGATAATTTCATTCACATCATATTTACATTAACTTGAGAATTACTGTGCAGTCGAGGAAAGTTATAACTATTTTTTTGTCAGTGATTTCACACATTTGGTGCATTGTTTTCCCTCAAATTTCACTCAGGACTTAACAAAAGATCGTTGTGGTGCTGAATTCGCGAACGTTTTACTTTTAAACGAACATTTTACATGTACAGCGAGGTAACGTCGTAACCGTGAAACAATTCACCTTGTTGTTCAAAGTGAATCGCCCATCATCGAGGCGATTTCCCAGAGGACTGATTACGTAGGTTTGAAACATATATAGTAACTCAATCCCTTTCGCCAATCTTTCTCGCGATGTTTCGGCGGCTGATCCATCACTTTTTTCCGCGATACCGTCGTGATCCCGTCGCCGCTACGAGCGACAGGTTAGGAAACCAGTCGCTTCCACGAGGTTTGAGAAGCAAATCTCCTCAACTGTACCGTATCTCGATCTTTTCCAGCAATAAAACCATCATCGGCAGCTTTCTACCAAGTTGTATGCTAAACGTGTTTTCCCGAAAGTAAATTTTCCATTTCTTGTATAAACATGTTAAAGCAGATTCTATATTCAAGAGTCTGTTCCCATTTTCACGATTCGCGTGCGGGAAGTTGTCAACTGATGGACAAACTCATAGTATAGCAGTCAAAAAGATGCATTTGATGACAACTAATGGGTAGTATCATTGCGAAATATTATATTTCGTTGTGTGATATGAAGTTAGTGTCCCTGTTGGTTCCTTTGTTGTAACCTTGTTCTCATTTTTTCACCAAATGTTGGTGTAACAGGGTTATTTGTTATTGTTTTATTTAATATAATTACTTCATGTCGTAAGTACCAGCTTTCGCTTTGCCTATTTTATCGTTGACGTCGTTATATATATATATCCGCGTCCGTCCGTGTCCGAAGGTGTGATTGCCTTTGGTGGCGTTAGTGTCATAGTGTTTTATTATGTCTTGTGTTCTGATTGGTCAGTTGGTGTGGTCATTGTGTTTGTTGTTCTTTGTGTGGTCAGTTGGCGGGAATTTGCCAGATGACAAGTTTGTTTTGGAACTAGCAGTTGTGCTATAGATCTGGCTCCGACAAAGACAGACGATTTAATGTAAGTCTTATTATCTATAATGTCTTACTATTAATCTCACACTTTACTCTATTTACTCTATTTATTTATTTATTTATTTGAATTTATGCAATTGGCAATGGCTAAACGTGTGTGATATGAAGTTTCATTGTCAAAGTACATGATGGTCAGATGTGTCTATCTCATGAGAGTTTTTTTATATATCTGTTGACTTTGTGTATATCGGTGTGTAAGAGTGTGTATGTTGTTATTTTTAGAATGTGATCCTGATCCTCAGTTTATTGAGTGTGGTTCGACGATCATCGGCCCTGCACTACATGCAGGTATGATATATATTGTTATATTTTGTAATAACCAAGCATATAGCCTCATACCAGATTATATGTATAATTATAAGAGATAAACGAAATGTACAGTGACATATTTCAGTTAATAAGATCGCTTTTTTAACTTGTACGAGTTACCTCCCCTTGTTTTTTTTTTATATTATGTAAGAGGCAAGAGTGTAATGTGTTCTATTTGTATTTGTTACAAGGTGTCGTCCTTATGATCGTAATAAATATACAGAACGAACTCCGGTGTTGTGACGTTTCTTGCAACCCCCGATTACATTTGGAGCCCCCAGTGAGGAGCAGAGCCACTACTAAGAAGAGATACAGGGCAGGATCACGTGATAATCATGTGACCGTATATTGTGTTCATACAGTGATCTTCACCTCGTCTTCAAGCGTTTGTGTAATTCCGACGTGGAATGTGGTATTCCGTCCAGGTAAAGCTTTCCGGTGACTATGACTATCTTAGTTTCGTCCAACATTACTGATTTTTTCGCGATGGAACATGCTGTCGTCAGTATTTTACTTCACTGAGACAGTTTTCTCTGCTTCGCCTAGACTTTCGCCTTGGATATAATACCTAATGAATCAGTGACACTGACTCTTCTGTGGTATTTCATTTTTGTGTAATATTTCAGTGAATTTGCTAGCACTTTCTTTGACTTGTTTACATTCATAAAAACACGTGTTTTGTACAGCGTATTGTGATAACATGTATTGGAATTTATTTTTGTAATTTTCTTAGCTTATTTTCTTTAATTCATTATTGTTTATTTATTTATTTTTATTTGATTTATATTTGGTTCTTTTCTTTTTTTGCACTGCCACTGTGCATGCACTCACACCCATTGCTTTTTTTGTGTAAATTAGACTTTATTCGACCTTTTGACACATTGAACTCAGGTTTTGGTTTCTGTTTGTTTTTTTTGTTTCTGTTTGGTTGATTTCCTATTATGTTTGGGTTTTGATATATTTCTATTGTATTTCATATATTGGTTTCTTGTCGTGTGGTATTTTCTGTTTCGCTTGCAAGCCGCTTTCGCGTTATCTTTTCTTTTTCTTTTTCGTGAATTTTGCTGCCTGTCCATCTCCAGGAATTTAGTGCTGCTCCATGTGAATGTATTTATTGGTAAGTGTGGAGAATTAGCATTCTTATTTTCAGATTTTTGTCGTTATTTACTTAATACTTTTTGTATGTGTTTTCTTTGCATTTGTATTTCCTTTGTATATTTTCGTTTCTAATTTTCTTACATCTGAATCTTGTAAGTTTGATTTATCTGGATTTTGATTGTGTTTTCGTTTATTTTCTTTTGAATTTTCTTTTCAGATGGATGGACTTTTGAATTTTTTTTCAGATGGACTTTTGAATTTTTTTTCAGATGGACTTTTGAACTTTTGTGGGTTTTTTTGTGTGGACTTTTGATATTTCTTTCAGCAGGACTCTTACTTTATCCATGGACTTTGCTCGTGCATGGTAGTTTGCTTCATAGTAGCACTTCAAATTATTTTATAGCTGGACTGTCTTGATATTTTTTTAATTTTTTGTTTGTGTTTATTACCTCCAACATGTCAGATGAAGTTGCAAAGCTGGTTAGCCACTTCAAGACTTTGAATGTGAAACCGAAGATGGATACCTTGCAAGACTTTAGGAATTGGATGTCTGATTATTCTAAAGCCAATGCAGAAGAGACTGACAGTAAGGAACATGTCATCAACCAGACTTACCCAACTTCTGCAATCCAACATTTCCCGAAAATTACTCACTTTTCTGGAGATGCTAAGAAGGATTCACCTTATGATGTGTGGAGAAGCGAGGTGGAATGCATCAAGAAGGAGGGCCATCCCCAGCACGCCATTGCACAAGCCATCAGAAGTTCTTTGAAGGGAGAGGCACTCCGTGTTCGCTCCAGGCTTCCTGCTGATGCTAGTCCTGATGATATCCTAGCGAAAATGGATAGTGTTTATGGAGTTGTGGAACAGTCCGAGATGTTATTTGCCAACTTTTACAGTGCCAGACAACAAACAGATGAGGATGTTTCATCATGGAGTTGCCGAGTAGAGGGGCTCTTGGCCAAGGCATGTGAGCACAACCACTTGGAGGAGTCTAAGAAGAATTCCATGCTGCGGACTGTTTTCTGGACAGGACTTGTTCCACATCTTAAGGATTCTACTGGACACTTGTACGAACGCATCACCGATTTCGACAGGCTTCGGATTTCCATACGTCGTGTTGAACAGGACCATGCTTCTCGTTCGGAGGAGAAAGGGGCCAAGTCACGTCCAGGGACTTCTAAGTCGGCTGTAGAGACTACATCCTTGGACCTTGGAGAGATTAAAGGACTGATAAAGCAGCTGACAACTGATGTCAATACCTTGAAGACCCAGACCGCTAAGGATAGGAAGAGGAACCAGAGGACAGGGCCCAATCATGGTCGTCAACAGTCTTCACAGCAGTATTCTGATCAGCAACGGAATTTCTATCAGAATCTGGACCATACGACCCAGAGAGTGGACGTTGTTCCAGCTGCTGAAGGGGAGCCTACATGTTTCCGATGTGGCCAGCCAGGACATATAGCTGTTGGTTGCCGAGCACATGTAGATAGAAGGACCGGACATCCTTTAAACGCCAACAGACCTGCGTGGAGGGGCAAACGTCAGGTCTAGAGACAAGAGGGACAAACTTTATGCAGCATGCTACGAAACGTAGGCCTGCAGACCTAGTTGGTTCACCCACCGAGATTTCAGTGACCATTGAAAATTTACCTGCAAAAGCACTTTTGGACACTGGATCTACAGTCTCTACCATAAGCTACGCTTTCTACAAGCAGCATCTCCATCACTTGGAGTTAAAGCCATTGCATACCATCTTGAAGATAGAGTGCGCTGATGGACAAATGCTACCCTATGAAGGCTACATTGAGACTGACCTGGAGTTCAACGGAACTGGATTAGGAAATAAGAACAAGACCATGAAGGGAATATTTTTAGTTGTCCCTCAGAGCCCCTACAATACAACAGTTCCCGTTTTAATAGGAACCAACGTACTTTCAGAAGTCATGACGCGTGTCAGGGACCAGCATGGCGCATCTTTCCTACAGACTGCAAGGCTAGTGACTCCGCTCTACCTAGCATTTCGATGCATGACGCTACAGGAGAAAGAGTTGGAGCGACACCATGACCGACTAGCTGTGGTGAGATGTGCTGGGACCAGACCTATCACTATCAAACCGAACTCTGACATCATCATAGATGGATATACAGATAAGTGCTTAACTTACCCTCGAGTTTGTGCTTTGTTGCATCATACTGAAGGGTCAGCCATTCCAGAGGACTTAGATATTGTGCCTACCCTTGTGCCGTATTATTACAACCAGCGGAAATTAGTTCAGGTCCACATTAGCAACGTGTCTACACGCACAGTTACCATACAGCCCAAAGCTTTGCTTTGTGAGCTGCAGGCTGTTACAGTGGAGGACACTGGGAATGTTATAGGAGATAACGAAGAAGATGTACTAGAGAAGGTTGAAGTCTGCACTGATGGACTTACCAAGGAGGAGATCAACAGAGGGAAACAGTTTCTGGAGAAGCACCGTAACATCTTCTCTACAGGTGACACTGACTTAGGACACACATCAACGGTGAGGCACAGGATTGAACTTACCAACGAAGTACCTTTCAAACAGAGATGTAGACGCATCCCACCATCGATGTTTGAGGAGGTGAGGAACCACCTGCACCAATTATTGGCTGCTGGAGTCATCCGCCGGTCCCACTCCCCTTGGTCATCTAACGTGGTACTAGTCAGAAAGAAAAATGGCAAATTACGTTTCTGCGTCGATTATCGTCAATTGAATGACAGGACGGTGAAGGATGCCTATGCCTTACCCCGTATTGACGAAATCCTAGACTCACTCGCAGGGAATAAGTTCTTTTCTACCATCGATATGAAGTCGGGGTATCACCAGGTTGAGATCCAACAGGAGCACAAGGAACGGACTGCCTTTACTGTGGGACCATTTGGCTTTTACGAGTACACCCGCATGCCCTTTGGACTTGCCAATGCCCCGGCTACATACCAGCGACTGATGGAAGAAGTACTGCATCAGTATCACACCAAGTATTGCTACATCTATATAGACGATGTCATAATATTCTCTGGATCTTTTGATGAGCAGCTACATCGACTTGATGTTATATTTCGGACTTTGGAGGAAAGTGGAATGAAGCTTGCGCCTGACAAGTGCTCCTTCTTTCAGGGTGAAGTATGTTGGACACATAGTCTCGGAGGATGGAATTGAGCCAGACCCAGAGAAGGTGGAGAAGATTACAGCGTGGCCAACACCCGAGAACTCGGATGAAGTCAGGAAATTTCTAGGTTTTGTTGGCTACTATCGCCGATTCATCCAGAACTTCTCTCGCATCGCCCGTCCGTTGACCATTCTGATGAACCCTGTTGTGAAGAAGAGGAAGAACTCCAGGAAGAAACCAGAGGGCCAACACCCATGGGTATGGGGAGAGGAACAGGAGGAGGCATTTCAAGCTCTTAGGACTTGTCTTGCTGGACCACCTATCGTCAGTTATCCGGATTTCACCAAGCCATTTACCCTTCACACGGATGCTTCGGGACTTGGACTAGGGGCTGTATTATACCAGGAACAGAATGGAGTCAAGCGAGTTATAGCCTATGCTAGTCGAAGATTGACGAAAGCAGAGCATCGGTACCCCACACACAAGCTGGAGTTTCTTGCTCTCAAGTGGGCTGTCACGGACAAGTTTTCGGATTACCTCGTCGCTTGCCCATTCACAGTCTATACAGATAACAATCCGTTAACATATATTCTTACCTCCGCCAAGCTGGATGCAACATCACAGCGATGGGTTGCAGCCTTGGCCGCTTATGACTTCAGCATCCTGTACAGGCCAGGTGTGAGTAATGCTGATGCTGACGGGATGTCGCGTCATCCAACATTGCCCAATGAGGAGCCAGTAGTCATCTCCAAGGATATTATACAGGCTTTAAGCAAGGGCATCAACGCTACTCCTTACATCGAGACTGTTGCTGTATCAGCACAAGCACTTGGAAAAATACAAGAGACTGCAGTGTTACAGCCAGTTCAGGGATTGAGGGAAGAGCAATTACAGGACCCTTTCACAGGCTTTTGGATTCAGTGTGTGGAGTCAGGACTTAAGCCTGCCAGACATGATCTGCCATCTGCAACTGGACACCAAGCGATGTTGAAGAACTTTGAGAAGTTTAAACTCATTGATGGTGTACTTTGCCGGGATATTATAGATGATGGCACTGCAAGGAGCCAGATAGTCCTTCCAAGAACTGTCATCCCCAAAATCCTCACCATGCTACATGATGACTTCGGACACCAGGGTCGGGACAGAACACTATCACTTGTGAGGGACAGGTATTTCTGGATAGGAATGACAAAGGATGTGGAGAGATGGATCAAGGACTGTTACAGGTGTCTTCTAAGGAAAACACCGGCGAGAGTCTGCACGCCGCTAGTATCCATAAAAACTTGCCAACCTATGGAACTAGTGTGTATGGATTTTCTTTCCTTGGAAACATCGAAGGGTGGCATCGAGAACATTCTTGTCATGACAGATCATTTTACCAGATACGCCATCGCAGTGCCTACTCGTAACATGACAGCGCGTACTACGGCGGAAGTATTTTTCAGTCACTTTGTGGTCCATTATGGTCTTCCCCGTAGGATACATTCAGATCAAGGACCCAACTTCGAAAGCAACATCTTGAAGGAACTCTGCAAGATCACTGGAGTTGAAAAGTCCCATACTACCCCTTACCATCCTATGGGAAATGGGCTCTGTGAACGGTTTAACCGTACTTTACTTGGAATGTTGGGGACACTGTCAGCTGAGCAGAAGATTAACTGGAAAGCTCATGTTTCAAGTATGGTACATGCGTACAACTGTACCCGCCAGGAATCAACAGGACAGAGCCCTTACTTCCTTATGTTTGGACGGAACCCCAGATTACCTGTCGATCTTGCGTTTGGTGTCGGGAGTGAGCAAGAAGGTGGTACCGTTTCTCAGTATGCCGAAGACCTGCGTCAGCGACTACGGCATGCCTATGAGTTGGCAGTAGCTCATTCCGACCAGGCCAAAGCCAGTCAGAAGAACAACTACGACAAGCGGGTCCGCGAAGCTGTACTGAATGTGGGAGATAGGGTGCTTGTCAAAATAGTCGCCTTTGAAGGAAGACATAAGCTGGCCAACCGATGGGAAGAAGATCCTTACATCGTGATAGAGCAGCCTCATCCTGGAATACCTTCCTATGTGGTACGGAGGGAAAACGGGGAGGGAAGAACAAGAACTCTCCATAGGAACCTTCTCTTACCCATAGGTTACCTGCACATGGACACTGCTCCACCCAAGCCACCAGAGAGGCCGGTTCCCACTCCTCGAGTGAGGAAACCCAGAGCGCCTGTTAGGGGAGAACCTTCTAGTGACGAAGGTTCCACTTCATCTTCGGAGGAGGAGGAAGTGGTAGTGGTTACGACTGATGTTCGACCCAACATCGTTTCCGGACCAGCCACTACCACAGTGCCCGAGGATGTTGTGCATGAGCAGCAACCAGAAGAGATAGAAGAACCTGTTGAGCAACCCGAAGAATTGGAGCCACCAGCTGATCGCCAGGCAAGTCCTGTGGCACCCAGACGGTCACTGAGGAGTCGGGCCAAACCCGCCTGGATGAGAGATGACCGATATGTGCTGAAACAGCAACTGGGTGAGCCTGAGTGGCGAAGTCGTGCCAGATTCCTTTCGGAACTAGTAGAAGTGGGATCTCTGGACAGACAGGATGACAGGGTTGTCTCTGCTCTTCTGAGTATTGTTGCTGGGAAGACTTGAGTTGTTCTGCCTTTTTGATTAATAGTTCCAGATTTTCTTGATTAATAGTTCCAGATTTTCTTGTTTTTAGATGATTTTATTATTATTTTCAGTTTTGCAGGAAAGTTTTACATTTATGCTATGTAAGTAGCAGCATTCCTAGGAATGTCTTTAGTCGTGGACGACATTTTCCGAAGCAGGGGAGGATGTAACAGGGTTATTTGTTATTGTTTTATTTAATATAATTACTTCATGTCGTAAGTACCAGCTTTCGCTTTGCCTATTTTATTGTTGACGTCGTTATATATATATATCCGCGTCCGTCCGTGTCCGAAGGTGTGATTGCCTTTGGTGGCGTTAGTGTCATAGTGTTTTATTATGTCTTGTGTTCTGATTGGTCAGTTGGTGTGGTCATTGTGTTTGTTGTTCTTTGTGTGGTCAGTTGGCGGGGATTTGCCAGATGACAAGTTTGTTTTGGAACTAGCAGTTGTGCTATAGATCTGGCTCCGACAAAGACAGACGATTTAATGTAAGTCTTATTATCTATAATGTCTTACTATTAATCTCACACTTTACTCTATTTACTCTATTTATTTATTTATTTGAATTTATGCAATTGGCAATGGCTAAACGTGTGTGATATGAAGTCTCATTGTCAAAGTACATGATGGTCAGATGTGTCTATCTCATGAGAGTTTTTTTATATATCTGTTGACTTTGTGTATATCGGTGTGTAAGAGTGTGTATGTTGTTATTTTTAGAATGTGATCCTGATCCTCAGTTTATTGAGTGTGGTTCGACGATCATCGGCCCTGCACTACATGCAGGTATGATATATATTGTTATATTTTGTAATAACCAAGCATATAGCCTCATACCAGATTATATGTATAATTATAAGAGATAAACGAAATGTACAGTGACATATTTCAGTTAATAAGATCGCTTTTTTAACTTGTACGAGTTACCTCCCCTTGTTGTTGTTTTTTTTATAGTATGTAAGAGGCAAGAGTGTTATGTGTTCTATTTGTATTTGTTACAGGGTGTCGTCCTTATGATCGTAATAAATATACAGAACGAACTCCGGTGTTGTGACGTTTCTTGCAACCCCCGAAAATGTAAGGGATTTCCTTTTCAGTCCGGGTCCTTTTGGCTATCAGTTGCTTTCGAGAGCGCCCTCTGCCGAGTTGGCGTAGCCGCACATTATTCACAAACAACAGTTGTCGACAAATACAGGTTTTATTTGACACAGTTCACAAAGGACATTTCTACAAATAATACTCTCACAGTAGACATTAAGTAGACAGTATTTGCGTTGCTATTGGGAGTACGCCTCTAGGTGTGAAATTATGCGTAAGTTAAGTAATGCGCCGGCAAATTTGGTGTTACTGGCCTAAACAGACTTGGCAGGCGCAATGACGGCGTTACGCCCGCATTACGCCGGCGTCAGTAACAGCGTATCTTTAAAAGTACATTGACAACGCAGTGTGAGGCACCCACATCGCCGTTGACTATCCCTCTTTCGCCCGTCCCGTGATATTCTTAACCGGCGTCCTTGGCAACCTGTCGCCAATCTCCCGGCGCCCGCGTTGCCCCTTACGCCAAACCCTGACGTCTTCGCCAAACTCTATACCTCAGCGATATACCCGGATTTGCTGGCGATGTCAGTTTTTCCTCACTGCGTTACCATGTGCACCGTATTCATGCCCTGGTTGCTCACCAACTATCCTTGTGTCCTTTATCAGCTCCAGCGAATGAGAGACCTGTGACACTGAAATTCCGGCCTTATATACCCGTAGGTTAACCTCAACAATGAGGACGTACTCCCTTATCGTTACTAAAGGCGTATGCTATATGAATTCAATTCAATTACAAAAGCTCGTGCATGGACAAAAGGTATTACGCTTATATACAGAGCAATGCTACAATACGTTACGCTCAAATGATTCACAGGTAAATCGATATACAAAAACAAATAAATATTAGCGTGCACTGAAATAACAAACGTTTTTACAATTAACATCAAAATTACGAGGACCATGACATAGTGCAAATTTATATAAAGCACAAAACATTACACTACCCACGCCTCCGGGTTGGACGTCCCGGCCAACTGTTACTCAAAAGGGTATGTACAAATTTTACAAACACATGAACACATAAAAACGGAAGCAAAAAAATAGAGCGGTTTAATAGGACGTTGAAGGAGATGTTAAAAGCTTACGTGAAAGAAAATCAGACTGACTGGGACGTTCAGCTGCCATATTTGATGATGGCTTACAGGTCGTCAGTACACGATTCAACAAACTTCACACCGAACTACCTGATGTTAGGGCGGGAAATTGCTATGCCGGTGGATGTGATGATTGGAAAGGTACCTGAGGAGAGCAAAAAAACTGTAGGGCAGTGGGTTACCTTTGTCCAACAATCTCTGCAACAGGCTTACACATATGTTCGACAGTTTACTCGGGCTTCTGCACTGCGCCAGAAACGGTATTACGATCAAAGGTCCGCAAACAGGAAACTGAAAATAAAAGATCGTGTGTGGGTTTATTTCCCGACTGTCACGCCCGGTACTAGTCCTAAGTTGACTGCGTTTTGGCGCGGTCCTTTTTCCGTGACGAAGATCGTGTCCGACGTGACCTACGAAGTTTGTCCAGTTGGGGGTGGCCGAAAACAGATAGTGCACGTTGATCGGTTAAAACCGTGTCGGGATAGAAGCGGCGATTTTGATGATGCCATTAGAGAGTCAGATGAGAGCGGTGGCGAAGAGGATTCAGGAGCCGAAGAACACCCAGCACAGGAGTTGACTCCTGCTGGTTCAGGTGATATTGATCTGTTAAATGGTGTAGGGAGTACGGCTCTAGGTGATAATTCGCGACCACGCAGAAAACGATCGATTCCGAATAAGTTCCAAGACTTTTATATGTATAGTGTCTGTTAGAAGTAGTAAAGATGCCTATTTCTTGCTTGCAGAAGATGAGCAGCTGTAGACCAGCGAGACTTGAATGTTTTGCATGCAAAAAGACGTTCGGTGAGATGAGGTGCCTTCAAATGCATATAGCACACTGTTCCGTGGCCAAGGAGAATCAGAATGTCGAGTACATTCCTAGAAGCCGGAAAGATTCTAGGGAGCGTAGTCGTGACACTGGGGAACGCAGCCGAGGAAGATTTCCTTGCGATCAGTGTGACCAGACATGTGGACGTAAGGCCGATCTAGAGAGACATCGGAGACGTTTTCACACATCCGAATCACAACCACAAGCAACTTCAAAGGCGGCGACCCAATCAAAGAGTCCAAAAAGGAGGAAATCGGCACCTGCAGAGGTGGCAACCGGAAATGAGGAACAGACCATATCGACAGCTGCACATTTGGACGAACTTGGGCCGGATCCAGATGTATCTATATCCCTGGCAACTAGACATTATCGGGTAGAGGCAATGGTGTCCCCGGTCTCAAGCAGTTCGCCCAGGACTACAGATCCATCTAAGAAGACTCCGCCGGAGATGGTTGAATCTCAGAATGGGACGGCGACGACGGCTACGAAGGAGGCGACGGTGTCAAGGGAGCCTGTATCAGCAACCGTACCTTCGACAGTTTTGTTCCCAGAGGCGAATGTTGGTGACTCGGAACTGGAGAAGGGCAATGCCACACCGCTTCAGCGTAGCTTCGGCGTACAGTGTAAGGTGCGAGTAAAACACCACAGGCGGGAAGAATCCACAGTGAGAACTACAGTTGTGGACAGAGAAACCATAGTGCGGTCCAGCATACATGTAGTTACATGGGACGACCTGGAGGAAATGATCTGACTTAACGTGGACAGGAGGAGATGTTTGATTTTTTTTGATTACCTTGTTTATTAATGACATTGAAAGAATAATACAAGTAATGTTCGGGTATATTTGTAAAAAAAAAAAAAAAAAAAAAATTAATTTTCCTTTCCAGCAAAAACATTCCTGTGTAATATTTTTTTTGCTTCCGTTTTTATGTGTTCATGTGTTTGTAAAATTTGTACATACCCTTTTGAGCAACAGTTGGCCGGGACGTCCAACCCGGAGGCGTGGGTAGTGTAATGTTTTGTGCTTTATATAAATTTGCACTATGTCATGGTCCTCGTAATTTTGATGTTAATTGTAAAAACATTTGTTATTTCAGTGCACGCTAATATTTATTTGTTTTTGTATATCGGTTTACCTGTGAATCATTTGAGCGTAACGTATTGTAGCATTGCTCTGTATATAAGCGTAATACCTTTTGTCCATGCACGAGCTTTTGTAATTGAATTGAATTCATATAGCATACGCCTTTAGTAACGATAAGGGAGTACGTCCTCATTGTTGAGGTTAGCCTACGGGTATATAAGGCCGGAATTTCAGTGTCACAGGTCTCTCATTCGCTGGAGCTGATAAAGGACACAAGGATAGTTGGTGAGCAACCAGGGCATGAATACGGTGCACATGGTAACGCAGTGAGGAAAAACTGACATCGCCAGTAAATCCGGGTATATCGCTGAAGTATAGAGTTTGGCGAAGACGTCAGGGTTTGGCGTAAGGGGCAACGCGGGCGCCGGGAGATTGGCGACAGGTTGCCAAGGACGCCGGTTAAGAATATCACGGGACGGGCGAAAGAGGGATAGTCAACGGCGATGTGGGTGCCTCACACTGCGTTGTCAATGTACTTTTAAAGACACGCTGTTACTGACGCCGGCGTAATGCGGGCGTAACGCCGTCATTGCGCCTGCCAAGTCTGTTTAGGCCAGTAACACCAAATTTGCCGGCGCATTACTTAACTTACGCATAATTTCACACCTAGAGGCGTACTCCCAATAGCAACACAAATACTGTCTACTTAATGTCTACTGTGAGAGTATTATTTGTAGAAATGTCCTTTGTGAACTGTGTCAAATAAAACCTGTATTTGTCGACAACTGTTGTTTGTGAATAATTTGCGGCTACGCCAACTCGGCAGAGGGCGCTCTCGAAAGCAACTGATAGCCAAAAGGACCCGGACTGAAAAGGAAATCCCTTACATTTTTGGTGGCAGCGGTGACATGCATTTTCTTGATGTTTTTGTTCACATCATGGATGATGGATGGTTTTGCAATCTGTTGCCTTGGATCTATATCCGTTGTTTAGTTCAGCAGTCTCTTGACTTGACTCGTCATGATATTATAACAATACATTGAAACGAAAATACACTGCCGTATATATATCAACAAGACATTAAAGTAATCGCCTGAAGACACGGCTTGAAAACGTTAGCCTTGTTGGCCTTTTCTGTTCACACACACACACACACACACACACACACACACACACACACACACACACACACACACACACACACACACACACATATATATTCTATATATATATATTACTGTTAGGAAAAATAATCATCGACACATCAAATATTTTTGATGAGGTTAATAAGATGACTTTTTGTGAAGTCGTGATTGCTCGAAACATGTATATAACAAAATAAATCACTGATACGATGTTGGTTTTTTCAATATGTCCATGATTGCTATCAGGGTTGTTGAAGTAATAAGGAGGGTTACTGATGATGATGTATGACGTAGGACAGATTTCGCTTGAATTACCATGAGAGGCCGTAAACAAGAATAATATTGATGCAACTGCTTTATTTGATAAACAGGTGATCTACAACTATGTTGTATCTATGTTTTCCCTTCAATACAAATGACGTTTCTGATCTTCAACAATGTTGTAACGTATGTAGTAATCTGTTTTCCCTTCAATACAGGTGGTTTGTTTGCGATGTATGATCATCATTTGGATGCGACAATTAGATGGAGAAGACACGGGGAAAACAAAATACATATGTGGTCATGTAAAGACTATCAACCTGTCCGGATTGAAGAATACTCCTAATACTACCATAGCCTCTATACACTTAAGCAACCATTGGTTGCTAACTAAACAAATTACCATGTTATCTTTACTTACCAGTCTACACAGATATACAATATACTACTCAACCCTTGTGCTTACCCAGTCATCAAGAAAGTATCTACTTTTTCTGTCCCCCGGCGACGGAAAACTGGAGAAAATAAGAAACATGCAGCGTTTTAGCCATTTTATCCCTTCCGGGATATTCCGGAAACCAGAACACCCTTATTGTGAAGGTCACTGTTACTAGTTATGTATAGCGGTATCATTCTTTGATGAAACTTCACACACAATTAATGACGGTGATGGTATACGTCAAACAGAACAGATTATTGAGAAAAAAAATTAAAATTATCTATTAATTTATTTATCAATTTCTATGGCTTTTTCGATTGTCATCTGTGCTTTGAGCCTGAATGTTTTACTTAATACGGTTGGTGAATAAAAGACTACAAATATCATCATCGTTATTTATCTGAAAACAGTGCAGAAATCATCCTCTTGTCTTATTATCATGTTTCAGATTTAATAAAATATGTGAACGGTTATCGTAGTGTCATGGTATGTGTCTAGTATGCAAATTCTATGTCTCTGAGGTCAATGGAAATTACCTATGACTTTATCTCTATAACCAATACTTGCTATGTCGTGATATTGAGTCTACAACATGACATGGGCACTCGCTTTGAATGAATATTGCGGAAATTGAAGAATATGGGTATCATGTGTTTAGTTGTTTTCATATCAATATTTCAAAAGTTGTTTCTTATTTCGAAATCAGTCTTCATTAACAGCTTTCAAAGTCATGGTCTTAGACTTGTGCAGAACTGAAAAAAAACTAACATTTGAATAGCGAAGTTTCGCTTTCCACATTAATAAGCTTATAGTCATATATATATATATAGTTTACCAATCTAAACTATTAGAACAAATAAAAAGATGAGTTGGATTTCCGTTCAAGAGTTTAGATCACTTTGATAAAAAATGTAGCACTCGCACAATTTAACATACACAGATGAATGCCAGGACGACAGTCTGAAAATGAGTCTTTTATTATCATTATTTAAATTGTTCCAGAAGCAGTGCTAAATAGAGATAATTTTGGTATATCATTATATACGATTCATTGTAAACAAAGGGGAAAGCAATCGATGATTTATCCAGACATATTTTACTACTGCTAATGTTTTCCTCTCTGAATATAAACAAATTCCCAATGAAGGAAATATAATGCAAACATGGTAGAATTTCCGCAAAATAGATTTAGTTAGTATGCTTTAATCATTTTCAAATCATGCTATCGTGACAATGAAATACCAATTAACATCAACATTGTTATATTTTATTCAGGAAAGTTACATGTTTTTATCCTATCCAATGTTTCAATTCTGATCAAAAGTTAATACATCAGACTATGATATCGAGACATGCTTTTTAATGACACTAAACTCCTAATTTCCATGATATAGCCATAAGACGCAGGTTATTATAACGTTACAAATTCGTGTCTATTGTACGTCAAACTTCATCAATATAGTTTGTTTACAAGAAATGCGAAACAATTTCTTCCAACTGATATTAATCACTCTTGTTGGCTCAGATGGAAGCGCGCGATGGGTCTAACTGTGGGAAAACCTACGTGGTCGGGCAGGTGACCCCATCCATTTGATAAATTGAACCCCGCAAGACTAGGTGAAAGGCGAGTGCGTTTTCAATGGTAATTTAAAACATCAATAATCATGAAAAATATTGAATAAATTAATCATGTTAATCAATAATTGCATTGCTGCTTGTAAAATGTAAAGACATGTAAAGCAAAATTATACAAACATGAGTTTTGACCATATAACCAAAATGATACATAGTACATTTGGAAACATTTGAAAAGATATCTGAATTCAGCATACGGTTAGCTTACTAAATTAATCATGAAAAAATAGTATATTTACCGCAAATTCAAATTAATCAAAGATGAATATATTTGTTTAGACCTATTCAAAGTTACTGTAAAGTACATAAAGCATGAAAGTAATTAATATGCACAGTCCATAATATGATTGATGGTGGATTCATCATTACCGTTTCATTGCAGAAGTATTTACATCATTGTACGGTAATCGACTTGGCGTGTTGTTAAGGAGTTACCACCCCGTGAATCAAAAAGTCAGTTCCGGATTCCATCTTTCTCTGATTTTGAACTTCTTTCTTTGATTCTTTTTACTTTGACGATGTCGCTTAACTTATTGAAGTTTTGGAATCGTATTCCTGCTAGAGAGAAACTAAAATATGATAGCGTTAACTAGTTATCCTGCCAAAAGTTCACCAACACAAATACTCACCTGTGATATATTATCGTCGTTGAACGCAAAGTACACTCCTCTTTAGTAAAATATACTTGAGATTTGGTCTCAATAAGAAAGCTCACATAACATAAAAGACTCAAATAGTAATCCCTCTAGCAAATAATTATATGGCATAATACTAGTATATATATATTTATTTTTTATAAATCTGCAATGGCAATCATGTAAATGGTGACTATGAAGAATTTGATCAAGCAACTACACGTCAATCATCAAGCTCATATTCTCGGCAATATTTGATGTGTATTGGATTAAGCTGTTGCTGGCCCAGTATATATTATTCAAAACGATATCAGACGTATTCAACAATCCGACATTCGTCATATGAGCGTGGATGACTCGCAGTCCGACAAATCACTTTCAACCAGGCCGGCATTCGGCATTTAACATACGGATGGCATTCTACATTTAACATACGAATATACAGCAGCACGACCTTAGATATTAATATTCAGTGTTACGTTATGAAATTAACGTACATCAAATAAACTCCAATTGCTAGGTTAAAATTCAACAATTTAATAACAACAAATAAATGCTATGCAGTAAAGTTACAAATAGTGTGATGGTATACAGAGCTAGCTACTAATTAATCAAAAGTCAGAAATTATCTTTCCGTGGAAATTCTCCAAATCCAGAAGAATCCACAATAGATTGTCCAGAAAACAGGGTAACCGAAGAACAATTCAAAAGGTAATATCACTAAATCACTGTAAAAGTCCACACTTCACAGTCTCAAAGTAATCTCACTCAAGATGTCAATACTTCAAAAGGCTGCTCAGGCTCAGTTCCATCATGTTTATATACAATAAAGGTTTCTAGAAAGTTCTTGTCTAGATGATTCTAGACTAGCAGGTACCTAGCTTGTTTACATGTATCTCTAGAAACTTCCAGAAACACACAGGTCATTGTAGTTAACGCGCTTTCTAGAAAAAATCTGCCTAGCACTGTCTACACATATTGTGACAAATAATCATAAACACGTTTTTATGTAAACAATAAATATAAGTCAATGCATGTGAACACGATACATCTGAATTTGGATAAATACACAACATTTATACATAACATCAGTAATAAGAATGTATTGCGGCTCGACTCGTACACCTTTACTGTTTCATCTCACGCAAACTGTATGGTAGGATGCCACAAATGGTACAGAAGTGATATGTATGACGCTTAAGAAATGCTGAGAAATCATCCAGTTTTTTGTTGTTGTTTTTTTTTCAAATAGAGATGACTTTCAATATCCGAGAAATATCGACTATCACGCTTTAACATACTTCAGTGATTTTGATATTAGTTTAGACAGGAGAACCATCTCGAGCATATGTGTATATGTTGTATGTAGGGCTTTTTAGACATGTAATGTTGCGATAAAAACATTATCGAGTAGACAGAAGGCCAATACAGTCCAATAAAAATTGTTAAACGGTGAATGGCTCATCACATCCTTTGCACCTAGGATTATCTTCGCCTTTCAACATATATGAATGTATTAGTAATGCATGACCCATCCGAAGACGGGCAAGGACTACTTCGTCTCGGTGGTTGTCGCTATGGCATGGAAATCATTCACCGGTAATAGGATTTACAGGGTGCAATTTGTTATTGGTATATGTATTCCAATCCTCCTGCCACTGAGCTTTTAAAATTTGTTTAATAAATGGTTTAAAATTGGTAAAATGATGTTTAAAAACAACAGAGGGTAGCGACAAAGCTTCCTTTGCGGAACGATCCGTTTTTCGTTGCCCGGTATTACCATGTACCCAGCGATAATTCTATTGCTAAGACTTTGTAGAACAAATATGGATTCTGAATGGATAAAAGCTCTTATTATTTTGTTTCGTTGACTATATTCAAGGGCGAGGTAGATAACTTGCGTTTCCGCAGAGATTATTGAGACGTTGTTCGTTAGCCGGCATTCATAAGTTTCATCTTGTGTAAACATGGCCGCGGCAACCTTATCATTTTCTGTTCAACCACCAGTATATACATGTAGACATGTTTGATATTTTAGCTGCAATTTCGAGAAGGATGATTTAACCATTCCATCAAGTAAAAAGTCAAGTGGAATTTCCATCTTTCCAAATGACTGAATTTGGTCAATATCAATATTTGTGTTTTGTAAGAGAGCGGAAATTCGAATAGAATGATGGAATAGTTTTTGGTTTGTTTTTGAAACAAGGTTTTATATTTTGGAGCAAATACCAGTGTAAAAACAGGATTTGAAGGATTTGACTTTAGCTGAATGGTGTATTGCAAAGTCAATTGATTTCGACGGCTATATAGTGATGGTTCGTTAGCCTCTACATAAAGGCTTGCTGTAGGTGTGGTCTTAAAAGCTCCGAAAGCGAGCCTGAGACCCTGGTGATGAACAGTGTCTAATAACCTGATATATGAAGGTCTATCAGATCCATACACGATTGAACCGTAGTCTAAATTTGATCTAATAAGAGCTCTATAGAGTTTTAGCAAAACGTTTCTATCGGCTCCCCAATTAGTGTGGGACACAACTTTTAGAATATTTAGTGCATTAAGTCATTTCGCTTTAAGGTATTTTATATGTGGAAGGAACGATATTTTCCTGTCGAATATTACACCATAAAATTTAGTTTGCTCAACAAACGGCATTGGTACATCACAGAGAGACAGAATTGGATCATTGTTTTGTTTCCGAATTTGACAAAAATGCATACAAACTGTTTTTGATTGTGAACATTTAAAACCATTTTCATCTACCCAAATTTGTAGTCGATTCAAACATTGTTGTAGCTAACTTTAAATGGTAATCATATGCTTAGATCGACATCATATAATGAATTCATCGACATAAAGAGCGCCCTCCAGGCAATAGAAAAAAGTAAATCGTGCCACAAAGGAAGCTTCATTGTTTTTTAAACTTCACTTTACTGATTCAGTGTCAGGAGAAATGGAATCACATACCAATGATAAATTGCACTCCGTAAAACCTATCATCCGTACCCTTCTGTCTACTCGAGACTTTTTTTAAAGACCCTTTCTGAAACTTTTGAGATTTGGAACATTCCAGGTAATCAGAAAGATATTGGTCTGTTTAATAGACTTTGCCGTACCATTTTATTTTTTGTGATTATATGCCAATATAACAATTCTAGCATTTTTCTTTTACCTTTTGGTTTGTTTGATGTTATTCCCTTTTAGGATTACTGCGTGTTTTACCAGTTGATGGCCCTAATATCAATTTATGTGTGAACGGACCATTACGAATGTCCTTATATTAATAATGATTCCCGAGAAGTTTTCTATAGATCTTTCTCAAACTCCATTCATTGGTTTATTGTTGTCCCTAGTTATGCACACTAAAGTTTGGATCTGATCATAAAAATAACATGAATAACAGACGGCCATCTTGAATCATGACTTTGCAAGTTTGTAATCGCTATTTCGTGAGACTTTTTGCATAGATCTTTGCTAAATCCATAGGTTGGCTCCTTTTCGACCCTTGTTGTGCTCATCTAATTTGTTGAAAGATCAAAATATATCAAAACGGCCGACAGGTGGCCATCTCCGATTTTGACTCTGAAACTTTGTTATGGTTTTTTCTTAAGAAGCACTGATTGCATATCTCTCAAAGTTCGTGCGTATGTTCCCTTTGGTCTTTCAGAGGATTTCTGAATAAATCTATACTTAACTCCACACAGACAACCGATAAAAAGCAAGCGAATACAGGCATATATAATCAAGGATTAATTGTCATAAAAATCAATTTGCATGTACGAAATATTTCTTCAAGTCTTCATCTTTCTTCCAACTTAAAAACACAAAACATGCATTGCTTAATGTTTTTCGCTATTACATAACAAAACCTTAATAAGTCAATTCAATTATTTCAACTTTGTGCCACTTTAACCATTCGAGTAAATCTGTGTAATCTTTAAACAGTTTATTTTCTGTTGGCATTTTTGGAATGAGTAGCAACATTCATTGCCTGATCAAGGAAATCCATGAAGCGATAGACGTCTTCAAAAGAACAGTAGAGTGGGGCAGGCGTCACGCGGATCACATGAGGCTTCCTTAAGTCGCACTAAAAGTCAAAGATATGATTTCTTAAAAAAGTAGCATTAATGCAATATGATGGGAGAAGCTTATCGTCTTGCGTTATATATCGAGCGACCTTTTGTTACTGGATTAAGTGATATTAGAACATATATGTTACAAAAATATTCCAAATGTACGTTATTCGAATATGACGTTAATGAATCGAGCAATTATAGTAAAATACGGTGAAAATGTCATATATAAAGAAACAAATATCTACACATCAGTTTCAAAACTAGTTTCCTTTTTAACACTTACCAAAACACCTCTCTTTATAAGCTCTGTATAAACACATGAGACATTGGCAGAAAGTAAAAGTGACAGCTGGGCGCCGCGTTCACCTGGGTCCGAAGGGGTGATGATGCGTATTTGTTGAAATGCTGCATCCTTAGGATCTGGCCTGCCATACTTTTTGGTGATAAGATATTCCATATAAGCCGTGAGAAGTATTGATTTGTTTCGTATGTCATCCATCGATGTTTGGTTGAATATCTAAAATGTTTAAACATATGAAAATCTTGTTTTCCTGTAATCGTTGGATGTCAAGGTATTTCTTTATTATGAAAACCTACTTACTTAATCCCTTTCCTGATTAACTCTCTCCTTACCGTTGTCGTGTACACAACAAATAAATGTGCCTCCTGGTCCCCGTTGTCGTGTACACACGACAAAAAATATGACGTCTCATCCCCGTTGTCGTTTACACACGACGAGAAACTTGATATTACGTGCATTAGGATAAGTTGGTCATAGCAGACGACAGATGAGTTTTTCACAAATTACCGGCTTCTCAACTTGATAACGAAGATTTTGATAGGTAAAAAGTATACAATTTTCATCATGTAACCCAATTTGTTTAAATTTCCCGCGAGATGTTGAGCAATGTCATCACCAATGAAAACAACATGGCGGCAAGCGTATCTGATACGAATTATGTTATACGTAGTTCTCAGTATAAAGTGAAAATTAGTATTAAATGAGCAATAATAGTTCTCTTTCACTATTCACATATACATTTATCTTTACTTTGAAGCTTTTTACGGCTGATGTTGCCAAAATAAATCGATTAAATTCCCATTTGAAGACAACACTCTAAAACTGTATTAAAGAAGACAATGGATCGCAGTTCGTTTACGATAACACCAAGATTTTTTTGGTTGTAAGACAGCTGTCAGTCGTGCATAATGTTGTGAATACATGTATATGTCTTTTAACAAAACAACAAGCGATAAGAACATTGGTAGACGGTTACCTGCATTTTTAGCAGAATTTACACCTCGTCTGAAAACAACACAAATGATCCGCCATTTTGCGCACATGTGCGGGGATGAGCCTAGAAACGACATCCGGTACAGAACCCGGACCGGAAATACGGTACGTAAAGAGTTAAATGGTTATGCTGAATATTTCCTTTGTCTTATTAACTTTTTTATTTAGGAAAATCTGAGTGACTTCATACCAGATTCTACTTTTTTCTGTCTTGTTCTATCTTTAAATATTCTTCAGAAAGGCTTCCTCTGAGCTCACAACAATTGAACGGATCTCACCTCCAAACTAGCCTTCATTGATGGATACAGAAGTCCTGACGGATTGCTTATTCTGTAAGCATATGCTTCCGGACAAAGGTCAATCTCTGTTAACCATAAGAATGCAATATATGTAACCTGTGTATTATTAGATAATTACGTCTATGAACACGTGAATCACATAAATGCTGAATTGATTTTTATCTACAAAAGCAATACCAAAATGGCATTAAAATATAAAAAAAAAATTTCCAGAATAAGACCAGATGTTCAGGAAGAGTAAGCGTATTCCGCTCGACAACACCTGCCATATCAATATAATCAAATCAAGTTATGTCACGTTTCTCATGGTTAACAAGGTATACAGCAACGGAACCAACAGGCGAACAAACGATAAGCACACATGTCCAGCCTGATTATTTGAAAAAATACTTCAGTTTGAATTGAACCTATTTCGGTTACTTCTTTGGAATATGATTCTATTCAAGCATTAGATGATTAACTACACATAGTAAATTCACTGAAAATTCAAACAAGAAGTGAATGCTGAACCCGGAGGATAGAAAACTCTGGCTGCTACCTCTAAATTTCTAGCTTATCAAAAGATACCTTTACACTTTTCTGTCGGATAATAGTCCAATAATGAAAAATGCTAATATCATATATAGGCGCTGCCATTTTGTTATAATTTGCTAAGTCTGAACAAGCGGTACTGGATTTCATCAATAATGCGTCAGCTGGAGTTCCAGCTGACGGACAACTTACAGTAAAAAGACTGAAAATAATAATATTGGCCGTAACGGTAGTTTAGCATATTTGACCCTTGTGACTTTGAATGAATGTAAAGGATATTCATGTACAACAGAAATGATAACCCGTCAGTATAGCATGTTACTGTCCTAATATCAGCACCCTGGGCCTTTCAGTTATTGAGAAGAAGTCGCTTAAAAAAGTTGAACACATTTGACACCCCCGACATATAAGTCGGGTAATATAGACAAACGTGGGGTCACTTCATCCAAGGATACTACAGGCTCTACATTAGCAACCTGTGCCTTTTTATATATTGAAAAGGCATTGAACTGTTTTGACATATTTGATACCTGTGTCTTTGAAAGAATGAACAAACACACTTCATTCCAGAATGTTCCAGGTCAAATATCAGCATAATTCTTCTTTTGGTTACTGAGAAGACGGCCATGAAAGTATGACAGTGTCAATCATAGGAACAAACTTGAAAGCACTTCACCCCAGCATGATACTGTGTTTTTGCTTATTGAGAAACAAACATTTAAACATATTTTAACCCCTGTGATCGTGAAAGTTGGTCAAGGTCAATCGTTTTAACAAACTTTAACAAACGAGCATGCAAATATATCGGCAATATAGGCATTTTGAATATTGAGAAAAATGTTTCAATATTTCAACACAATTGATTCCTGTGACCCTGAAAAGGAAACAACGTGATTAATTATTGACAACTTGGTAGCCCCCTATCCCAGTATGCTACAGCCTTATTATTAGTAACATTTGCCTTTTAGTTATTGAGAAGATGTTTAAATATTTCAACACACTCGATCATTCATTTTAACAAATTTGGTAGCCCTCAACGCTAGCATCATACAGGTCCAATATCAACAAAGAAGTCGAAAACGTCAGTTGATTATGACACCGTTCAAATGCGATTGCAATAGGCCACGTGACCTAAAATCTTTGAGGCAAGTGTGACAAATCCACCATTTTGTCTATTAAAACTGTTCTATTGACATGATTAATATCTATATCACCTACCATTGTCAAAATTGAATCTTGTTTTAACGTTGTGCCCCCACCATCCTAGTAGTTTTGGAAAATCGTTGTCTTTGTGTCTTTCGTGTAGGAAAATGCATCCTAAATTTCCCGGACCGCAATTTAGATACTGCAACATATCGTAATTGTGATTGTTAGTACATGTTATATCCACGATTGTGTCCATTTACTGAATAATGAGTTGAAATGAACCTACATGCAATACTCATGGTTTAGTTGTTATTAATATAGCAGCATACCATAATCAACGAAATGGAATTTCCAAGTGCAATTTCTTCTAATATTTTAAAGTTATAAAATCAAATGAATTTTAAATAACTTGAAACATGGACTGTGAATTGTTACCTTCGTGTTAATTTCATACTTCTCCTTTTATCTTACTTTGTATGTACACCAACAGGCAAAATCTACGCCCCAGTCATGCAGATGTAACGGAACATTTCCAGCAGCATGGGCTAAATCAAACCCCACGTAACATCCCTGAAATAATAGTTTCGTTATTACCAATCTTAACCACAGCAGAAACATATCTAGTTTAACGTTCACTTATGTGAATTCATTAATATCAGTTTTTTTTAATGTTTGGTGAACATATCGTTTTGCAACCTTCCTGATCCCATTTACTACGATTCCAAGGACCGAAATACAAAAATATGTACATAGTATTACCGGTACATAAAAAATAAAAATGTGCGTTACTTATTTATATTGGATTAATAGTGATATTGAAAGTACCGAATGTTCCATTGTCAATTTTCTAAACGATCGATCTTTTAATAAAAACTCAAAATATGACTCAAGTTACATCACATACCTAGAACATAAAACATAGTTATAAATTATTATGTGATTTAAAAAATATCTATAACATTATTCAGACAGTGTCTTGTTTATTAATCATGAAACATATCTATTTACTTATGCAAATTGTCATATACTGTGTGATTGGGAGACCAAAATACCACTTAAACTTAGGATCAACTATCACTGGTGTTTCATCTAGCAGAAACTCCATGACCTTTTTGTAGCAAAACTTTTCAACTTGCAAGGTCATACTTAGCATAACAAACACGTGGTCTTCATTGACCACTGAAGGAGCTGGGATGGCCACAACACCTCATTAATAATGACACTGAATCAACCAGCTCTAAACCTGCTACGTACTCGACATGAGCTTAATACGATTTGTGTAAGCAAAATCAGGCGGGCCCGGTCAGACTTTCCTCGCAGTAACCTATGAAACTATCATTAGAGTGCCATGCAGATGTTTTCTCAACCTGATACAAATTTATAATCAAGGTTCCCTTGCCACTTTAGACTTACAATTTTCATGTTGTTCAGTAGTACGCATAATTCGAATAATGATCATTAAATTTTTGTAAAAATCCAGACACTACCATAAGGTGATTCCTTTTTGCGAACAGTTACAGACTTGACGTGGTGTTGGAGCGCAATTTGGCTGCAATCTATCATCAAACGTTATTGATACAAATAGATACCTTGGCGTGGCCCGCACGTGTTATGCTCCGCATGTCAAACATTTGACCAGTGTAGTAATGTATACCACTGAAACAAATCACAGCGATTGTTTCGCCTTCTTCCTCTATCTTTGTCAGAATATCTTCTGTTCTAAGTGTAAACTCGCCCTGAAACATCATTTCATTGTTCTGTTGTCAGTGTTTCATATTGCTTCCCACATGAATTTTACATCGATTACATAAATCTGGCTTTTTATGTGATTTTTTTTCGCTGGAAAAAATCCCTATGCGATATAAATGTGTTAAAAACCTCGTTCATTAAAAACATGACATTGACGATATGTATTGGCAAAATTTCAATATTGTTTTGTCATATTTATACTAGCTCTTACCTCCCTTGGTTCAAGAAACAGCAGGCTTTTTTCTGGATTAAAACCATGCAGTCGGATTTGACTCTTGAACGCGTACTGTGTAATGAACATTAACTGTCAGTTACTGGAGACACTACACGTACAATAACACGATAAAATAAGGCAAACATGTGGTGTGGAAAAGAAAAAAAACAAATATTAAACTGTAAGTTACTTAAGAGACCAATATACAAAAGACTTCAACTTAAGTGTAAGAAAGGTCCAAAATAACATGTCTAAGTAAAGATTGTCTGCATTATATTCCTGTCTATTGGTTATTGAATAATTATTTTAACTATGTAGAAATCCTCGTTTGCATGATATGTGGATAAAGTATCTGCTGATCGTCAGTATTGCTAACTCGATCGATGTAAACTCCAGGTTAAACTGCACAAGTACCATCGTAATGACACTATGCTATAAATCACTAGACTTAAAAGTGGCGTCGGAATGGGCATAAAACGTTGGAGAAATTGTTTTCACTTTCTTGCCAAATCAAAGTTATTATGTGTACCTTGTAAAGGTAGATAAAAATACCAGAAAATTTATATTTGCCTTGCATCTGCGTACTGTTGTCAAATATCTCAAGCGAGTTAGACTTACAAGGTCAGATGAGAAAGGTTTCCCTTCACACATAATCTTATGTCGTGTCTTTGTTGGTCTGTAGAAAGAAACCTGTAGAGATAAACCAACACAAACATGTTTCAGTGTGTTGATACGGATAGACTCCTCCTACCGTTGTTACACCGCATTACATTTTTGGGGTAAGTCTTGTCTAGATCAGGATATCCTTTTACAAAATGTCATTATTCCTGTTTCAATCAACGATTTCACCCTCGTGTTATCAATGATCCATCACAGTGGTGCAAATCAGAGTCAAATATGTACTGTAAGTGCAAAAACAGTCTGTGCTACAATTAAATTGAATTTAATACGATGTTCAACCTTCAACCTTCATTGTGACCGAAAGGTGTGTCCTGCTTGAAACCTGTTCGGTAATATACGTCAGAGAGATCACATCGATTGTGCTATAATACATCTCAACAACAAGCATATATCATATTCATGCGTCTACCATCTTAGACACGTAAACCATTTCAATATAATAATGGCTTTTCCTTCTGCGTCGAAAACATCATATGGGCTCTTTGATATTGGTTTTAACATGCCACATTTTAACAACTGCCTGGGTTACATAAGTATGAGAGTCAAGCGTGGGGAATAAAGCACAGAATGACACGGCGGGCATGCGAAAGGATGATATTTAGATATCATGTATTGTAATGAACTTTGGTATGAACCTCGGTGTCAGGGAATTACCAAATTTGATGGACATTGTATCTTTTGACTAAGTATTACATCACATTGCATATCGAGTTGTTACTTCGGCGGGAACGTAGAAAAACCTCTATTTATCCTAGTATTTGATGTAAATGAGTCCATATGTTCAAATAGGGATGGAGAGAGGAACAATTATAAAATGTCATTTATTATGGTAAAATTTATATCATACACAGTAATATTTACGCATACGTACGAGCAAAAGGTGAAGATTTACAGTCAGTGCGTTCATGATGGAAACTTCACCAGCTCTGCTTCCTATGAAACACCAAAGATACATTTAGAAGAAAATGAATGCAATGTTAACATTGATATATATATGGAATACGTTTTTGCGGTTACGTATTAATGAAAAAAAAAAATGAAAATAAAATTAATTTCATGTCGTATCCGTGTTTTTGTTCCCATCTAAGTTCTGTGAAGTTGTTGTCATTGTTCCAAATCTAACTACAAACCATGTTTTCTGGAATCAACATATCTTGTATTCAATGTTCCACAAATATATTGTGGCGAAATGGGGTTTGCCGTAAGAAATTGATAGTTGCATACAATATCATGGTGTTGCCATGCTAATTGGAACAGTTTGTTACCACTAGGTTCCACCTCAATACTATGTGTTAATAATGGAAGTTCATAACCCCAGTGGTTTGTAACAGTGTACAGAGTACACTGTTTGTCATCCTACTTCGTCGCAATGTTGGCGGAAGCGGCTACTTATGTAAACCGACTTTTGAATGGTTGCCTATTCCGGCACATTCCTGATGGAATTAATGAATAAACTGACCTGCAGCCATCGATTTTAGATTTTGATAGACAAAACCTGTTCTAGAAAATAATACATCGATTTTTTATCGATGCATCTTATACTTAACTCGCATTTTGTCCCTTGTTGGGCAATGTCTAATAACCGATGTGAAGCGTATTAGCAAAGACGTACATAGTAAACGAGATGGTAATGAATTGACCAACTTTTTCGTTTGTTCTATAATCCAACGTACGCTAAATTTGAAAATACGAGAGGGTAAACAGATTATAGAATACAATACGCTAGATGGTAACAATGTAGAGTAGTCATTCTTCTATGCTTTAACATTTAGTCTTGTAGGAGAGTCTGCGCCCTCCACCCCTTCATTCTCGTTTAGTAATGACTCGTTGCGACGTATCCTTGGGGCAAAATGTGAAACAAAACATAGCCGAATCGACAATAGTACATTGTTACCACATTGTGTAAATTTCATTCACAGACACACCAAGTTTTCGATAGTCTCACCGACAATTCTTGCCATGTCAATGTCCAGAAACTCGTGACAATTTGTCCAAGGTAGAGACTGACCTCGATGAAAGTAGCCCTGCATACCCCTGGAAAAATAAGTATGGATAGTGAACAAATAAGAATTGTTCTATTACATTTCATTCTTTCTTAACGACTTTTGTGCTTTTCGATTTACTTTACATTAATAACTGATAACTGAAAGTATTCCCGCTAAGTACTTTTGATGTTGAACGATTGTTAGAGAATATCGATATTGTATTTATATGTAGTAAGAAATTATAAGATGGTTTGAAAAAACTGAAATACGAATTGTAGAAATCATTTTCAAAATGCAGTTCATTACACACGTAGATATGCAAACATACACGTATACGTACAGGCACAAATCCCCTGACACAATCTTTGATTTTGAAATTCCAGCCAACAATCAAGAACTTAAAGCTACATTTAACAAAAAGCTGTATATATCGAGTGTGTGCACTAGTTAGCTTTATATATCAAGTATGTATCCTAGTTGTGTTGTGCCTTTTGCTATTGGTTGTGTTACCAAGGTAACACACAAATTATTTACAAAAATGACTTGTCATGAATAGCAAAAGGCACAACACAACTAGGGCACAAAGCTGATATATATATATATTTTGTGAAGTTGAGTTTAACGGCTTTAAAGCTCAGGAAAAAGCCCGCGGACGGACGGACAGTTTTTACTGCAACCTGTTTGGAGTAAACAAGAGTTTCCAAAATAAAAATTGTTGAACAAGTACTGTCCTTAGCTATGGTGTAACCAAATGATGAAATACTGCAGTTTCGTCCTTCTTAGACGCGTCTTAGTAACAATACCGACAGTTGTACATTAAGAGGGCAACACAAACAGAGTTGTCGAAATAGGATCGAAAGCAAATTTGGAGGTCACTTGACCCCACAATTATATACATTTTACAACTTTGCTGCGTTTTCTTTCCCCTTGTAGGTTGAACATTGTAGGTTTTATCAAATAGGTTGCGATATCTTTTTTGTAATACTACCTCTCCAAAAGTTATTACTAACTGGTAAAAGATAAAAGCTGAAAATCTTTAATGGCTATATTATTACAAAAGAACAAAAGATTAAAACGGTAAGTCATATTCTATAATATAGACTAACATCTTTCACATAACCTAGAATTGTATAAATGTGAACAGAAAAGAAATGGATGGATGATTCAAATAACAGACGGCTTAAACAAATACAAACTTTTTGTAAAGGATTCAAGTTTTTTCACAACTTGAGACGATATTTTCAAAGCTGTTCCCAAAGGTCATTTTAACCAAAATTATCAATATTTTGTCCCAGACTTATTTGCCGTCTTAGCACTTCGTCCAAACAAAAGTTGTTGTTATCAATTAATGGTAAGATATATGAAATGCTGTATTATATGTTTATCATCAGATTAAGTGTAGACATTGTGCATCCCTAATGTAAGTGAGCACATAAAGTATTTCATTTTGTTTTCAGTACTTACAGGTAAAATATTTCTGTAATTATATTTTGCATGAAAATAAATGAATCACGAGGCTCAATATCTATCCATCTTCATTCCATATACACAGGTTATGATGAAGAACCTTGGTTCACTAATGAAATAATCTCGATCTTCTACTTAAGTCTACTTGGGCGTGAAAACATAGGTGCAGAAAACAAGTTTGTGACACCAACAGGCCATAATAAACACCCTTAATGTGTCAAGGTACAAGGTCGAAGGGATGTCAGGGTAGTGGGTAAGTCGAATTTGAAGTCTGTGGGTTGGTTAGGCATCTTCCCAGAAATTATGAAAGGGAAATGCACAGGGACCTATTTGAATTTAAGTAGATATAATGCAAAAGTCCGTTAAGGTGGGTCAATGATGCATAACTTTTCTTGAACTTGAGATTACATGGTGCAAGTACCAAAACACCACAATAAACATGTTTATAATCACCGATAACCTAACCGGAACCCTGACATAGCTGTTGTAGTAACACGACCTCAAACGAATTATATGTGGCACGTACTGTAATGCTATATTGAGTGTGTATTGCCCGACCAAACAATTTGTGTCTTCATTCTATTATTTTCTATATCTATCATTATTTGACTATTTTTGCTGGTAAAAGTGTGATGTATAAGGGAGTAAAAGTAAAAAAGACATAAAAAACACAAGTGAAAAAATACCCGTTTTCCTTTCTATTACATATCATCTTTATAGTCATTTCGTCCATTGCAAAGCAAGTTATTTCAATTGATGAATAATGGCCCTGATGTAATAGCACGAGAGTTGTTAATAAGAGGAAACCAGGTTCAGGGAAAATCCGCGTTGTCGGAGAGATGTCCACATACCTTTCTCGTCTGCTCCGGGAATCGAACCCAAATGGAATGGTATGCATATTATAAGTTAGTTAATGGAATGCTTTTTGGATAGAAACACATACTTTTTCGCCCACTTTTCAAGCTCCACGTCAAAGTGTGATTTTGCATCTTTTGGGCACAGACCCAGGGAATTTCCACAAAAGTAAACACAGTCCTCATCAGGATGAACTAAGCTCAGATCAGCTATAAAGAAAACGATGGGACAGCAAGCAAAATTAATTGTTCAGTTTTTGTATAAAATACTCATTTGAAAATGCTTATAAAGAATACGATTGGAATCAAAAGTAGTAGAATATGTTAAAGTTTTTCATTTGATACTTTTTCTTCAATAAATAAGTATTTTCACAAACATCTAAAAATATTTTACTTCACGAAAGACTAAAGGTAGTGATATTGGGTATTCATCAGGCTTAGATGACAGAGATAGTCAAGAGAATGTTTAAGATCATTAATACAACATTGCATAAAACCTCATTCATTGGTGTAAACGATTCAGTTTAGATTGAAAAAGGTAGAGGAGAGATATATACTAATATTCAATTATTCGTTTCAAACAATATTGAGAAACTTAATTGCAAAAGCGTTTCTGATGTAACTGTTTAATTACCATGCAGCTGTTTTAATGTGTTCGGATACAGAAC
The DNA here is from genome assembly GCF_031769215.1 of Ylistrum balloti. Taxonomy (NCBI): domain Eukaryota; kingdom Metazoa; phylum Mollusca; class Bivalvia; order Pectinida; family Pectinidae; genus Ylistrum; species Ylistrum balloti. The sequence continues at coordinate 93,500 of NW_026781875.1, read as the reverse complement.
TTACGTCCGTCCACCTCCTTCATTTTCGGGTAGTGGAAAAGCTGTCTTATCCTCCGAAGAGGGTCCCTTTCGTCCATGTATTTTGCAAATTTTCTGTCCGATATGGTGCAGTTTAGATCTGTTGCTTTCTTGAGAATTTGGTTTGGATACGAGTGATTAAGCAGCCCTTGTATTACATCTGGGCAATCGATTTCTTCTCGCATGCTTCCTGAAATAAGACATGTATGTGAAATATTGTAACAAAATGGGCAGTAGAAATACAATTTAGAGAACATAATTTAAAACAGAAATTTAAAGTACAACAGGTTCTCTGGAAACAATAACAACAGGTGTCAAAAGTCAGGCACTGGACCAGGGTTAACGTCCTGTGATGGACAGGCAGTTTGGTAGCCCTTAGATATCAAGAGTGTGCCTCACGCACCTAGCCACTGTAGCGAGATAGCTGGGGAGGGATCGTCGATCAGAGTAGATAGCATACTGGACGGTAGAGTACATCGGGATCCCTGAGATGAGGTTACATGAGCTTGCACGTGCCTTGATAATTATATGCCTCGCGGGGTGGGGTATTGTCATCCAATCGGGGCTTAGTTAGAATTGAAGTGTTTTGGTATCATTAATACTAAGACAATAGACAGTAGCAAGAGAGTAGCGGGAGAAGAGCAGGAGAGTGGTTGGAGATTAGAGCTCGGGAGCTAGACAAGGCAATGCGGGCCTGTAGAGGGAAGTAGGAACTTAAGCGGGAGATGGGTGTGGACTTGAACAGGATCTTGTGTAACCACGGCAAGAAATAAAATTTAACCCAAATACCACGTGTCGGAGTAATTATTGTGTAACACACGTGGATATTTTTGGTGCCGTTCAGCAGAATTTCGAACCTGGGAGAACACAGGAAAAAGAGGTCATAGGAAACAAAATAATGTGTGTCCATGGATTTATGAACTTTACCAACATCTTGAAAGGGATATATAACAGGACAGATTCTCTATAAAGGTGAGTGATTAATTGGGATAGACCTATTCTAACAAATTTAGTAAATTAATTATGGTAGAAAATGCTGGTGTTTTAATAGAAAACTTGACAGCCCAATTAACTGGACTCACGTCGGCCATCAACACCCAGGGGATTGCAGGCGCAGTAGACAGCTATGAGGGGGACCCGAAGAAATTTAAAGAGTGGGTAGGATCGATAGAAAAATATGCTACGTTAACCGGGATAGCTGCTGATAGAATAAAATTAGTAGCGTATCAAGCTAGTAAGGGCCCAGTGGGAGATTTTGTGAAACGTTACGTTGAAGAAAACCCCCAGGGAACTTGGGCAGAGCTTAAGGCGGAGCTTGCCTCCCGATTTTCGGAGATAACCGATCCACAGCATGCTTTTCTTCTGCTGCGGAAAGCCAAGCAGAAATCGGACGACAGCGTCCAGATTTTTGCTGAAAAACTGTTGGCTTTGGCCGATGAGGCCTATGCTAACATGCAAGGGGCAATCCAGCCGTAGAGCAGCAACTGGTCGGATTCTTTGTAGATGGGCTACTTAATGATAGCTTAAAGATGAAGGTAATGCGAGAAAATCCGCCAACATTACGGGAAGCGGTGAACGTAGCTATGGCCGAACAAAATTTGCGACGGCGATTCCAGCTGCGTACTAATACCGTAACCAAAGGTAGGCATGTGGAACCCATGGACACTAGCCCTGCGGCAGTGCCAATAGATGTAGGACATAGCAGAGCTACCCGTAAATGCCACAACTGCGGCAGGACGGGGCACATTGCTAAGGAATGTATGTCGAAAACACGTCGAACTGGGGCTGGTCCGGGCCAATATCAGCAGCTCTGTTGGGCTTGTGGGAATCGGGGCCATTTTCAATGAGAGTGCCCTCAATATAGACAAAGAAAAAACTAGGTAGCTCTCCCTTGAATGAAACCGCTGGGGAGAGTAAAGTTTGCAAGATACATTTGGCAGGGAGTCCGAGTTCATGTGTAATAAAAATTGGGAAACAGCGATATAGGTCTTTAGTTGACTCGGGGGCAGATGTCTCGCTAGTACATAAGCGCGTTTTGGGGCATTTACAGCCATTCCCTGTTATTAGGAAGCCAAAAATTCAGCTACAATCGGTAAATGGGGACACATTGCCGGTAGAAGGTTGTGTTGATATAAAATTTAAATTAGGAGATACCACGGTTATTTCATGTGGTCACAGACATGAATCGAAATTTTATCTTGGGCAGAGACTGGTTGACAGACAATGGCGTGAGGTTGTATTTTGATCTAGGTTCCTTACGATTCCGGAATCAATACGTCCCACTAGAGGAAGATATCCATATTGCATCACTTGTGCGCCTAAGGCAAATTGTTGGTCTGAAACCACAAACAGCTACTTATGTCTTGGTAGGGTAGGACCAACAAACCGTAGAACTGCAGAGCTACTGCAGGTAAAACCTGTGGATTCAGGTTACATCAGCACCGAACCTGGCCTCATGGTCGGTAATGCCGTGACAAAAGTGTCGAGCCGTGAACACTTGGCCATTATGATTGTTAATAATACCAACAAATATTATAAACTAAAACGCGGTTGTGTAATTGGCAGGACTGAATCCCTAGGTCAAGCTAATCTCGTTGAGACTCATACTCGGTCGACAAAATCTGTGGTGGCTACCGTAACTAAGGACAACTTAGGGGAAATTAAAGTAACACGAGAGCATAGGGGCGTAGTCACAGAGTCGATTCACACCAATAGGGATCTTTTTGTAGACAATGACAGAGACTTGAGCCATACAGACACAGTTACCATGAAAATAGACACGGGAAGTAAGGGGCCCATTAAACTAAAACCTTACAGGACCCCCTGCGTAAACGGGAGGTAGTTGACAAAGCCGTAGAGGATATGTTAGAGGCAAACATTATTAGGAGGTCGAAGTCGCCATGGTCATTTCCCATAGTTATCGTAGACAAAAAGGACGGTACAAAACGGTTTTGCGTCGACTTTAGGCAGCTTAATGAAATAACCAAACCCTTTTCTTATGCATTACCGCTTATAGACGATATTTTGGCCCTGCTAGGTAAGGCACATTACTTTACCACTCTAGACTTAAAATCGGGCTATTGGCAAGTACTAATGGACGAAAAAGACCGAGAGAAAACTGCATTCGTTTGCCATAAAGGCTTGTTTGAATTTAACGTTATGCCATTCGGACTGAGTAATGCACCCGCTGTGTTCTCCGAACTTATGTCAATAGTTCTTCGAGGGTTAGACCATATGGCCATAGCGTATTTGGACGACATACTAATATTTTCCCCCACAATAGAGGAACATCTGGAACATATTAGGATTGTCTTTAATAGACTCCGTCAGCATGACTTGCGACTTAAGCTGAAGAAATGTTTTTTTGCCCAGACCGAAACGAAATATTTAGGATTTACTATCAACAAAGGTGGTGTTATGCCGGATATGCAAAAGATTGAGGCTGTAAGAGCAATGGCTGCACCAACAAACGTACGGGAAGTACGAGGATTTATTGGGTGCACTAGCTACTACCGCAGATTTATCCCTAACTTTTCATACATCGCGGAGCCACTGATAGCTTTAACAAGGAAATACGCGAAATTTAAGTGGACTCAGGAATGTGAAAAAGCTTTTATATATTTACAGGATAGTCTCACGGCAATACCTTATCTTGCTTATTCTGATATCAATCATTCATACATTCTTTACACAGATGCTAGTGACAGATGCATCGGCGCGTGTCTCACACAGTCGGCAATAGGGGAAAAGGCCTTCTTGCCAAACATTAAGAATGAAAGGCCAATTTACTTTCTGTCGCACAAACTGAGCGATACACAGACTAGGTGGTCCACTATAGAAAAGGAGGCCTATGCCATTCATTACGCCTTGCAAAAATTAGACCATTATTTACACTACGCAGAATTTGTTATTCGAACGGACCATAAACCCTTAAAGTACATATTAGACTCTCCAATGCAAAATAGGAAGATCCAACTTTGCGCGTTAAGTCTATCAGGCTACAACTGTCGAGTAGAGTATATACCCGGGACAGAAAATACTTGTGGTGATCTCTTATCAAGGTCCCCAGGGCAGACCACCACAGAGGACGATACAAACCCAAACGATGACTGCCCCGACATTACGGATAAAACTTTTGAAATAGCGGTCTTGAATTCCAATCAGTTCGATCCCAAGGATTTTGCTAGTTTTGAGATAGCGGGTGACGCTGACATTGACAACCAGAGCCCGACCTTGCTAGATCTCGATATGAGACAGGAACAGCCAAAGGACGAGACAATAGCTGATTTAATACAAAAACTGACTGAAGCTGATGACAGTAAGGCGATACATAGGAAATACATGCTAGTAGAGGGAGTACTGTATTACATAACTGACCCAGATAATAAGACAACCTTGAGGTTATATGTTCCGGAGCACTTGCGTTGCAAGGTAGTTACACAGTATCATGATGAAAACGGGCATATGGGCATAGATAAAACTTATGAGGCAATTAAACAAAAATATTTCTGGCCAAACCTGTACAAAAAGCTCTATTCCTACATATCTGATTGTGTTCCATGCCAAAAAAGATTCCTACAGAAACGAAAACCCCCATTACAGGAAACAGATATACCGCCGTTTCCTTTTGCAAAGGAAATATTTCCACGATATGGGGCACCATTACAGATTGTTACTGATAACGGGACGGAAAATGAAAATACGGTTATGAGAGAAACTTTAGCAGTATTGAATATCAGCCACCTAACGACGGCATTTTATCATCCGCAAAGTAATGCCAAGGTAGAACGCTTCCACCGAACGTTACATGATATTTTGGCCAAAAAACTTGACGATGACACGACGGCATGGGGCGTACATCTCAATCAGACGCTGGCAGCTGTCCGCTTTAACATCAGTGAATCCTCCAAATTCTCACCATTTTTCTTGTTATATAACAGAGACGTAGTCCTGCCAGTTGATAACCTGTTACAACCGCGACGAAAGTATGTTGGAGAGGAACTCCATCAAATCGCGCTTGAACAGCAGCACAAGTCATTTATGTTAGTCCATAAAAATCTCAAAAGGGCCAAACAACGACAAGAACGCTATGCTAATAGACATACTAACCCGTTGAATTCAAAGTCGGTGACCCCGTGTATTATCGTAACCATCTCCGAAAAAATAAACTGGATAACAAATGGGCACCGTACTATAGAATTATATCCCAAACGACACCTGTAAGCTTTGTAATTAGAAATCAATTAGATGGAACCGTTACTAAGGCCCACGCCGAACACCTTCGCCTTGCTAAAATTGATGAATGGGAGATTCCCCACAAACCGACAGGTCGTCCACCACGTCGGGCGAAGTTTGTTGTCCCGCCAACCGATAGTGCGGACGCTGATTCGGAAAGTTCCGACTCTGATGTACCGCTAGCCGATATTGCCCGTCGTTTCCGTCGGGAAAGGTCTTCTTCATCGGGGGAGGACAACATCCCCCTGATGGAATTGACAAAACGGTGGAAACGAGCCCAAATTTCTAATAGCCCTCCCGATCGTTCCAGTCACTCCGCCTCCGACTCAAACGGGAGTACCGTAAACCCTGTGGAGGCCCCAAGTTCTAATAGCGCAAGTGACAATGTCGATAGCGACCACGAATCTGTCTGTCAATCAAGTTTCTCAGTTCCTAAATTCTCAAGATAAAACAAAAAAGGGTGAACGCAAAGTAGCTATAGCGGAATCCTTGTTAGATGTGTTGAGCAAACTTATATAAGGTTTCGCGTCAATAAGGTTAATAAGTCATTTAATTGACCATTGTAAATAGATTGTATATATATATTAATCGTTTTGTAATTGCAGATATTGAATTGGGATCTGTGACCTGCATTGATCGTAAAATTTTCTGTGATCTCCACCCGTTAACAATTAAGCACCATGAAGCTGATACATGCACTGACAATTGCCGTAGGTTTGGTAGTTTGTTGGGTTCCACACGTGAGATCATCCCTACTTGTACGCGAAAATGTTATCTTTAATAAGATCAATGAGCTATCATTTACCCGCTTCCGATGGCTTGTAACGGCCGTGATTGACTTTCGAACTTTCGAGAACTTCTAATTAAAGCTAAATCTTGATCTAGCCGAAGCGTCGCGCATAAATGCGCGGGTTCAACAACAATTCACATTACATACAGAGGGCGAGTATCAAGAGACTATAACCGCAGTCAAAAGAGAGTTAGAATATTTAAATGTCAGTTACAGTTCTGTTAAAGATGGATTTCTGGAATATAAGACCATGAATAATCGGTATAAACGCAGTTTACTTCCAATAGTAGGGAAGGCATTGAGCTTCCTATTTGGTACTGTATCAGAAGATGACCTTGACTCTATTCACCCTGGTATAAACACATTGGCAAGGAATCAAGAACATATCGCCCATGTTGTCGAAGACAGCATGTCGATAATAAACATTACAAGAGTTCGGGTATCTGAAAATAGACAAGCAATCAACAAACTGATCCTGAATGTCCTTGAGCTGGACCATAAAATAGCGAATGCCACAAAAGTGTTGGAAGGGCAGTTTCGGGAATTCGAACACTTTGTACAGATACATGCTAAGCTTAAATCGGTCCTTGCCGAGCTCAAATATTTATGCGATGCAGGAATGTTTTATCTTGAAAATTTGAAGTTACAGCTGAACATGCTCTCACTAGGTCATTTATCACCAAGTGTCATCTCTCCAACGAAACTGAGTTCGTTATTGCTCCAAATTGACGCTCAATTGCCATCACACTTCAAATTACCTTATGATCCTAGGCGAGAATTATGGAATTTCTATATGTCGCTGACGTGTACATCCGTACTCGATGAAAACAAGATCGTCATAATAATTAGTGTTCCGCTACTAGACTCTGATAGTTTATATGATATGTATGAAGTTCACAATATTCCTTCCCCAATGGTGGGTATACAGTATCATGAACCTGCGAGGAAAGGGGACATGGTTGCTCATTATGATCTAGAGGCGACCACGTTAGCAGTTAACGCTGACCGTACTCGCTTCTTGTTGTTGAATACGAAAGAGCAAACCAGATGCGGTAACTCTCGCTTTAGCTATTGTGAAGTTAAGAGCCCGATCTACCCCACAAATATAAACTGGCTATGTGTTGTTGCCCTATTTCTGGACCACAAAAGTAGCATAAAAGAACGCTGTAAGACTGTGGTAATACCAGAATCAATATTACCGAAGGCTAGGTATATTGTAGATGGAAGATGGGTGGTGGTGACAAACAGAGAACTGCGGTTTGCTGTAGTTTGTCCAAATACCAAAACGGGTAATCATAAGGTAATAGTTAAGCCCCCGATGGGCGTCATCAAATTACAGATGACATGCTCCGCATCAAGTGACTATTTAATATTACCCCCATACTACTTCCGGGAGAGCAAGTATAACATTACCAAGACACAGATACTGGCTTACAATGATACCTTTATTAATCTTCGGTTATGGGAACCATTTAAACGGGCCGTACCACAGTTTAAGGCCATTGAAATACCAAAAAGGCTTAGAGAAATCGATCGGATTCCAATGAATCATCTTATCACTGAGATAAGGGGGATGCGCAAAATACCTACGGGAAGTAAATGGTCTGCATGGGTCTTTGTATGTATTGGGCTGTCATTCATGGTGTTAGCTGGCGGGTTCGCCATACTGTTTTGGAGAATTAAATTGAAAAGCAAAATTCTATTACTATTACGTAAGAGGTCAGATCCCAAGGTCACAAATTCACCAGACATGGAGATGATGCCGGTTAACCCGAGAAGCGTAGACAACGCTACAGGACACGCGGAAGCCACGTCCTCATCATCAGAAAGGGACAAGCCAGGTCTCTCAGTGAAAGAAACCAGCGCGCTGTGGACATCGATGCAGCGAACTAGGCTGTGATAAGCCAGTGCTAATGGGACATTACGTACCCAAGCCGTTACGACGTCGCAACCTGTATTGTATTAACAATTGTGTTGTACTGTAAATAAGTATTTAAGTCCAAGTATACTCCCCAGGATAATGTGAATTATTATCTAGCTCAATGGACATAAAATAAACTCCCGTGTGTTTTTATATGGTACTGCAATGAACAGCTGATATTCGTTGCACTGCATATACTGCCTTCAGGAACCATTAAAGTACACTCCTGTTATACTACAACTCATGTACCACACATAACGGACATAACAGGCAACGTCCATGAATTATAACTTAATTATTAGTCCTTCACATAAATGAGGACTGTGCGAAAAGGATGCTATAAGGACAAATGCAGAGGACACGTCTGCGTATAAGGACGGTGGAATTCACGGACTATAATTATAGCTATTCCGAAAACCTTTATATTCAGTACGTATATCATGCACGGAATATGTTACTCGTGGGAACAAATGGACACAGGACGAATTACAGCTGTTGAGTGATAGTCAGCTATCATCCTGTGTGATTAACCTGATGGATTCCTAAACAGTGCTCATGGACCGTAATTACAAACCATGGATTTTTAAACCTGATGGATTATTAATAGGAACAAGTAGGATTGACAGTGTCTTAGTAAAGGAATTCTATGTGTACTCCTGGATTATTGCCATTAACATGAGTGACATGTACTGTTGACACTTCGGTGTTGTGGATGATTATGTGGAAATATTAACTTTGGAATTATTACTGACTGGTAAAAGATTTTGCATGCTTGTTATTCGTTAGAATAGGACACTGAGATGAAAGACGTACTGGGCTAAACTAATTATCACTTAACCTTCCAGGATAAAGTGTGGATCGGGAGTTAACTGGTTTTCACATTTTGTTTAATTAATTTTAGGAATATTGGTTAATATTCTTTGTGGGGAAGGTATGTAACAAAATGGGTAGTAGAAATACAATTTAGAGAATATAATTTAAAACAGAAATTTAAAGTACAACAGGTTCTCTGGAAACAATAACAACAGGTGTCAAAAGTCAGGCACTGGACCAGGGTTAACGTCCTGTGATGGACAGGCAGTTTGGTAGCCCTTAGATATCAAGGGTGTGCCTCACGCACCTAGCCACTGTAGCGAGATAGCTGGGGAGGGATCGTCGATCAGAGTAGATAGCATACTGGACGGTAAAGTACATCGGGATCCCTGAGATAAGGTTACATGAGCTTGCACGTGCCTTGATAATTATATGCCTCGCGGGGTGGGGTATTGTCATCCAATCGGGGCTTAGTTAGAATTGAAGTGTTTTGGTATCATTAATACTAAGACAATAGACAGTAGCAAGAGAGTAGCGGGAGAAGAGCAGGAGAGTGGTTGGAGATTAGAGCTCGGGAGCTAGACAAGGCAGTGCGGGCCTGTAGAGGGAAGTAGGAACTTAAGCGGGAGATGGGTGTGGACTTGAACAGGATCTTGTGTAACCCCGGCAAGAAATAAAATTTAACTCAAATACCACGTGTCGGAGTAATTATTGTGTAACAATATATACATATATAATTAAAATAAGAACGCTTTGCCTATCGTACATATACTTATAGAAACAAAATATTTACATAGCAACTTAAATTCTAAATTACAATCACTAACGCTTCCAAGCCTTGCGGCAATCTTCATGCGATGACATTGATGCCATTTGACCGTTACATAGTAACCTACATCATGACGTAATGTTATTGTTCAATATAAGCTCAGTTAATAATGGTATAATTGGCTTCTCTAAACACACACAAAAGGTTTTCATCATTAACTCCCCTTATAGTTATATCAATCATCATAATTATTTTATTTATATTATTTTGGCCGTACTATAAACTGGTTGCAGTGGCGAGAGTGCCGTCGTTTCTCTTAAATGCTTAACACCATCTACTTGTTTATGAAACAAAATGAGGGTTTCAAGACAACATCCGTAGTATCTCCGTTTCACAACCGTTTTAGGCCTACAACCATAAATATTACATCTGCGAAAAGACCGGAAAAGGCCGAGATTGAAAATGTTGCAATGGAAGCAGCAGAAAAAAAAACAAACACAACAAGATGCCCGAAGAGACTGTATTGCTCACCTGGCTTTGCTTACCTAAAATTCTAGATATCCTAGCACACAGTTTTTTTTTTAATTTTGGACTCGAGCTCTCTGTCAATAAGGGTTATCCAATCAATTCATACTTCAAACCATATCATTCCTGCAGGAGAAGTAGAATTTCTCAGAATTTGCTCAAAATTGGTTCCCATTTACTATTACTTCAAACCAAATTTGGCATATATCCATTCATTTCTACAGAACATTTTGAAGGTTCTTTTTTTCTCTATTTGACACTGTCCCTCCCACTCTGGTAGCCAAGACCAACTTTTATCATCAATCAATTTCCCTGTACCAAACATTTATTCGGACTAAATTTGACCAAAAAACAATACTTTCCACAAGAGGAGTAAGATTGTGAATATTTGTTTTCTATTTGCCCGCGACCCTTCCGCCCGAGTTAGCCCGAGACTCCCAATTAAAACAAGTTTGATTCTATTTTCTCAAAGGAAAGCTCCGGACCAAATTTGACCTAAACACATTAATTCCTCCAGGATGAGGTGTGTTTTAAAATAAAAGCTATCCTTCTATTCCAAGGGAGCCAATACTAGACATTTCACCGGCTGATGGCCCTAGTGACCTTTTATGTGTTAATGGGCCGTAAAGAATGTAATAATGATAATAATTATTATCAAAAGTCGATTCCTCTTCCCCAACATTGTTCCTGACAAAACTTGGTCAAAATCGATGGTATCGTTTATGACCGCAGCCGTTTATAGAAAAAGTTGAAGGGCGGACGTCGCGGTATGTCAAAACCTGTAGCTAGCTCTGCCCTTCTCACCATATGAGCTAATATTAAATTCCAAATATACCAGTAAAAGCGGCAACATCGCTAACTTTCGGATTAAAAAAGGAAAAACGGATTTTGCAATGTTAGACTATCAGCAGTTAGTAGTAAGGGCTGCCAAGATAGATTTGTTACTATTGACATACACCGACGATGTACATAAATAAAATAGCTTTCGTCTTTGACCTGAACACTTGAAAACTAATCGTTTTGATTCCGACAGTCAAAACTACCTGTAGTTCTAATATCTATAAACGAGTTAATGATGAAAATTCACTTACCTAGCATTTTCCTTCTTTAAAATGCAACCTGCCTGATTCGTTCCTAACTGCTCATCACATTTTAGTATAGCTTGGCTCCTTTTTTATTGTCACTCATATATATTTCTTCCACGTGGCTAGACAAGCTGTCCGAATAGGATACCTGTCGAGTATGACACTTGAAAAATGAGATCGATCCACATGAATGCACACATAAGTGTTTATTGTTGTGCTCCCCACCTAAGTGATAAAAATATTTAAAAATGACGTAAAGGCAATACCACAAAAATGTATGGTTTCTAGGTGTGCCAGTTGTAGGTAGAAATAGAAAGCCGGAGTTTCTCGCAGGGAAAAAAAAGACCTGAGAACAGTATTTGGCGACTGTCCTATGTAGGTCTCAAACCCGCTATCGAGAGGTGAATGCCGGACCGAGTAAACACAGACCCACGAGCATAAATCAGTTTCATCGGATGTCAACAGCAGGGAAAGTGGGAACACTCGTTAAAACAATACAGATAGAAAAAAAATAACGCTATTCAACATTAAAGTTTCCAAATATTCCTACAGTACTTACAACTTAGTGAAACAAGTGCAAACTTCTATAAATACCCATATAGTTCATATTGAATTTAAAAAGATTGGACATATAAAGCTTGTTCATGACCATATCATAAATATTCAGGCAAGTTTCAACCGAATAGCACTGGTGGAAATTTAATTGAAATCAAAATATTTGTTTTAAGGGGTAACTATGATTGCTCAATCATGATGCCAAATGACCGCGGATGTTGCAATTTTGATCCTTTGAAGAGGTGGAAAGTTAACAAACCTTTTCTTAACAATACACCAGTAGAAGCCGAAAAGAGACATGTTTTTCGAAACGGCAGCCATAGTGGATTTCAGTCTGTCACGCCATAAACATGAATTTGTAAGTATGATCTCTGTATCATTAGGGACCTGTTTCATTTGTATGCCTTGGGCGGATTTTGAGAATTTAAAAATAGTATTTGGGAAAGCAATGATTCTACAGTTTTATATCGGTCATAGCAAACGCTTAGGCGAAACCGGTATTAACACAATTGTCGATTCCGTTCCTTGACGCCCTCCAAATTTCAGTTAAAAGACACAAATAGAACATGCAAAGATATCTTAAATGTGTTAAGTTTTTCAATAATGATCTACTTCAAGCAGACCGAAAAAATCCATCAGTTGGTTAGGATAATATCTGGAGTGTTAAACATTGAGTAAAACTGTAAACTTAAGGGTTGTTTAGGTTGCACGATCATGTCATTATATGGCTCTCTTGTTTTGATGACCCAGATAATGATAACAATTTATTGGCGTCAATAATGGATTTTGAACTAACAAATATTTACATCACTTGGTAAGAATGCTCTCTGCCACTAGCAGAACATACATGTTCGTGAAAATCTTGAATACTCATGCAGCTGATATCTTGTTCAGCCCATTAGCGGTGGTCGCTTAGAAAATGGCTTCAATTTGTATATGATGTATGTAAAAACAGGATTAATCGATCATATAATTCAAAGTATATGTCGTGTTTTACCTTCATATTACCATTGCGAAGAAACTTATTTGCATTATTTTTATCATTACACATTTACGACCCGTCAACATATAAAAGGAACCCAGTAAAAAGTAATACGAAAGTTAAAAACAAGTTCCTGATATAGTATTAAGGTATTACGAATGAAAATATTTCTATTGCTAAGCCTTTGTAGTACAGAAAGAGAATCTGAATAGATAGCAGCTGTCATTAATTTGTTTGAATATATTCAAGGGTGTAACTACGGACGAGTCTGACAGTGCAGGTGTGGTAATGAATGACAATGAGACCGATCTACAAAATATACAAAATTTAATTTACAAAATATACACATTTTTGGGATTCCTTGTTCTATAAAAACTCGTTCATACTTTCCCTCTCACTCTGAATAACTATACAGCAAAAAGAACATAGATAACACTACAACTTCACACAACAATGCTAAAATGGCACATCCTTTATACAAGTCAGTCAATACACTGAACCCGAAGAACAACGCTGGAATCAGTGCCTGGATACGCGACACCTAGCTCATCCACCGCGGTCTGTAGTCCCCGGCTTCGCCAATCTCCTGTGCTGATGGGTTTGTTACCATACCGGCGTCAAGAGGTGTAAATACACAATAGGATAACCATCGACGTCACATATATTAATGTCCACGGAGAACTACTGTCCATGCCGATGACCAACCAAATCAGTAGCTATACTGCATATAGCACTCGGTTCACACAGAACCTACAGATGCAGTCCACACAGGACGGGAACCACAACAAGCTACCACCTCCGCTAAAGGAATGCCTCAGCCCTCACTGGATATTTAAGCTCAAGTTACCATCATAAGGTTGAAGCTACAATATACGTACGACAAACTTACTTCGTGTATCTATACTAACTGTATTTAAAAGATCAAATCAAGGTAAAATGTTTCCATTGTCCTTATAATATAGAATTACTACACCTATAAGACATATTGATATGTTATTCCATTCAATTTAGTAATTAAAGTCAGTTTCTATAAACAAAAAAAAAAAAAAAAACGGCGCAAGCCGCCTTAATGTTCGTGAAGGATTACATATGCGGTCCACTTAACCGTGACGAACACATCTGAGCCCTACGATTATTACAAAGTATAAGACCAATTAAATTATGAAAATTAGTCAAATTGAAACTTTCTACATAAAATACTTGTTTAAACTATGTGTATAAGCTGACTTAATGTCCAACCTATAGCTAAAACAATATGTACACGTAATACAGGTGGATGTAAACAACAGCATGCACCCGATATACAGGTATGATCGTAAAAACACTGTACAGGTAACTGACTAGAAATACTTCAAATGAACCAAACCTATGTACCTGTCGTTAACTAACAATATTATAAGAAATATTAAAACTCACCACAATCTGTAGTTTGTGCTTGATGGTAAATTTAGAATTGCACACTAACGTACAATGTAAGTGTGGCTAATCATGGCTCCATGACCGTCTAATTCTCACCCGTAGACCCGTAGACGGATTACCAAAATTCCGTCTCGTTGATAATATTTCACCAATTAAAGCTGTCAATATAATCTGGCTAAAATGAACAAAATATATTGGTGACCATGACAAAGGGCGAGGTAGATATATCGCGCTTCTGCCGAGAATAATGATGCTTTGTAAGGTAGCTGGCATCCATAAGTTTCATCATCTTTGAAACATCAGTATACAAATGTAGAAATGTTTGATATTTTAACTTCAATTCCGAAAGAGGATGAGCAATGGCGCATTTGCCAGTGTCTGATTTAACCATTGCATGAAGTGAAAAGTCAACTACAGGTGAATTCAAGAGCCAGAGTGGAATTTCTATCGTTTCAAATAACTGAATTTGGTCTATTTCAATATTTGTGTTTTGTAAAAGAGTGGAAATCCGAATTCCGAATGGTGGAATGGTCTTTGGTTTGTTTTGAAAAAGAAATTATATTTTGATTCAAATGCAAGTGAAACAAGCAGGATTTGAATTTAGGTAAATTGTGTTTGCAAAGCCAATTTATTTCGACTGCTATATAGTGATGGTTCGTTAGCCTGTACACAGAGGCTTGTTGTAGGTGTGGTCGTAAAAGATCCGAGAGCGAACCCAAAATGTTATGGGTACAGCAAAGGACTAAAAGAAATAAATTGTGGGATGAAATCAGGGAAAGATCTATACAGAACTTCTCAAGAGATAGCGATAACAGTTTGCCTGTTGGTTCCATAGTTATATACATATTACATTCATCTTGCGCACACCAGGGAAAGGAAAACCCGTGTATTTATGAATGAACACCGATCTAATGTCTATTACAATTAATAAGTCATTAAAGAAATTATCCCTGATAATATTGTTTTAGAAATTGGTGCATTTGTCGGCGCCAAAGTTTTAAATTCTGTCCAGGGCAATTTTATATGAATTATAGTAATCTCCCTCACAAAAGGGTCATTTCCAACAGGTAAATGTACCTGTAAAAGTGGTAATTTGTTACTGACATTAATTGCATCTTCTGTTTTGTTGTTTTAGAATTAATTACATTTCTGATAAAACATAAAACTATTAAGTATATATCATATGATCTGATTTCAAATTATTGATTATTAGTGTTATCAAATAAGGAAAGTATGAGCAAATCGGCGGCAGCTCTAGGGCTCTTGTGTTTACCTGACATACAGGTAAATGAAATGCTTAAACGTCGAGCTAGAAAAGTAAATAGATCAAAATAGAAGACCAGAACAATATGAAGATATTTTTATGTTGTTGACCTAAATTGAATGCTTCCCGCAGTTTAAAATTATCCTACTGAAACTGAATACCTGAGAGGGAGTCTATGTTTGTTTCACATTACTTAAAGCAGATATCAATCTCGTAATGTATATTTATTTAGTATGCCTTGTGTACTGGTACGAAACCGTACAGGCTGTTCCATCTTTAACGGTAACAAAACAGCAGTGCCACAGAAATGAAACAGTAGAACTATGTAATGTGTACTGTACTACGACATAAAAGTTACAGGTGACAATTTCTAAACATTCAATTGTTTATTATCAGATAACCATGTTATAGATAGTGAGATGCGTTTTGATACGTATGTTAAAGTGTACTATATTGTGCCAATTTTTAGCTTAATAGTGAACCAAAATAAATACTTATAATGATTTGTATATTTGTCAATATGTTTATTTATTGTGATATTGAAGTCGCTAAAAGACCGTTATTAACCGTAAAGTCTATTACGATTCCGGCGATTTAGACACATTGATAACAGTTAACATTGACATCTAGTCAACGATAATTTACCTTTGATATGAAGTACAATAATATAACCACGTCTAAATTCAAAATTGAACTGATATTTATGTTTGACTGAAGGTAATTACATCGTACATGTAGTGATCATAATTCGGGAAAATTGTTTAATGAATCATTTGTAGTGATAACGATAAAGCTGGTAAATATTGTCTGTGCTTTAAGGTAACGAAAACTATGAAATAAATTTTCATTTTCTTGATAAACTTTTCCTAAGATCTTTTCCATGTTGGCTATGATTTATGTATCCTCTCCATATACTATCTGATTAATCTCTCCCTTTCTTTCATGATGACCAGGAAAACAGAGTATCCGGGAACGTATTATACATTCATGTCAGGGTGATATATCAACGAAACTGGCAGGAGATTCGTTGTCTGACTTCACAAAAATCACAAAAAGAAAAACTATTCACCAGATTAGAGCGAAAACATCATCAGTCCCAGAGCAATAAATATGCACTCGCATCATACGCAGCAAACCCATTATCATTCACGGTGAAAATCTAATTAAAACAGCTTTCTAGACGGCTGGTGATGGAGGTCATCTGGATACGCCAATAGGGGATACAATACACGACACCGAATTAGCTACCACAGGTAAACCATACATATTGCCTGGAGTGTCAGAGTGTCTAACACCAACGAGTCAACTATTTTTTTTTTGTTTTTGTTTTGCGATATTAGCAACTGACATTTGGACAACACCTCTGTGGTCGTGAAGTATAGTCAACTTAGCATTTCATAAGGCGAACTCCTCTCTTTGTTGACAACAACATTAGAATGCATGATTAAGTAGATTTCTAAACAAAAACCTGGATACCATTTATGAGAACATTTTGAACTGAAATGTTGAGGTGGGTGGTTTTTGCATAAACGCTAGAGGCAAAACTCATAATTTCTACCCGAATATGCGCAATCGGATCATCTTGACGTTGAATATTTTTAGAACAAAAAACTTTATCGTCCTAATTTATGGAATAACACGTTTCGAAAACACCCGAAAGGTTGAAGTATTTCAATACTCGTTCAATGAAATGCCAAGATACAGAATAAAATGTTTCTCGCATTTTATGTCTGTTAAGCGTCAAACAACAGTTCATTAGTTAAAAAAAAGTTATAATTTTCTAAAATGATACTTTGATAATAGAAATAGCAAGGTCGTTGTGACCGGATTGATAAGCTCTTTTATACATGCAGCCTCGGATGAAAACAAAACCAAGTCAGTTGGTTCCCATAGATATGCCAATCAACAAAATACGGGTTCTTATGCAGAACTGAGTCTTCGTAGAGCCTTGAAACATTCTTATTCTTAA
Organism: Ylistrum balloti; assembly: GCF_031769215.1. Lineage (NCBI taxonomy): Eukaryota > Metazoa > Mollusca > Bivalvia > Pectinida > Pectinidae > Ylistrum > Ylistrum balloti. Next base: position 76,155 of record NW_026781875.1, on the reverse strand, counting down.
TAATGGCTAGAAGTTCTACAAGCATTGTCCAAATACTTAATCTATAATTATTGCCGGTACTTGTAAGCTCTACTCTTCCAGTGTATTTATTGTCATGTGTAACGTTAACTTCAACAGTGCATTTGGATACTTTTCAGTCTATCAATCAAATTGATGTTTTGCATGTTGTTAGATATATTCATCAAACTATTATGTGGTTTGTATATTTTATGTGCTATTGAAATTGCGCCTACATGTGCCTGTGATTAGGAACACCAATTGTATACCAACAGACAAATGTTCGTTTTATGCGTATCACTGATATACATATATAAGCAATGAGGTAAAATCAACAGTACAGACAAGTTAATTCTCACATGTTTTACTTTTAAGGCACCGATATTACCTAAATTACATCACATACATATAACATGAAACAAATTCAAAGTCATTAATTAAAATCGAGACATATACTGTAGATTCATGTCTCGTTAATTCGTTTAATGTTCATTGCATCTGTATTACTCTCACTTTTCAACAAAAAATATACACACATGTTTGTAACACGGGACACCAAGCCGGTATGGATCTGGACCTGTCACGTATATAACCGAATGTAGGTAAACTTCGTTGCCCAAGGCACACCAGTCTCTTAGGTGTTAATCTGAACGATAATTAATGCAAGATCCAGTGTTATTTTGACATTGTCCAATTGAAAATGATAATATTAGCAATATTCATGTAAACGATATTTAGTCATACTTACACGAGTTTTCCGTTTAAGTTTCTATCCATATTATATACCACCCATTTCTACCAGACTACACACGACGTGATCATATCGATGCTTTATAGTGTGTGTGTGTGTGTGTGTGTTCCGTGTATGCACGTTTTCCGCAGGATTACCACAAATGTAGAATAAATTATTGTTCAAAGCAGGATAAAGCCTTAATGAAATGTCCATATTGATTCTGACTGACACCAATGGGGCTGATGGTTGGGACTCTAAGCAGTTTCCAGATATGGTAGAATAAAATGTTCTTCATGGATGGAATTATCTTCAGGTGCTTTACCAAAATTGTGAATTCCATGACCCCACGGTCACATATTTCTTCGTTGGGAGGGGATGAAGTTTACTATAAGTTGGTATAGGATAACTATAATCTTGAGCATAATTTGTTTCATTTCCATCGGGAATCTTTCAAACTTGGTTAGGATTATAAACTAAGGATGGTAGTTTTATCATGTTCCCATATTGATCCTAACTAAGCTCCCGGTAATTATTATTATGCACAGAGAGACAACTACACTATCTCATTAAGGTTTCTTCATACGTTTAATCTTTCTACTCACCGGAGAATATTTGGATGACGTTTGCTAGGTGTTTAAACATTTTGATCCTGTTTATAAAGAAATAGTTTAAAGTAAGAACTATTATAATAAATAAAATTCCAAATTTATTGTCCGACAAGTTGTGGTTGTCAAAAGGTGTGTGTGTGTGCATTGTTTTTCTACATCCGGGTAGTGTCATATTTCAATTCAATCTAATTAAAATTTACTATTTCATTTATAATAGTAATTGTTATTTGATGGCTAATCGATCGTAATCAAGAAATTGTGCTAACATTTAATAATGTTATCACCAACATCATATACAAATCCCAACTGTATTCACACGCATCAACTTCATGCACATGAAAAAAAAAAAAAAAAAAACCAAAAGAGAAAAAACACACAGACATGTCATCAGTATCATAATCCAACCTCAACATCAATAAGTCGCGGTCAAATATGAACAGACGATTATTTCTGAATGATATCACAATCCCCAAAATTGTACAGAAATTTCTAATTTTTGCATCGCTATGGGGAAAACCCACCATTTAAATTTAATTAATGACCTTTCTCCTATTGACGATGCATCGAAGTTTGAACAAATTCAATCATCCAAACGAAAGAAGTAAGACTTTAACGAATTTGCTAAATTTGCTTTCGCCGGTTCATCCGCCTTGCTTCGGAAGGCCTAGACCCCGAGCGTATGCAATATTGCGTCTACCTTCCCAGGAATACTTTAGATAAAATGTTGACAGAATATAATCATTCGCGCTGCTGGAGAGGTAGGGTGCTGATATATATATAAGCTGCTTCAATTCCCCTATTTATCCCCACACCTTCTGTCACAGTAACCCTAACAATAAGACCCACAATTCATACAAAATGTTTCCCCTATTATCATCGTGTCATATACGACTCTCATAAAAAATGTAGATCAGATGACTAAATTATAGTTGAATGCATATTAAGAAATACAACACCTGCTATAATAAATCGGTAACACCTAAAAGTAATGGGATCTGGGTGTTATTTTGATATTCTGAGGTATTTCCCACGGTATTAATCTCGTTAGGTCACAATCCAATTCATCTTTACTCACGATATCACGTGCAATTGAAATCCACTCAAGAGAAGCACATTGATGATGAGTCTGCATTTTTGTACAAAAGGACAACTTCCCCTCTCATCCAACAACCTTGTTTCTCATTGTTAAGAAAATGTAAGTAATACGCATTTTGTAATACTTTAATTCTTTATTTGAAAATAAAAGAAGATTTTCTTGGGGTTTTTTATCTTTAAAATGGTCTTGAGATCAATATTTCTACACGGACATAAAGAGAAGAACACATGTAGATGCATGGTATTAAAGAAAATACGAATTGTTTAAACCTTTTAATTTATTTGTTAGTGAATAATGCAATAATCACAAAAGTGTGTTTCAGAATGTAAAGATAAACATTTATTAATCATTGGTAAAAACTTAAACGGCATCGTTGTAAGGCAGTAATAATAAAATACATCAATGTTTGTCAGGAATACCATCACAGCCTGAATATAACATAATAAAACTATACAGCCGAGTCGTGACATCCTCGGTTTAACCAAAGAGGATGGGATTTCTTAAGCTGACTCTGTTACTGTTGTATGCGACTATACAGGTATACATTAGGAAGCTGATAGTGTATCGCATACATGCATATATGCATTTGCACCTTGGTCATGAATACTACGCAACCGCAAACGAAAAAATACCCAACACTGTACATTCAATTAAAAAAAATCGGCACAGATATTTATGCAACGTTTTAATATGAGTAAACAGAATTTGAGAGTAATGATTTAAAAACTGATCAACGTTAAAGTGAACGCAAAATGCAAAGAGCTGTGATATATTTTTGCAGGTAAAAAGGATAAGGTGATTACAATTTGAAGAGAAGACAAACACGTACTGATGGCAATATTATACACGGCAGATGTATGGTCATTCAACAGAGACGTAATTCTATAATCTTACGAGATTGTACAAATGAACCACAATTAATGTTAATTCAGCAATAGTCACAGTAGGTACTCTATAAATATGATAGCTAACTTACCTATACAGTTGATACAGCACACGATCCGTCGACCTGCTATACTAGTAAAGACAGTCTTATGATTCTTGGATATCATACCGTAACTTACAGCTGTCGCGTATGAAACTTACGGGGTTATGAGTTACCTTGTCATGATTTGTATGGAAAATGCAGCTTTCTGATTTGTCGGGTTTTCCTCAATGATAAGGAAATTTGGCAAAATTTCTAATCGATATTAAAATTGTTGTAGTTATCTTTCGATGGTATTCATATGCTTAGATCGTTAGCATAAGTCATCGACATAAAGAGCGCCATCCATTGAAGGAGATGTTTTTTTTTTAAAAAACATGTTGCTTGAAAGTCCAAAAAGTGTAATCGAACCTTGTGGTACACCCATTTCTTGCTGATGAACATCGGAACGGGTCATTGTATACCCAAACGCAACTCCTAAGTGGGCGGTAACTGAAGAAATATGTCGTATCTTTACCCTGATTGGGAATATGAATCACAGATGGCTTTTTTCATGACTTTGGCACATTACCCGATCTACAAATATAATTGAAAATATCAAGACGTTTTTCTAATGACGACTCTGGTAGATGTTTTAAGAACTTATAGTGAATATCATCAGATCATGTTGCAGAGGCGTATGCTTTTTTCAACAAGTTCTAACATTGAGAATGTTGATTGTAAGTTAAGAAGCTTTCTTTTTTTCTCGAGTGGTCTGAAATTAAAAAAAAAAATTGGAATGATTATTTGTCGACGAATTTTTGGAAAAAGCAATACCTAAAGCATTTGCAATATCAAATTTAGATTTAGCGATTTTTTTCATTTGTTTCCCATTGTTTTGAATAATGTTTTACCACTAATTCGTTTAATAATATCCATATCTTTTTGGTGAATGTAAGTTATGCCAGAAACATCAAAGGGAACGAACAATGATACTTTATATAAAGGACGATATACAGACCAGTTGGAGCTCTCTGTTAATTTCGTGGTCATGTTGTTCAGTCCGACAGCAAAATATAATCCCGAATATTGTACAAAAGACATGTAAGTGGAATATTCATTTCGATATAAACAATGTATAACCAAATAAAGGTATAAACTACTTGAAACAGCTGTTTCACCATTACATGACTAGTCATTGATTCCATTAATAATCAATATTGAATAATTCAAAAAGAGATATGCCATATCGAGAAGACGGTTTAATTCATAATGCATAATTTCACATATGAAATTTATCAGAATAATAATGCAACTCCTTCAGTGGCACATACAAGTAACATCAATCCTCTGAAATCTTTGTATCTTAATGTTGGTCGATGTTGTTTGCACCGAAAGAGTAAAAAATTAAGGTTAAACTGGTGTTTCAGATTGGCCTAAGAATCAAATACAATAGTTTATATTTACTATTTGTAGCGTCTGTAGTTGTACGTTTACAAATAGGCATTTCCGACTAAACATAAACAAAAATATAGCGCCCTTTTTATGCCAGAACTAATGGACGTTTTGCCAGGGTAATGATATATCATTACTTAATTCATTAAAGAAAACTTAACATGAACATGTTGATAATAACATGCTATATATCATATATGCAAAGCAAGAATTTACAAAATTGTATCGTCAATGGGTTGGCTAGTTCACATTGATGAATCATTGGATACTGTACGCATTTTAAAATAGATTATTAAATTGCCTATCACTTGCTTTAAAGGAAATCCAAAACAATATATATATATATTTCGATGGTCAAGGTGTGGCTTTGAATCATCCTATCCCTTAACGTTTCATTTCTAAGAGGTGTACAGATAATTGGAAAGCATACAAAAACATACAGTAATTTTATGTGTATTTCGTTCCCTTGGGACAGAGGAAATGTGGTAAATAAAATAATCTAAATGTTGGCAAAGACACCAATAACGCACCAATAAGAATTTTACAATGTTTTGAAGACATCGGTTGGACAGTATTTGATGTGCTATCACAGTATTTCTCTTGCTGGCTGTTTCCTTAACATTAACTACTAGGGAATATTTATTTAGATATTTTTAAACTAGCCAAAGTGAGCATTGGAAATTTAAGAAAACTTATATGAATAGTATGCCCGAGTCATCGCTGAAAGTGAAATTATATGACAATGTCTCAAATGGAAGGTCAAAGTGGTCATACGAACCTTCAAACGAACACATATGGTTAACTTAGTTAAGGAATTGCCTCAGAATCATTGATGTGTTGACGGGCCGCTAAGTCCATAATAATAAGAATAATACAATATGGCATTCAATATTTTAAATTCTGTTCGGATAGTCTTGCTTGATTTTATTGGTTCAATGCTTATGAAATCCAATTGATTTCACTTTCTGATTTTTTGTAGCTTTGAGGAAAAAATCTAAAAGTGTACAAGTGTTGGTTGAGGATTTGGCAACAAGCGGACAATATTTATGTCACTTTACTAAACCAATGTGATCAGTATAATGTTTAATTATAGATACGAAATTATTATTAGTATTACATTCTTAACGGCCCGTCAACAGATACGAAATAATTGAGGAATTCCCTGTTCATAATGTCATTACCCAGCGAATTGTAATTTCTAGCAATGAACAAGGTGCCATAATGTCTGTGATACTGATCTGATTCACGATAGTGTTTATTCATATTCAGACAAATTGATTAATCCAGGATGCAAAGTTGTCCAATGTCTGGTTCTGTGCAAGAATATGATGTGTTTAGCTGTTTACATTAAAGACAAGTGCATCTACTTACAGGTGGTTTGTTGGACCTTCATCGCTCTATTTGCCTAATATTTTAATCCAATCTGAAGGATATTGATTATACAAAGTGTATATCTAATTTCCCAGCGGACTCCACCTATTTGCTCTCCGGGAAGGCTGATTAATTGCTTTAGGATATGTTCAGCTGACAAGTAAAAAACAGTTTTTGTTCCTAATGATGAACTTTTATAAAGTTTGATTTTAGAAATTAACATGTTGTTACACTACTTTTTTTCCGAGCAGGGGTCAAAATAAATTAATATGAAATATTTCGTTTTTACATTGTATTCTTATTTTTCAAGAGAAAAGGAGAGGGATTAGAATATATCCGCTGTGTCCTACTGCATGTCGTACACATCCATTAAAAGGGGAATTCTGTCTGCCGTGGGTTAAGTCCCATTAGTACTGGGAGAAAGGATCTTGGTTGTTGAGGGGCGGTTATGTGGTTTGCGTTTTATTCTAAAATAATCGTGTATGACATTCCCCCCAATACATCAGTAAGACGGGTGATCATTGTGGTCCTCAGTTGCTACTTTTTTATTTCACTCGACCGTATGCCCATCTGTTTGTGTAGTTTATATTTTACAGTTGTATCACAGAAGGCGCTGGCTTAACTGGCTTAAGGTTCAATCGAGAGAGTCGTATTCTATCGAGTATACTTCCTGTGTGTCCTTGGCACCCGTGTACCGGAGATCCGTACCGTTAGTAGTGTCCCCTTGTTGGACTCCGAGGGTGAGGAGCACGGGTAATGAAAATCTAAACACATAATTATGGGCAAAAAGAAAAGAGACATTGACCTTCATCAGACTCAGAAGATGACCATGATTTCACCCAGTCCATCGTAATACGATCAGTGGAAAAGAATGAACCATTGTCATCCGTTTAACTATTCGTTATAGAAATCCTGTCAACATGTGGTACTCCAAAGAGTGTTAAAAACTACGATCTGATTAAATCCCTGTGGAATTTATCCACTGTAGAATAAGGAGAGCATACACATTTACAGGAAAATCAGCATAAGGTCAACCATGTTAAACGGATCAGGGTGAAGTGAGATGGAAGTATTCTTGACACCAACATTTTCGTTTTTACTTTTAACTCCCCAGTTTTACCAAAACGTGTAAAGGTTGGCTTTGAAAGTGTTGGTGTGGATGTTTACATCCCCAATCGACTACGATGCTTTGGTTGCTTGTGATTGTCGCACTCAGTGTGCGAACTGTAAGGGTAGTTATCCAGCATATTCCAGATATTGCCCTGCTTGGCACAAGTAAATCATTCGCGTCAAGTACATCAACAACAATAATATTCCAAGGAAGATTGTTGAAATGCCAGTGTCGGGTACAGTATATGTCATTCGTGCAAAGGTTGGTATTACCCCTTGCAGGCCCGCGATGCTGCTACAGACATGTGATGCAGGGAAACAGACTGACATGGTGAGTAACAGTCATTCCGACCCACGGCCTGCTACATTAAAGTCTTCTTCAACACAGTCAGGTCAGCGACCACCACCATCAAAATCAAAACACAGTCAGAAACCCCATCCCCAGCAAAAGCAGCTCCAAATCAAAAGAAGAAAACTGAATTAAAAGGGAAAAAATTACCTTAGATGGAAGGCAAAAAAGTTCTGAAGACCCAATTCACACCTTCAACAATTTAAGCTATCTTAGTTTAAACAAGTAGTCTCACAGATTTTCAATTGTGCCTCATTTATCTCTATTTATGTTAGTAATAATTGATATCATAATCTATTGGAATTGTAGAGATCTTCGATCCAATATTGAAGACATTCTTCGATTGCCTCAAGAGCATATTAACCTTGTGTAGTCTGTATCCAAGAAACACTCAACGGAGCCAAAACATACATCAATTTCAGAACATATTCATTGTTTAATTGTTTCGGTCAATAAATAAACGTTGGAGTTCCTATCCTCACAGAAATATACCATTAAATGGAGACCTCCATGCAACTGTTGTTAGTGTTACACTCCAAAGAACGCTTACAGTATGATCTATATTAATCCCTCCAAACTATGATTTTGTAAACAACTAACTAGATGAACTCCTACCGCAGCTGCCTTCCAACATCCATACTTTTGGGTGAATTTAATAATCAGCAAAATTTGGGGTTCGCTCGACACTAATGACAGGAATAAAAACGGAAAAAAATACAATGGAAAATAAGCTTTGTCTTTACAATAATGAATGTCCAACTTATTGTCATCCCTCCTCCGGAACATCCCCGAACTTTTTAAATTTTTTGTCAACCATCGTTGTTACTCGATTTCGAATGGACGGTGAATGACGATTTTGTGGAAGCACCGTTAAACATGTTATTGGATTACATTGACCTTCTGCCTACTCGATTTTTTTGCATCGTTACAAATCTAAAGAGCAATTAAAAAAATGTTGAAATTGATAGGTTATCTAAAAGATGTTGGTCTATATTTTAGAATATGACTGACAATTTTAATCTTTTGTGACAGTATAACCATTTAAAATTTTTAGCATTTGTCTTTTACCTTTTAGTTTGTTTGCTGTTATTTTCTTTTTGGATCGTTCTGTGTTTTACCAGTTGTTGGCTCTAATACCCTTTTTATGTATTGACGAGCCATTAAGATAGTAGTAATAAAAATCATATCTTCCAAAGCTACTTCTGATCAAATTTGGTGAGAATTTGCTCAATTATTGATGAATCGTAGCATGAGAGATAAACTCACTTCAGGTCTCATTCACATTTCGGTTTTTCGAATGTACTTCTGTAAGTCTTCATGTATTTAGCATCCCGCAACATGTCGGTATTTAATATGAAATATGTATATCTATACATGTAAACGTGGAATGATAGATTAGGAGACAATAAATCATATTATGAATAGTTTATCATTGTATGACTTTTAACAATCTGTACATCTGTTGTATATTTAAATTGAATCTTGACATCGGTGATGATGGCATTCTGTGATTTAATTCATTCCCTCTTGAATCATTTATGAAAACATTCTTAAACCTGATGTTTATCATGATGTTAAATGTAAATTGAATGGAAGTTACTGCAGAACATTGAAAATACTTTTCAGAATACAATATAGGCTAGAATGAGGCCTAGAGTCATGGTGTAACAATATTTAAATTAAATCGATTTAAATGACATATTAATGCTATATTTAACTGGTGAATATGGAATATCAAACTGCTGGTTCATCGTTTTAGAAATGTGGATCCATTACCGTGTCGTTGATGTACTTAATAAATCCTCAAGTTATGTACATCAAAATACAAAACCAATATGAAGAGGACAACATAATATCGCATAATCGCCAGCAGCAGCTGTCAAGTATGAACACTTATACATTATTTTATATGTCGATCTAGCAAGAAATTATTTCTTCGAATTTCACCAAGGATACAATTATTCAAAACATTTAGTTATGTTGTACGCCAATAGTATCTTCATCAAATGCATTAACTATGACCATGATATAATATTGAAATGGTCGAACGATAAACTACGACATTCAATTATAATTAATGGTAAACGGCAGATGTAATTAATATCTTTTCTATTCTATTTTCAAACTTCAACAGAATAAGATTTGAAGATAAGCATGTCGGCAAATAATATATGAATATATACTAACGGAAGTTTTGGTCCAGTGGTAAATATTTCAAATGTTTTATGGATGATCATATCATTGTTAAGATGTTTATATTAATTCCTCATTACTGATTAAAATTTGATAAGTTCTGTTGTCTTAACACAGACGGCATTGGCATGGATAGCGTTTAAACGTGGATACCCGACGCCATTTCCTGATCAAAATCAATAGAGGGTGTGCCCTCTCGAGATGCAGTCGCTGCTCTAACTCTCCTTACTATTGACCCCATCAAATTGTTTATGGTCCTTTGTGGGATCTTATTCCAATCCTGAAGAACGGCCTGCGTGAGCTGAGAGACGTTGTTTGGGACGTTGACGCGCTTCCTGAGCCTCCTGACCAGCTCGTCCCACAAATGCTCGATCGGGGACAGATCTGGACTGTAGGATGGCCAGTCGAGTACTGGGACATTGTTTTTGTTGAGGAAGTTACCACACACCCTAGCAACGTGCGGCATTATCCTGCTGCAACGTAAGGTTTCACGCTTGGATTAATGGTAGGATATGAGGAATGATGACCTAATCCCGATATCGGACGGCTGTAAGATTGCCTTGGATGATCACGAGAGGTGTTTTCACGCCACGAGAAATCCCGCCCAAACCAAAATAAACCCGCCCCCGAATCTGTCGTTTTCTTTAATGTATCCGTCAAAATATCGCTCACCACGACGTCGATAGCATCATTTTCGTCCATCTGACCTGTACAACGGGAACTCGTCCAGCAGGCCAAGCAAAACGAATTTGGTGCATGTGCACGCAGCCATTGGATTCGACGTTGACGTCGTCTGAGTGTCGGTTGCGGTCCAACGTAAGGACGTCGTGGCCCTGAAATTGAACTCCCGCAACCGATTCCTAACTTTTCTTGGACACACACGGCGACCATGACTGCCTACAATATGACTTGCCGTTTCCGTTGCTGTCTGAAATCGGTTACGTAGATGTGAGAGACGTATGCCCTGATCTTGGCGTGGACGTCCGCTCCTGGGACGGTCAGCTAATCTTCCCGTGGCCCTGAGACGCCCAACTCATCGAGCTATCGTTGACTCATGGACTGGGCGACGAGACGTTGAGATTGGCCCTGTAGAATTCGGGCAATAGCCCTACCCCTATCAACTTCAGACATTCGCGGCATGCTGCTTTTTAATTGCCTTGGAATGAAATGTTGTGCACTGGATGTGTGCTGTTCAAAACTTGGATTTGGTATGGTTTTCAAGTTGATAGCACGTGGTAGTGCTACAGACGTACTCTTTGTTGGAAAATCTGTTCAAATCGTGCAGCGTCGCCCGTGGTCACGGTTTACCGAATTTAAACCGACGATTATTTAGACAGTACACTGAGGTATTTATGTGTCATATATCACAACATTTGGTCTACAGATAAAAAAGGTTATATTACCAAAACTGAACTTGCGTTTCTTTTTTCCGCTAGTATATAATGACAATCAACATCTGCTTACCGTAATGGAAACAACATGGATTCTTTTACTAAATAACATATACTTGATATTGTTTCGCTGGTGCCAAAAAGCTGAAAATTTGAGAGAGCAATAGGAATTGAAATTACAAACGTTTTAACTTTCCTGATAATGTCTTCCGAACCGTTATATTAACTTTGTGACTTAATATATATAATATACATATGACTGTTAGGACCAAGGGATCTATTCTTTATGTATGACTTTGAATTTATATAAAGGTGTACCATTTTACCCTTGTCAAACAATTCGCTGGCATGGAAATTGCATGCCCATTTACAAATGGAATATGATATTCTCTTGCAGTTTCATTCAATTCGGTTCACAAATTACAATGTTAGATGTAACAGTTTTAGATTATTTTGTCTTGAAAATTTGTTGCAACAATTAAAAAAAATAATATCGGACGTTTTGAGAAAATGACACCAATGTGCTTTAAAATCTTTCCATATAAATTTTCAGCATATCAAGTCGTGTCGACGAATCAGAAACAGTTTACCATGATAACGGCTCCTGAACTTTCTGACATGTCAGCTTATCGACGTTGATATGTTACATCATTTGACCAGTTGTATTGGAATTGATCCATTGACCAGTAAACAAATTGTCATTAATTAACTATATAGTTAACCATAATTCTCAAACAAAATCATACGTCTGGTTATCTCTATTCATGGTTTGCAACGCAGGTTATGGAAAACCTTTGAGGAAATGTCATCCAGTAGTGTCTACCTCATATCTTGAAGACACACAAGTGAATATAACATAGTAATACAGATATAGTATTACATACCGGGTAGCTAAATAATGACATCAACTGCACGGCACTTCAATACTTCATTCGTGCCTCGTTTGATTGGTTCACCTTATGAGGGTAGGTCCTTCGTTTGATTGGTTCAATTTATATGGGCAAGTTCTTCGTTTCCAAAGACATTCCACCACATGAGCATATCATAAAGCGTAGTCTAGCACAATTTAAACCTTTCATATCATTGTCCGACTTCTTGTCTACTCGGATCACTTGGATTGTTCTTTTACTTACTATGAACCACACCAAATCAACATAGAATCGGTAAGTATTTCTGTAATTTCTTACTGAAACCTAAAAACATGTATGTGAAAATGAGTGCCTGGACCTACCTTCCAAATAAAGCACTACGGAACACAGAATGTAGAGAAACAAACATCCCATTTGACAAGTAAGCATGTATTATGTGTAAAACAACTGTCTGTCTTTGTCTGTGCATCAGTGGGGTTTTAAACAGATCAGTGACAACTCGTATCATCGGTGAATGGTTCTGTATGTTATAGAGTCAACCATTGAGACGAAGTTGTCCTTGCCCGAAATACGACCATGAAGCCACATATTAATTGCTACACATGCACTTGCGAACGCTGTTATTGAAAACAAGTTAAAAACGTTATCAATAGTAGTACGGTCTACGATATAGACATGTATGTTCTGCAATTTGGTCGTTGGATTATCGTAATAATGGGGTTGGTGTATGTTGTGGTTTTATTGAGAAAACAATCAAATGGCTATGTTCTTTTTTCGGCTAATTCAACATCAAACAAATTATGGTAATTTGCCAATAATTTCAGTAAATATTTTACAGTACCGTTCCGGCCAAGGAAATTATCTTTGTCCGCAACAAAATATTTTACCATTGCTATAACAGAAAATATGTTCGAACGATGTTTTTATTTGTCTATATTATTCATCACATCGATTCGCATTTAATACAGCAAATAGACGATCCTCCGGTTGTAGTTGACCTTGACGAGGTGGTGGATAAGTACAGAAAATGTTATTACTAAGACTCGAATTTTTATATGGTAACGGAATCTTTGTTTATCTGTTTGGTATTCATTTTGTGATGATTTCTTAGTTTCTATCATGTATTTCGATGAGCCGGTTTGTAATCAATCTAAGTGGATATTTTGCTAAATTTAAGCTGAATAAAGAGAATACAAGCCAAATTTTGCCTAATTGTTGTAATGTAACTATCTCCAATAGATAAGATGATAATTCAAAACGTTTTTATTTTTAAGTGCAACAACGATCAGAAGATCCTTAATATTCTGAAGGTAGCAGTTTTGATTGTGCGAGCAAGGTATCTTTCTTTTTCGATTCATTTGTTCGACAAAATGGTTAAAACCACAGTTGTATTTAACCAGATAAGGACTTCGTAAATTATTCATCTATAATAACATGTAAATAAGATTGTAACTAAAATCCTGTTGTAGGAAAATCTTGTTCATTTTCCAGTAAAAATATTTGGAATTGAATATTTGGCTTTAAAAGCAAATCGTATTTCACATATCATATGTTAACTAAGCAGATGGCTCCATACTCCATAGTCTCATGAACATTAATGTGAATGCTTTATACCGGCCCTGTGGTCTTTTCTTTTGTCGAGAAGAATCAGTATTTATCACATTGGTCACTGGTGGCCGGTGTGATTTATTAAAAGAAACGCTGTAGCCCTTCACCCAAGCATGCTAGAGGCTCAAATCTATACACCTAACTATTCATAAGTTTATTAAAGTTTTCTATGTGGTATTTCTGTCTGGTATGCTGGTATTTGTGTTGTATGGTAGAGAATTTAGACATGATACCGTGTGACTGCTTAAAAAAAAGAGAGAGATGTCTGGTTTAGCAAAAAAAGGGTGGCTAATATAGAAGATAATGTATTGGGGAGATAATTCAGATGCAGTACTGTACATGAAAACAGCAATACAACAAATACTATATATTAATTCCTGTATGTGTACCCTTGCTAAAGTTTCTTCATTATATCTTTTGCTTGCTTTCCAAGCCATGTGTGTTTTATCTATTAATTTTCAAATCAGACATTTTTGCAAAATTATTTACTTCATTTATAGATTCCTTCAAGGACTATTCTGTACTAATATGAGAGACGTGTCGTCACAATCTTGATGATTAGTGAACAAAATGAATATCTGTAAGGAGACTCATAAAAATGAAATTGCAAACTTAGAGTTTTAGATGGATACGCAGTTTTTTGCTAATCGACAACACCGGCTGTTGTCAATCCAAATAAGAATTGGAAAAGAATATATAAAATATCACCAGTCATACTGACGAGAATTTAACATTCATGTTTTTCGCGGAGATCATTATTAAGACTTTAAAACTGAACTAATTATTAACTTGCGCCTCTCGAAACCCTGTATTGTGAATATGTCTGTCACTTGTGGACATCATGGTACTGGCTACAATCAAAATTGTATCCAATCAACTGACATGTGATTGTAGAGTTAAGCCGAAGGACTTGTTCCGAGTGTAAAGAATACACATACCCACATGTTAATTACACATTTACATACAAATAAACAATATCAGTAAACAGCGGAATTGTAACTTCCTTATTCCGGATAACAATACCAGTTATTGGAGCCACTGAAATATTTATATAATGCAAAGTGGCTAAATACTGTGTTAGATCAATCTGATCATTAATTGGAAATCAACTTACAAAACCTTTTGGTTATATCCTCTACACTTCTATCCTGTATAAATTACTATCTTATCCACAATGGTCATTTACATACAAAATCAAAACGAATCAAGCTTATGTTCATCCAAACAACGGTTTTAAACCCAATTAAAATAAGCAGTTCTAATACATATATCAAAATATGACATACTTGAAGTCAATGTGTCTATTACCATACAACAGCAAAAATGCGCGTGAACTCAGGGTGTATCGCGTTCTACGTTGTTATGCCGCCCTAGAGGGGTAGTAAGATAGTTCAAAGAAACTACAGATAGTTTGCCAATGTATAACGATGTAGATATGTTACCGGTTCAAGTTGTGCCCCGAAATTTGTTCGCACATTCCTGTATCATGGACTTCACATCACTACCTCAGCCTCATTAAGCCTGTCGGACCCAAACCTGTATACTGTCACTGTACATTAAAAAAACCCAGAGAACTGGGCCTAGTTTGTCCCGTAGTTTACGCCAATTGTCTATCGACGATGAAAGTGTCAACCAGTCATTTGTTAACTTTTATGATTTCCTGTTTCTTCTTTGAATTTAAAGTATTATTTCACGAAATACGATTCTGAATACCTCAGTCGCTAACATTTTTTAGTTTAGAATGGGATACGGCAGTAAACAGTGTGAAAAATCCAAAAGGATCTTAATGGAGGGAATGTTTTTAGAAGGGTGATTTCAAACTTATTATTAAAGTATTAGAATTCATAAAAAATCACAAACCATGGCATCTGCTATTTGAGTAAACATTATCCGAATACAAGTTGATATGCTGTGAATGGTAGTGATCACAGAGATCAGAAAGGTCTCTTACTAAAGGTAAAACATTCCTTCGTATCATAAATCCTCAGCCTTAAAGCTTACATGTTTTTGAGCTTCAAATCATATACTGAGAAGGAATTTAATGTAGTTTCAATATCACATTGTGTTAATTGTTCGTAAACGTAACTGTATAGTCCAAGTACTGCAGGTGACCACTTTTACCAAGTCCACATGGAAACATTCTGGCAACTTTATTATTCATAACTGTAATTTGTATGAATTTTTTGAGCCACGTCTACTTGTAATGACGTAGCAATGCCTTATTTAAATCCGTTCTGACAGAGTGAAAGGATACAGTCCCTATTTTATCTTAAGCATACCTTAATAAAAAATTTTCAACTTTGCATCAAGGGTATATCTCGGTCCCCTTGGACAGGAGGAGAGGCCCTATAATTTCTGCCATAAAGATTGTACAAAGTACACACAAGTAAGTAGTACATTTTAAGTCAGATTTCGAGTTAGATAAAGTTTAGCCAAAATTTATATAAATATCGTTTAAGAATTGTTACATCAATGCTCAATCGGCTGGTCATGCCAAGCTCTGGGTCATCTTATATATCCTCAGTGTTGAGGTTTTTCCTTTTTATTTCACTCGAACGTATGCCCATCACTTTTTTTTTTATTTATTTCTATTTTATAGTTGTATCCCAGAAGGCTGTGGTCAACCAAGAGACTATACTACCTACGTATCCCTGGCACTCGTGTGCCTGAGATCCTTACCTTTAGTAGTGTCCCTTTGTTTGTCTCCGAGGTGGGTGCGGAGCACGGCGATGTAAGTTTAAACAGCTAATTATGGACACAAAAAACCAAAATAAACGATCTTGTTCTTCATCAAGACTCGGAAGATGACCATGATTTCAACCAGTCCAATCTTTATAGTCTTTTTTATTGAAAAATCATTTTGTCAATATGCCGAAATCCAAAGAGTGTCAGAAAACTGAGATCAGAAGAGTAGACAGAAGCTCAATGATATGTATCTGGCTTTTTAAACTATTCAAACGCAGTAATGAGAGCTGTTATCTATTCAGACAGTCTTTCTGTACTACAAAGTATCAGCAATAGAAATATCGAAGATATTTTTATTCGTAATGCAATAAAAGCTATAATAGAATTGAACTTGCCTCAAACTTTCGTATTGTTTTACTGGGTTCCTGGATCTTGGGAATACCAGGCAATGGAAAAGCAGATTGTGCCGCAAAGGAAGCTTCATTGCTTCCATCTGCTGTTTTTACAATTCATTTTACTGATTTTAAAACCATCCATCAAACAATTTTAACAGTTCAGTGGCAGGAAAAATGGAATCACACCATACTATAAGTGATTGGTCTCCACGCTATAGAGACAATCATTGCAATCTGGGTTTATGACATTTATTTTCCAGAGAAATTCTACAAGCAATCTTGCATTCTTCGTTAAATGAAACAACACATATAAGAAAGTTTTTTACATATGAAACTTTAACTGATTTTCCTCTAGTCAACGTTTTCCGATTGATACGGAACTGATGACTTGATAAAGTTCAAAACATAAAGATCAATCAGTTTTTACAATATCACAAATAACATTTTGATAAAATAATGGATAAACCTCATTATTGATATACCATGATTGTATGAATTCATATATAATTGAATCAAACCCAATATTTTTGCTGTTGATAGAACATGGAGACGACGATTGAGATTCCAATAACGTTTTAATATAAAACGATAACTTTATGAAGGACGTCTTGTCGAAAAACTTGACGTCTTTGAAATTATTATGCAATGACTTTTGATTCATTCATTTACCTGTATTTCAGATATGTCTGCATTCAGGGATGATTTCATCAACGCCATAGACCAAGGCATATTGTTTATCGCCATGACAATTCGTCTGTTTAATAAAGTTTGTCTTCCGAGGTTATATCAATTACACAGGTGTTTGATGACGCAGGTACACTTCCGGCAGACTACTCCCGAGGATTATGAAGACGCACTGTCTATACGGAAACATCTATATGACGGACTTGATTATTTACCTGGAGAATATCACGATTTACTGAAATATAGAACAGGAGTAGCTGGATTCATCGGTAATGAAATGGTGAATGCAATTATTTGTGCTTATAAAATGATCTTTTCATAGGAATAACACTCTTTTTGATTTTTACACAAAAAATACAAACATAAGGGCAAGATAGTAAAAAAATACTTACACGGAGATTTCTGAAAAAAAAAGTTTGATATGACCAGGTCTTCAGAAAGAGAATGCATCTTCAACAACACCCGGCATGTAAATCTTGGGCAATCTATGTAGGTCATGTCACGTTCTGAAAAGTGCACAAGGTACAAATAATATAACCCACGTGCAAAAATTACGATAATCCAACACGTTCAGCTTCATATCAAGAAACAAGATAGTTCTCATTGAGATCATTACGACGACATGCAAACTTCGCTATACTTTTCATTAATCTGAATCATGAAAATATATAGTTTTTTCCCTTCGATTGAGCACATCTTGCGCGAAAATCGGATATTGGGAACAGGCCTATGCATATCGAGTCAACACCGACATGTAAACATCAGGTTTGGGAGGCTGCTGTATAGAAATGAAAAATTCCTGAATATCTTCAGTATTTCAATGTGAAACATAACGACTTTGCACGGCTGTTGTTACTTGTTCTGATAAGCCCCTCAATAAATGCAGCTTCGCATCAAAGCAAAAACTGATAGGTCCTATTAATATGCAAGCAGTCTCTACTGAATGCTATTTACCCGAAATTCGATCGTTTTTATGATTTCGTCTATCGCATATTTCTTCTTTGATTTTGTATCTTTTTGTATCAAATAGACTTCAGCATATATTCGAAACTCGTTATCTAGAAATTCAAGGGACCGTGGAAAATATTTCGACAGATCAATCGGATGGATATCGCGGATGTATATGAAGTAGCAAGATGCTTTTTATATTGAAATACATGTATGTATTATGCGATACGTGCACATATTATTAACAGATAGCCTTCATGTTCGTATGTGTCATTGATGATGGAGACGGTGTCCTGATGCAGGCTGCTAGAATTCGAGAGGAGTACACCAGTAAAAGGATATTCGCTCAGATGAAAAGATACGCCCTCAAACTGTGTGGCAAGGGCGTTTATAGAAGTGTCATGTGTACAACAAAGTCAGCGTACCTGCAACTCTTGCAACAGAAAGGAGCCCGTGTCGTATTTCATAGGGTAAATTTACATTTTTAGAGCGTAACATTCAAGCCTTACAACGTCTTCTACTTCCTGTAATAAACTATTGATCTTACCTTGATACGAATAGAACTTAATTATATTTGTAAAAAATGGCATGTAACGTTGATTATATATATATATATATAGATTAAGTCATGTCTGAAGGAAGTTTGCATTCCTTTAACGGAAAGGTTTCAAGTTTCCAGATTTGCTTTATCTTTGTTTCCAAACAATATTAGCGGTGTGTTACAGTTCTCGTTTCTGTTAATTCTACAATCTTAGGCTTGGAAACTTGAAAACAGATGTACGGCTCAGTTAATTATCTTTAACGACTTGCAAGGTATATAAACATAATGTGTGTATAAGTTAGGGAATCTGATTGATAAGTCATAATTTCTAAAACCGGTTCATTTTTCAGAATGCGGCTATTTTCAAGACCACGAAGGCAGCTCTAAAACAAACAGGAACACTATTTCATGGCCCACGGGCCGACATGAGAGTGATGTCACCAAACATATTGGAACAAGTCTTTATGTCGGGAGAGGCTAAAAAGAGATTATTTCCAGAAAACAGAATTGTCATTGGATGCGTTCCGTATCAGCTGGTAGTATCAAATATACGTCAAATATTTAACTCTAAGGGGAAACTGCTCGGCGATATAGATACAGATCTAACTTGTTCCAACACGCCAAAGTTAATATCAGCCACAACCAGCACAACATGCGAGGCAGGGACAGTTGTATATCTTGACTTTTTTGGCGAAATAAGTGACAAAGTTCTTGTCTCTGCTCATATATTCGAACAGCTTTCACGTTTACAAGATACAAGCGATAGCAATGTTTTCGTGTACGTCGCATATGGTTTGGACCAGTCCATAGGCACTGTTTATCACGTTTTATCTAAATATTCGTTGAAAATGATCAATTCTGAAATTATCGCTGGCATTGAAGAAACAATTTAAAACTGTCTTTACAGTAGAATAGTATGGTATTCAAAACCATCCATTATAATCGTTTAAAACAACTGTTAATAAATATTCCGGAATTTTATTTTTTCAATATAACAAGTAACACGGTAAAGACTCGAGGTCAAGTGTAATCAAATATATTGTTAAATACCATCACCAAGAGACTATGGTAAGCCTACCGTTGCAAACGTTCTTCAGATTCCAATACAGTTCCAACATGGTAATCACAGTAGTCATTTAGTAAGATGGTTGTGTAACATTTTTTCATGAACAGAACCTACCATTTATTGAGTTTCTGATAATTCAAGGAATGTTTAAAATGTGAATAATTTATGTTAAAAGTATATATATTTTTACACAATTCCGCTTGTCGACTAAAAAATATTGTTAAGAGTTGAACAAATGTTTCAATAAATCTTTGCTGTGTTGGTGCAAAGTGTAACAGTAGATTTGTTTGCTGGGAGGGACTGGTGTAATTTCGCTATTTCTATGGATAAACTATACGCATATGGGTTATTTTCGAGATCAATTCTCATTTTATGTCTTTAAAATTTACGCACATCGCAAAATATTACACATGGGCTTTGATGCGACCTTCGCATCATTTTCCCCCAGTCGTAAATTTCCACGTTTGTAGTAGTTTTCTAGCTAAGGTTAGAGTTCATTTATTGTTCACAGTTTCTGTCGAAATTTCACATCTTTTTTCATTGAAACATTTTTTTTCAAATGTGTGCTAGTTTATTTATCCAGCTCCGTTTGTCTATTAATTTGTAATCAGTGATAGTTTTGCCTTTTCCATCCTTTATCTTTAATACACAGGTCTTTATTTTACATTTGTTTTTTGTTTTTTATTGTTTTATCCTAAAAAAATGACCATTGATATGGGTACTTTATTAATTCTCCGTAACCTATTTTAATATATCAATCATTGCACTGTCCTCATTATTGCTGTCATTACAAAGATACCTTGAATGGATTTTCCTAACAGGCTTGGAAGGGATAACCTAAAACTATTTTTCAATCATCCCAAACAAATCCCTGAACAGGCGGAAGTGGTAAGTTAGAGATCCGAAGATAAGGGCGATATATCATCGGATTCGATACTAGTCGATAATGTGTCTACGTCTAACAGAAATAACACACAACTTCATGTTTTGCCCAGTGCTGAAGCTGTTTTTACATAATTATGTACTTGAAACGTGTGTGGCAGATGCCTATGCATAAACGCGTTAATGCCTAACTTATATACTTTATGTCCATAACATTACAAATATTATTATTATGACATTCTTAACGTCCCGTCAACACATAAAAAGTCATTAGGGCCATCAACCAGTAAAACACACTGCGATCCAAAAGGAAATAACATTAAACACTGAAAAAGATAAAAGACAAATGCTTCTAAAAAAAAAAAAAATATTAAAATGGTATGTCATAGTCTATTACATAGACCAGCATCTTTCAGGTAATATAGAATTTTACCAATCTCAGCAATTTCAAAAATGAGTTTTAGACATGTAATTTTACGATAGAAACATTCTCGAGTAGACAGAAGGTAAATGCAGTCATATAAGAAATATTTAACGATGAATGGCTCATGACATCCTATGCACCGAGGATTATCTTCGCCTTTCAACATATATGAATTTGCAAGGTATGTATGACCCATCCAAAGACGGGCAAGGACAACTTCGTATCGTTGGTTGTCAGGCTCGCTCTCGGAGCTTTTAAGACCATACCTACAGCAAGCCTCTATGTAGAGGATATCGAACCATCACAACATAGCCGTCGAAATAAACTGGCTTTGCAATACAGCATTCAGCTAAAGTAAAATCCTTCACATCCTGATTTTCCCCTGTATTTGATCCAAAAAATAAAACCTTGTTTCAAGACAAACCAAAAAATCATTCCACCATTCCGTATTCGGAGTTCCGCGCTTTCACGAAAAGCAAATATTGATATTGACCAAATTCAGTCATTTGAAACGATATAAATTCACCCTGGCTCATGAATTCACCTGAAGTTGACTTTACTTCATAAAATGGTTAAATCAGACACAGACAGCTACACCTTTCGTTCATCCTTCTCAAAATTGCAGTTAAGATATGAAATATTTCTACATTTATATACTGATGGTTCAAAAGATAACGATAAGGTTGCTGCGGCCATGGTTACACAAGATGAAAATTTATGGATGATGGCTACCGAACAACGCCTCAATATTCTCGCCGAGAGCGCATTTTGTTTTACCTCGCCATTGAATATATTCAAATCATCAAAGTAAAGTGTGCTGTTATCCATTCAGTATCTCTTTCTGTTGTACAAAGTCTCAGCAATAGAAATATCATTCGTAATACATGAATACTATATCACGAATTTGCTTCTAACTTTCATGTAGCTTTTTGCTAGGTCCCTGTGCACATAGGAATATCAGGCAATGAAAAGTAAATTGTGCCGCAAAGGAAGCTTTATCCCTACCAATTGTTGATTTTAAACTTTATTTTACCTATTTTAAACAATTTATTGAACAAAATTCAAAAGATCAGTGGCAGGAGGAATGTAATACATGTACAATCGGTGAATGACCCTAACCGCCTTTTTATGTGATGACGGGTCGTTAAGAATGCAATAATAACAATAACGTTAGTTGTTGAAAACAATGCGATCCGGTATGCGAGGTCGAGCAACTTCTGGGATATCAAAACAGCCTATAAGAGCGTCTAGATCAGGGTCAAATAATGCGTCATCAACCTTGACCTCTACCTTGTCCACCGACCCGAGTATCCAGTCAAGCATGCAATCAACCCTTGTGGGCTCGGGCACATACTGATGTAGTACATGCTCACTAATACAGACAATTCTAGATGAGTAACGCACACTGTTGGTGGTACATTGGGAAAACAGAAAGGGTGAACTACTATCGTTACAGTAGGTACAGTTGGGAAGATTAAAATCACCAAATATAAGATCTTCATCGTTTTCATCTAGATTATTAAACAAGATGTCCACAGAATTCTTGGATTCGGAGACGTAGTCAAAAGGACAATCGGGAGGTAGATATATACAGGCGACATAAAATCAACGTTTCGAAATGGTCAGTTCTATCTATACACACTCGTATTTGGCCTCTAAATCAGGTCTATGTTCACAGCAAGTAAAACACATCCACCCCTTGGATTTGTAGCATTAGGTAATGATCTGTCATTTCTAAAAACATTGAACAACGAGCTGTCAAGCAACTCACTGCTAAACATCCCATCGTGCAGCCAGGTTTTAACAAGAGTGATCATGTCGAAGTCCGTGGGACAAAAAATGGAATTCAATATATTCAATGCTTCTAGTATTCCGAAAATATTTTAGGTGTTATAGGCGCAGGATGAGGATGCACGTGACGGCATCCAAACAGAGAGGAACGAAACGCAATAATACAACACGACTGGGTTTGTTTATCTTGATTTTTGCCCTTTAATGAACAAACACTGACAGTTTTCCACGAAGATCTATGATAAACCATTATGCTTTAAGTTGTTAGTTTTCCATTTCTTGGAAGCAACATTTATACATCCCAAACCTATGGTGTTTACATGTCGCAGCTGATTTGATATTAACGAGCTTGCTCCAATTATCACGACTTTCGTCCATTACGTCGTGCTTTGGTGGATAACACTCGTAACATAGAGTGATGAAAATGATGGTTTTACGGTCACAAAAGTGATCTAATTGAAAAATAAGTCTGAAGTTCGTTTATTTGTTAGTTGGTTACTATATACTGTGTTCTTACTTGAGAATGTGGCATTACAAACATACATCGTCAAAGATTTACATTGCCGATGTGGTATATAAGGCACTGGACTCTTATTCTTCTAGATCACATTCTCCTTTTTCAGAAGTTTTCGTGTAATTGTTTTTTTCTGTTAAGAGTTTGCCCTAGTTTTATTGAACTTGCATTTTTATTATGATGATGTTGTAATGTTGGTATTTTTCTGGGTTTTGTTCATGGAATGTGGTGCAATATTTTTATAAGTTGAATGATAAGAATTAGTATTACTATTATTACAGTCTTTAGGGGTCCGTCAACACATAACATGCCATTAGGGTTATCAACTTAAAATCATATTTTATTTTGTTCCAAATGCGGGCTAATTCTAAAGAACTGACATGTATTTGTATCATTGCCCATCAGCATTGTTATCTGCTATATGTATGCATGGACATAATTCATATATCAATACCATGTCAGTGTTATCGTATAAGTAATAAATTCTAAACATGATAAAACAATGAAGTACATACAATGTAGAAAAATGGCTATCGAAGATTGAAGCCGATATAATTAAAGTTTAGTTTTGAGATTAACTATATTTTGAAAACTGATACTGCAAAATAAAAATGTTTCAGTTGGACTATTTATCATGAATATCATATCTACCAACAATCTTATTGTTTATGCAATCGACTGATGGAATACATATTCCTTATGATAATACCATGATAAGTGGCACGCTAATTAAATGGTTACGAAACAAATAACGATGAAAACAACTTATTCTTGGTTTAATTTTAAATGAAATCAAATATGGCCAAACTTAGAAACATTAATCACACATTGCCATATCATAAATAAAATAAAGCTAAAGTTATTTCAAGTTATCTAAAAGAAATTATTGTAAGGCCAATATCATAATAATGACAACATCGTACATTTTTACTCCTATTCGCAGTAACATTAGCCAGAAGTACAGGCAAGCTCAGCAAACCCATCTGCTTCTTTTCCTCGTCATTTAATCTGCAACAATAGTAAAACACGCATACCTGATATAGACTTTAGACTTGTAACGTTACGATAAAAGAATTCTCGGGTAGACAGAAGGTCAATGCAGTCCAACAAAAAAAAATTCAACGGTTAATGACTCATCACATCCTACGCACTAAGGATTGTCTTTGCCTTTCAACATATATGGATGTGTAAGGTATGTTTGGCCCATCCAAAGACAAGCAAGGACAACTTCGTCTCGGTGGTTGTCTCTAGCATGGAGACCATTCACAAATGGTTTTAAGGAATGCCATTTCTAAGCGGTATACTGATTTCATTCCTCCTGCCACTGAACAGCTTTAATACTTGATATGTTCTTATTTAGCGGTATTTTAACATTAGCACCTTTCTCGCTCATATCATTACACTTATTCAAGTACAGCGCTAAACTTCTTCTGCTGTCTCGTTGAGTTTACTATTCACAAACATAATTACAAGAATGATTTACATAGTCAGCATTTTGTAATTTAACATTTTCTATATTTCCAGTGCAGTTTTCATGATTCTAAGGCATGTGCACGGCATCACAATACTCATGGATAGGCCTGGTATACCTTATACACTCGAGCGTTTTGTTATAATTAGTTTACATGACGTGCTTACAGTATTGTTGAAATGTACTGATTTTAGTATACTCTTCTTTAATGCTTACAACCCATTACAGAAATCATTAAAATCTAAAATTTCTTGGACATTCGATAGATTGATTCTTTAAGCAGTTCTGCGTATTTCTTTTAGATTTATTTTAATATTAGTTTTTGAAGCCGTGGTTCAAGTGTTTTATACAATACTATTTCTTCATCATGTGATTGATACTTCTTGGCATCATTTATTCTCGGGAACGTCTATTTCTAAACCCGACTCTTCGCAAAACATCAATGGCATTACCAATGAGATTATGGTGGCTTTGATGCACATTAGAACCAAGTTGGTTAAAAATTTCAATCTGTCATTTTAAAACGAGTCTTGAAGAATTTGTCCATTTACTACACCATTTTTCCTGAAAATAAGGTAAGTTGATTTCTCCTGACTGGTTTTACAGTCCAAATTGCATTTTGATTGTAATCATATGTTTATTTTTAGATGACAAATTTGCTTTGAAATCTGTAAAAACCGGAATATGAATTAACTATCATTTAGTCTTACAAGTCCATTTGTAAGTCTCATACGCTGTCAAATTCTTTCCCTCAGATATACAACGGCGAAGTGCGATATTCACTTTGTCATCTCTTTGCTCTGTCTTCGGTTTTTGCTGGCTGAAAATTGATATCTGCAAGTGATTTTGCAGCCCTACGACCACAACTCCTCAAATTGTGCAATATCAATAACTTGAACAGGATTTTTTCTTCAGAATTGCCGCTCTGTCAACAAAAATATTTTGTGATAAGACATAGATATTCTGTATCTTTGTCTTCATCTAAACGGGAAGGTCTTGTTTTTTCAACAAACGTAAATATATTTACCTTCTTGGGCAGCCACTTGTCGAAATGTTCTTATAAAAAGCGATACAATTTCTGAAGGACACTTTCTTGATTAATTGCATTCATGTTTCGAAAACTCTACCCCTTTTTGGTAGCTGTGTCTGCAATGTTCTCGTAATTCTTATTCCTAGTCGAATCTGTTAATTAATCGGTCTTTATTCCTCTCTCTGAGGATTTCAATTATCAATAGTAATGCACAACTATGTATTGTTTCGTCTTTATTTTGTTTTCGAGTATTTTTTACATTTTGTTTTATTTCATTTTATTTTTGTATTGCGCTGTGCTTTAGGCTCTGTTGAGACACAATTGGTTTTGATTTCTGTGTCCTTAAATTTAATTTATTAAATCTTAGGTTAATATTTATTTTTCAATTATTTTCTGAGGCTTCAGTAGCAAGTTGATATGCTTCAAGCTCTTGCTGACAAAGTTTAGAGATTATCCATTTAATGTTGGTGAGACTACTTTATCTTTCAATTTCTGTTTGTGTTTTCTTAAGCAATATTTTGTAATGCTATAAACCGGGGAAGGTGCTAGATGAAGGAGTTTTGCAATGGCCTAAATCAATGTGTGACCTTACAACTCGGATAATTTCAGGACTTAAAATTCTGGTTTTGATATTTCACAGCGTTTGATTAGTTTGCTCCTTTGGAAGGCTAACAAGCTGATTTAACAGCGATGTTAAAATGATGCTTGTGATCAAATATGATTAAAACTGGCTTACTAGTTTTTAGAACGGATACTATGAATATGAAATGTGGATACACATGACAGAAGACCAATAAGACATCATTTTTAGCTACATTGAAGGATGTCACTTAATGATAAACATTTACATATAGACGTATTGTGTTATCAAAATATCAGCCACTTTTTCATTAATTTGTTTTCCCCATATTTATATTGTGGGAATTTTTGAGGTATTAGTCTTAAGCTTAGCTACTATTTTCCTATTAAAAACATGTATCATCATTCAGGAGTATGTGTGAAAAATGTGTGTTTCAATTTACTGATTGAATCAAGTAGAACTTGAAATAGAATAGGACCAGAATATTCATAACACGATGAATGTTTAACTAACGTGGAATACTAGTATTGAAATAACTATGTAATTGATATCAATTAAGTAGTAGAGTTTAAGAGAACACATGCTATACCTAACTCGGATTGTTTCTAAAAAAACGGATGTCACAAAATGTAATGCAACCTGATTACTCGTAGGTAGGAAATCGTCGGCTTTGACACCCATAATACTTGCCTATTTCATTTTGGGTAATGCTCATTTATCCTCTGAACATTGTGTTGATGTCCTACAATAAAGACAGTGTCATCGGTTTTTTGGGAACATGTTTGTACATGATAAATAAGCGAACTGCATCTTTCAACACGAATTCAGAATAAGATACAGAAGAGCACAATAACACATCTATAAATGTCTTGTCTGCATTGATTAAAGTTAACTATTCCCTACCAGATGTCACAGAAACAAAAGTAATATGTCGTTGGACGTGGCATGCTGTTAAAACTGGTCGAGAGGCAGAAAGTGTAAGCTCCTACGTGGCTGACATTCACCCACTCTCCGATATCCATCAGTGGTAACTTGACATTCGTTGCTAGGCAGTCCATGCTACAACAGGTTGGGCCCCACACAGTGCTGGAATGTTCTTCATTTATAACCTGTAAATATTGTTTCCATAAGCAGATAAATTACTTCCATGATACCGATTTGGTTATAACATTTCAATAGTAGAAACGTAAAAACCAAGTATAACATGAATGATTTTAGCATTTCTTTTTTCTGAAAAAAAGCAAGGGAAACTTGCAAATAAAATCAAAACAGATCCATTATGTACCACCAGTCTTGCAAGGTCAGAGACATTGATAAATGCCTGTCGGCCACTTTGATAGTTTGATCAACTTAAAATAGAACGCGAGCACATCATGGGAACAATGGATACCAAAATGTGAATTATAATAAAGATTTATCCAATTATATATATATAGTTCTAATCCTAGATAAGAGCCTCTCGGGCATTTGTGAATTATTTACTTCCAAAATTAAAAGGATGCAGTAATTAACACCTAGAAATATCGATAATAAATAAAAACTTGTTAAAAAATTGTCGCCTGTTAGCCATATTGGTCTTCGGATCAATTTCAAAATGGAGCCATGAACAACTAAGTACTTAGCGGAACCTACATACAATATATTTGAAATAATTTTTTTTTTTTTTTTTTTTTAGAATTATTCCAAAGATAGCGATAATGTCGAATGGAATATGGCCGCTTTTTAGCCATTTCATACGCGGACTATTTTACAAACGTAAAATCACCAACATTACTACCGACTTTCAGCTGACATTTAAAGCTAACATGTATTGCTTCTTTTTCTATATCGAGCTGCAAATTCATTTACGAATGATGAACCGAATTGACTTAACTCACTTATTTAAAAAATCAGCATCCATAATTATATTGAAATAATGCCAATTAACTGACGGGGTTTAAAGATATTTAGACCCCTCATGAGAAGCTCTCGTAGCTGAAAGTTCATAATAATGCTATGTGCCTAAAATGGACCGCAGTTATAAGTAGAGGTAGAACAAAAATAAGTTTACTATTTATTAAGGACATCTGCATTCAGTTGTTGCAGTGTTAGTTTATATATGAAACGTTTGGGTGTAAAGGGCGTGGAGAAACTGTAGGTAAATTACAGGGGTGTTTCTGCTTTGAACGTATGTTTGAAGGTTAGCTTGAACAAACAATGATTATTTTCACGATTCATTTCAGAACGATGACCATTCGTACGTTTTCTAAGCTGTCCTTTTGTTTACAAAACATATGAAACCACACAATGTACACTAAATACAATGAACAACGACACATCTAGTTTAATTTTCCTTGTACTTTTTCAGTCTCCATGCATGTTCTCTTAAGATTTATTTGCAGAAATAGGGGGTAAACATTTATATCACATTTATTAAAAAGGCGAATGCCTAATAAATCGAGATGGAATATGTTGACAGGTAGAAAAGTCATTCGAAATACTGCTGATATAAATATACTGAGTGTTGAAATGTAAAACAAAAGTGAATACTGATGAAACAAATAATGTTTTGTTGTAAATTCATTGATAACGGAATATTAGTTCTTATTTGCCATGTATTTTGTTGTAGATACAATTTGAGACGATCGGCCTGTACAATTTATTTGTGAAATATAGACTAACAAAAGTTTTCTTTTTCTTTACTTACTGTAAAACAAGTAATCCATATTTCCCCCCAAACAGACGATTCCCCGAACAATTTATTTGTGAAATGTAAACTATCAAACTTTTTCTTTTTCTCCAATTAAAAATGATAATAACGCACTTTATAACTTAGGTAAACCAACCTTTCTGAAAATAAGAGATATTTCTAAGTCATCCTTGTTTTCTTTCACCCGATTGAAAGATCTATAAACTCCATCATTAATGTTGTACAAAACATGTCTGATACGGCTTTTATCTGAAATATAATATAACCACTATCTGTGTCATTATATGTTATATGTGGGAGTTTAATGTTGTATTAAATCGTATAATGAATTGGAAATAGCATTCCAGCATTGAACACTAAGGATAAACAATCTTACAGCTAACATTTATATAGTTACCATCGTTGTACACAAGCTTTCGTCCAATGACAATTGCTCCGGCACTGGTTGCAGTTTCTACGAGATAACGCCCTAGCTCAGCTATAATCACAACTTCTGTTTCCGGGAAATACTTGTCAAGACATTTGTTTATAACGCCTGCATTCTTCAAACAAAGAACAAAACAGCATTGCATTATTATTTTGGCAGTGCCTGAAAAATGGACCGATTTTGAAGAAAGGTGCATTGATAACGTGCTAGGCCATTTACTAGATGTATTGTATTTTGAGGATCGAGTTAATGTTCAATTAAGCTACCGATCCAATCACTAATACCACCCCTACAAAGCGATTGTAAGGCGTTTTATATGTGGGGGAACGATAATATCCTGTCGAATATTACACCTTAAGAATCAGGTTTGCTCAACAACTGGAATGGGTATACCACAGTAAAATAAAAACAACATGGCGGATATGAGTGTCGGCATTAGCCTAGCTCTCAACTATTCCGACAGATCACCCAATACAAATCCGAAGACGTACACAACTCTCACACCAGTTGAGTTGCAGGGAGCCGGTGAGTTTGCATGTATCACTGATGATGTTATTGGAAGTGTCAATTTGTCTATTTCTCAACAAATCTGTTGTGTCAACGTATGACCAAAGCCTGGACCCTGAGTCCGACCGTGATATGTCTTGTGACTTGAATCTGTCTCGGTGTGAATCTCAGGAAACTGTCATTTTTCGTGGACAGAGTCATATAATAAACTTTGATGGGTAACTAACGAACCTCATAAGAAAAGAACACATTGCCAAATTACTGGAACTTTCGCACAATAGTAATGACACCATTACTTGGTACATGTCCATATTAGCTGACAGGGCAAGGGTAATTGAGGGGTGTCCCAAGGGAGACTTACGATCAAGGATAAACACTTCAAAGAATAGCAGTGCCTGGAAATACGCTAAAGACAGTCACATTCTACAAATGTTTATGATAATACGGACATTGATGATGTTTTTTCGCGTATTGTTAGTATCGAAAACCCTGCCTATCTCCCAGTAACGTCAGGTCTCGGGCGTAATTTAAAATGTTGGAGAGTTTGACTACCACAGTAATGGCGGGAGAATGTGTAATCTAAGCTCTCAGTTAACTCAGCTAACAACTGTTGTTAATGGGATCTCGAAATCGAATAGAAAGGCAAGTGGTAAAGTTAGATGTTGCCCCCTTCAGAGCCCCAGTACCTGTCAAACAGGTAACACTGGCCTACCCGACACCGATACAGGCACAGGTGAATCGCGTCTCACTCAGGAACGTAACGATACCCGGGAGCATGACCGTGACGAACGAGGTGACCCGCCACCCGCTATCACAGAGGCGGACAATCCAACACGGGTCCAACTTAGTTCATTAACTCATTAATAATTGAAAAAAAGTTTGACTTGGTTTTTCATATCTGTAGTGGTTTCGGGGCTGGATGGACTTGATACGATACCGGATTTAACCGAAGACATCAAGAAAAAAAAAACACCATTCAAGGTTCCACATGGTACTTCCGTTTATTAAATAATCAACACACTGCGCATGCCTAGTACATTACACAATAGCAATGATTCATGCCACTTTAATAGTCGTTATCTCTACAATATCGACGTTCAGAGTCATTTAATGACGGTCTCCCGGTGAAAATGCAAGGTGAATGTTTGTGTTGCATGTTTTAGTACTTGGGAGGCTGTGGTATGTTTGTGTAAGCGTTCTTGTGGTATTGCTAATCTGATGCCGCGTTTTTCAGTGCTACCACACTGAAGTACATGTATATATACTGCCGAAGACCCTTAGCAGCACACCCCACCAGGTCACATTATACTGACAATGGGCGAACCAGTCATTTCGTTCCTATCCCGCAATGCTGAGTGTCAAGCTGGGAGTGGTAACTACCAGTATTCAGACTCTTGTAAGTCTCGCCCATGGGACAGAACCCAAAGCATTCCTCACAGGGGAGAACGCTCTATATAAGGCCAAAAGCGAGGCAGTGACAAATGTGACAATTAAGAAGAGAAAAAAAATCTTTAGGAAAGAAAGAAAAGATAAAAAACCCAAATTTATTCGCCTCTTACGATCATGCAATGGGGGCAGCAGATGCAATATTCTTACGCCCTACCTGCAGGGAATTTCAATATTATTATATACTATACTCATGAGTCTTAATTTGCTTAACTCACCTTAGTGACCAGTCTGCTCATGTTTGAGTCTTCAGTTGACAACTGATTCTGTCCTTTAGGAATGAATCGAATGAATCGTGGCATTTCCGCTTTAACCCTAGATCCTTTAAGACATATAATGAATATCTAAATCCACGACCGACTACAAAAACATTATCTTCTTTAATCCAGGATTTGATGTCTTCAATGCTGGTTTTGAGGATATGGTTTAGAATAGATGCATCATTGTTCTTCGAATCTGCCAAGTATGGTCCTATGATAGACAGGTAATACCCAGTAGTTGTGACAATGATCATAGGCTTCAACAGAGGTCTTCCCTTATGCATTCTGTAGGAACGACGTTGAAAATGAAAGTTATTGCTTTTCTCAATATAAATATAAGTACTATCTAGAACAAGTATGACTTCTGATGTCCAAACACTACCAAATAAGTCCGAGCAAGTGGACGAGTGTGATCTCTTATGACTTCAGCACGAGTAATATGACCAAAATCCAGGTTAGCAGGTACAAAGCTGGTCAAAAGAATTGTTCTTACAGTATGCTTGATTTTGAAACATTGAAAAAGTGTAGCAAGAAACTTGATTTCCCGATTTCATTTTGCACAGGAAGATAGCTACAGATGTCAGGCTGCTACTTGCAGGTGTATTTCGAATATCACTTGAGGTGTCTTTAAAGTTTCCATACTTAGTCCTACAAGCGATCTATAATCTGCTTGTCAAAGTTTAGACGGGTGTTCTGGTGTTTTTTGGCATATTGATCGTATTCTCTGGAGCATATCTAACACGGATGTGTGGTTAATAAAGACATGGTTTGAAGTCTGGAGGTTTTCAATATAATCTAGATTCAAAGTTCCGTGTACTATGTGACTTGGACAACATCTTGTACCTTCAGGTAAAAGTATGTTGTGATTATTAAAGACTGTCATCCTGCACACGAAGGGAACAACGATTAATTTTGGACCTGGTCGCTTACAAATGGAGCAATAAGCATGTGACTTCGAAGATGACTGTATGTTTAATTTTACAGAAGGTGGACTGCATGGTAGACATCTTTTCTGTGGCGGTTGATAATTATCTGACGCATCACCGATCTCGGTTACTTTTTTCGATGGAAGTTTATTCTCCCTGTATCGGTGTCGACACGTATTGCAGATGACATCGTCTTTGCATGTAAGAAGAAAAGATTTGTGCAAAAAAGCTTTCATTTCTGGGGTGAGACTCCTCTCCTTTGGTTTTGTTCTTTTGGAGCAAAGAATACACTCAAATCGTCTTGGCACACCACCAGGCATTCTGAATTCTGAAAACAGATTGAAAATGATACTGAGTGGCTTTAGATGCCTTCGAATTCAACAACAACATATTCAATTTACTATCAAAACATCAAAAATATTATTGTTCATATCATAGACTGTGTTGGTAAACAATTATAAGAAAAATAAAAAAGTTTCAATATTAATTTCTTCATATTTTATAGAGGGGATTAAATCATGTTTCTTCTTTACTTACCGTAAAAACCCACACATATATATAGTTTGCGCACTTTTTTGGGAAATTCAATGGTGGAAGTTGGGGTGCGCACATTACACGGATATCGAGTTTTTTTACCTGAGAGACTGCATTCTTCACAAACGGGGTTAGGCCTAAGTAGGTTATAAAACATAACTCATAAAAATATGACCATTTATATTCTATTTATATTCAATATAACATTTGTTACTGTTGACTGAGATTATGAGAAATATTTAAAGAATATAGTTCCAAATCGATTAAGATTTGACAAACGGATGATAGGTGATTTCAGAGGCCAACGTTTGGCAGTAAAAATTAGAGACCAACATATTATCTATACAAGATTAAACACGAAACAGTACAGAGAAACACTGCATTATTAAATGTAATAAATGTGTGACAAGTTCGTTAAAAAAACTGTCGTTCTCTCGGTCGTATCCCGTCATAAACATAATCACACGTGTTTCCCGGACATGTGCAGAAGCCGAGCTAGCCTAAATCTACATGGGTTATATATTTTTTTTTACCGTCGAGCTCCGAATGTGTTTCCAAAATTCTTGTTTTCAAGTCCGAATTCAAACGTATATGCCATAATCTAATATCATAGCGAACAAATTGTGCAACTTATTTCCTTGAAAATAAGTTGAGCAAAGGACTTTCTAGGTAATAAGTTACGCAACCAATTTCGCTTGAAAAAAAATGTGCATCCAATTGGCTTGCATATAAGTGGCACAACGAATTTTTAGGAAATATGTTGTTCAACTAATTTCCCAGGTAATAAGTTGCGCAACTAATTATTTCCTAGGAAGTAAGTTGCCCATATGTATATCTAAATATATTTTTGAAATATAACATGGAAAATACAGTGAAACCTGTCTAATCCGACACCTGACTTTTCCGACATCCTGTCAAATCCGACACTGTACCGTATTCCCGTAAAATTGCGTTATTTGTCAATGTATTAAAACACTGATATTTCCGGTCACTGTCAGTTCCGAATTCCGACACATATTTCTATGACGTCAGGCTATCTTTGTTAGTTAATTATACCTGGTAAATCCGACACGTAAGTCATCATCGCACCACAGATGTGTAAACGTCAGTAAATTAATACTTCATTGTTTTGTTTTATTTTTAACACCAGAGTGTATTTGTATGCACATTAGTAGTATGCTTAACGTATCTACAGGCGGTAGCATATATTTTTATGTACAAAGTGAAGTCGACAAGAATACCTGACTTTTCCGACACCCTGCCTAATCCGACCAAAATGTCACTCCCCCATGGTGTCGGATTAGACAGGTTTCACTGTATCTCTGAAAGTAAATTTACAAACCCAATCATTGTTTCTTGCCGTATGTTTGGAATATTTTTTTAAAGTAAGAGTGAATCTCAAATTTTCATCGGCATAAGTAATAGAAAAAGACGAGAGTTGGGATTCTTTCAAACAGCATTATACATTTCGAAACATGAGTGTAATTTTGTTGCCACAAATTGTCTGGGTGATATAAGAGTTTTATTTGTTTGAAAGCAAACTGTTAATGCTAAGGACATTGTTACAAATTTCATCGTTACAACTCGCATGCCCCTATAATCTGAGTCTTTCATGAACAATCGAGCTGCTATCACTTCTGTATAGAAAAAAAAACAGGAGTAACAATATATCGATATCATCGCTTGGTTCCATTGCCTTTCTCGTCAGGTACTAAGTATCAAATACGATCGTTACATAGTCTGTCGCCATTTTCAATAGATATTCTGAAAGAATGAAGAACTTATTTCTAACAATAACAACAAATAGAGACCCTGGATCTTTTCATTGCATTTATCAGCTTGTCATATTCTTTGTTATGATGTTAACATATTGATTATGATATCAACATTTGTTATTATGTAAACCTCTCTGTTATTATGTAAACATCTCTGTTTTTGTAATGTCATCATTTTGTTTATTATGTAAATATATTTCTTATAATGTCGAAATCTCTGAATTTTTATCACGTCAACTTTTGTGATCATATCAAATTTTCTATTTTTATTTAAACATTTGTGGCTTTGTCAAAATTTCCGCTATCATTTAAAAATCCCCGGTATCATGTCGAAGCCACAGATATCATGTCACTATCTCTGATATCATGTCAACATCTCTTATATCATGTCAACATCACAGATATCATGTCAACATATCTGATATCATGTCAACATCACTGATATCATGTCGACGTCTCTGATATCATGTCAAAATCTCCGTTTTCATATCAAATCAGTGATATCATGTCGACATATATTTTACTCCATGAAACACTCCAGATTACCACTGTTATCACGATGTTGGAGCTTTTATTTTGGCAGCAGAGATCCGGTCATCCTCTAGATTCCAACCATTTGAAGGCTGATAGTTTTCATAGCAAACTGCAGCAAAAATACGTACATAGTCACTGACCAAATAATTTCTCATCTTCCCAGAAACAAACAACCATGGGTAGGGAGTGTCGAAACACGCGAATAGGTTGCATAGGTCAACCTCCTAAGCGAATGAGTTATCGCAGCCCCGTTATAATTATATACTCGGTAAATGTTATAAATGGACATTATCATGTTGTTGAGAATGTCGTTGGTATAGGAACATCATTCACATTTTAAATGGAATGCGTCAAATCATAACTTGGCATATCACAACCGAAATCCGGAATCTATATCACAAGTACAGTGAAACTTGTCTAATCCGACACCTGACTTTTCCGACATTCTGTCAAATCCGACACTGTACCGTATTCCCGTAAAATTTGTCAATGTATTAAAACACTGATATTTCCGGTCACTGTCAGTTCCGAATTCCGACACATATTTCTATGACGTCAGGCTATCTTTGTTAGTTAATTATACCTGGTAAATCATAAGTCATCATCGCACCACAGGTGTTCCGCTTGACGTAGCGATACTCGGTACATGCGATGGGGTTACAAAGGGGGGTTATTGTACTGTACTCATGAAGTTTACCCTGCCATAGTGAGTATATGTCAGTTTTGTTACACATACGTGTACCTATAACACTTAAAAAGTCGCAGTAGAGTTATATCCTTGCAGTGTTTGATTTGATATCTTGTCTACGGACGTTAAAATTTACCATGACATTCTCACCATCGTGTAAAAAAGACTTTTAACGGATACAAGTAGTCCGTCACTAAAGAGGCATCGGACTGATTTAACTTTGGAAAAAAAGATTCAGTTAATTGCAGACTTCGAGAAATTACCTAAAGTTTCTCAAAAGGAACTCAGCGTAAAATATGGTATCGGCCGTACAACAGTCAATTTGAAGAAAACTGTGACTTGAAGAAAAAGAGATTCACAAAATCATCAAAATACGGGGAATTGAATGGAGCCGTGTTCAAGTGGTTCTCTCAAGCAATAGCAAAAAGCATACCTCTGATTGGTCCGATCGTTCACGAGAAAGCACTACGGTTTTCTAAGCAATTTAATTTGGAAAAAAATAATGGATGGCTGGAGAGTTGGAAAACATGTGTTACATCATCTGAATCCGGAGGTCAACTATCGCACACTGATATTCTGACGATGTTGCCATCAATGCGCGAGATTGCACTGGCAAAAGATGGTCGATATTTGCCAGGAATCGAACAATTTAAGCAAATGACAGAGGCTACCATTTTAAAGAATAGATCCACATGGAAACAAGTGACAATGGACACATTTCTAAAATAGGAGTAAGTTCATAAAGATACCCCATGCGATCGTAGTCACCACTGTACAGTATACGGATGTAGAACATACATGTACATTGTATTAAAATGATTAAAACAAAATTAAAACGTCAGTAAATTAATACTTCATTGTTTTGTTTTATTTTTAACACCAGAGTGTATTTGTATGCACATTAGTTGTATGCTTAACGTATCTACCGGCGGTAGCATATATGTTTGTGTACAAAGTGAAGTCGACAACAATACCTGACTTTTTCGACACCCTGTCTAATCCGATCAAAAATGTCACTCCCCCATAATGTCGGATTAGACAGGTTTCACTGTAATTGAAAAAAAAAAAAAAAACAATTCACCGTTTGTTTTGTTGACGTCATCACAATCATGTATTTATTTCGTCATCAACTATTGATGTGGTTTTAGAACATCATATTTACATGGAGGGGCGTGAGAAAAAAATCCATTGCCCATACGTTAGCGAGATTGGGTCATCTCAGTCTGGGGCTAAGATTCTGTAATATCCCAATAGAATCTTAGCCCTCGAAAAGCTCGATTTCCAAATTTTAACTTATTACATGCGGCTCTCTCCTGGGAAATTATATGCAATTTGCATTTAATTTCGACATATATTTCCATTTTGTGCCGTTGTATTTTTTTTCTTATAGAAAGTGAATCAGAATCACCAGGAAACGATTAAATAAACATTGTGAGGTTGATTATAACTTTGTGATATAATTATTTTATTCAGTTAAAATCCAAATTCAAAGGTATTCTGTACAACTAATCGCTTAGAGAAACAAATTGTGCAAATTATTCCCTAGAAAATAAGTTATAATAAATTAATTTCCTAGGAAAAGAGTTTCGCAATAGATTCCCTTTGATATCAGTTGCTATTGTGTTAATCTCGATAGATTTTGGAACTATATCATGGAAAATAATTAGATCAGTTTTGAATTGATTAAAAATCCAAATGTAATCGTATTCCTTACAACTAGTCCCATAGGAAGTAAATTGTTCTACTTGTTTCTTAGAAAATAGGTTGGACAACTGATTTTGTAGGGAAAAAGATGTGCATTCAAAAAACAAAACAACCTCGCAAATAAGTTGTACAACAAATTTTCTAAGAAATAAGTTCCCATTGTGTAGTTCTATATCATGAACTTAACAAACCTTAAAAGAAATAAAACAAAAAGTAATGATGTGAATGAATAATTCATTCCTGCTCATTTTTAAAGACTGAATGATAATTTTTGTTGTAAATGTGTTGGTAAAAATTGAACTTTTCTTCAAGTATATTGATATTTTACTCATCCTTGACACAAAATGCAGTAGGAAGTGCAAGGAATCAGAACAGTACGATTTCTAAAATTTAACTTATTTCACATGGCTCCTTCCTAGAAAATCACATGCCATCGAGGAAATCGAAGTAACTTTAAAATAGTAGGAAATATTATATTGAAATTTACCAGAAAGACCCTTAAACGAAATAAAATAAGTAAATATGTAATCTTTAATTTGTTTGCAGTTAATTTCGACAGATGTTTCCATTTTTTGTTGCATTTTTATTCTTATAGAAAGTGAGTTGTTTTATACTAAATTTTGATAAAAAAATGAGGTGATCTATACAGAGGAGTTTAAAAAAATTGACCAATTCGATAATTTTTGACGGAGTTATTGGCCTTTATTGCTTTATTATCATGTGCAACCTTGTGAACGCAATTATTATAGTAAATATTGAATTAGTTTGATAAAACTTTGTATGCAGACTTATGTCACAAGATCTTGGATGAGTTTGAAAACTAGATCAATTTTATTAAATGCCAGGGTCAAGGTCAAGTTTTATAGAAAAAAATTGTCATTTCGTTCTAGCTTCTTTATTTCTCATCCGATTTTGATTTTACTTCACATGTTTCTTAGGTATCATAATACCTTTAATGATTTTCCTTTTCAGCTTTCCAGATCAAGGTCAATGTCACTTTATAGAAAATCTTTGTCATTGCACAAGCATGAGTAGGTTCCCCAGGAACATCAATCATTTCATCTGGTTCGACGGCACTAAGTTGACTGAACAGGCGTGGTTGCCGTCCAAACATCAGCACAAAGGGAGCACATTTTGTTGATGCCTGCTGAGAGGTTCTTATTCCAAACAAAACAGTTTGGATGTTTTTATCCCAATCAGTTTGGTCTTCATTCGTTAGTTTTACAATGGCTCTCTTTATTGTCTGGTTTGTCCTTTCATCCTGCACATTACTTTGTGGGTGATACGCTGAGGTCATTTTATGGTTTACAGCAAACTCATCGAAGAGGCTTTTGTTCACACTGTTCACAAACTCCCGCCCTTGGTCTGTAATAATCCTTTTAGGTGGACCGAATCGAAGGAACCGGTTGCTATGTTTGTAAATCCCATGATTCAGAGGTCTTAATTGAGTAAAGATCAGGGGCAATGGTTTTAATTTTGGTCAATTTTTGGCATTTGTCACACGACTTTATACGGTCTTGTGTAAATAATTTTATTTTAACCTAAATGTGCCCCTCTGCAGGAATCATGACTTTCTTTAAATATTTCTGCTCTTTCGTTGTCATCAAAAATTACCTTCTTTCTTGGATTTCCGTCATAGAACATACTTTCACCATCTAAGACGAAGTTTTTACTTTGGAAGGTTTTTTTGGATTTTTTCTGTTTGAAGAATTATACGTCTTCTAAACTATAGAACATTTTCTTATCAATCCTGAATGAAAATAAATCGACATTTATCCTAAACTGAAATAGTTCTATTAAACTCAAGATGACAGTGACAGTAAATTCTCATGAGTGCAAAACTTTGTTTTCAGTTCAGAGAGATTCGGATTTTTTTAAAAAAATTTGTTCTTTCTAAATTTAATGCTTGTCAACATATTGCTTGTCACAATATACAGTTGTTAACTAAGTTTATCACAGCAACGCCCTTCAATGTACCATCATTTTTCTAATTGCATAGTCAACCTACTGTCCCAATCCCTTAACCTTACTTCTTTTCTTTTTCATAATTTACACATAAAGATAGGCTCATGACTTTTGTGAGCTATTGCTATGGGGAATCACCCGTCGTGCATCATCCGTATACTTTTTTGCCAATTTTGATGAATTGCTTGTGGTTATTCACAATATGGTACTAATAAATTTCAAACATGTTCAACGGAATCGACAAAATCTGATAGTTGGTAACAAACAAAAACAATCGACATATTGCAAAATTTTCTGTGATCAGTAGTTCCCCTGTAATCAAGAAAAGAAGATTGGGAGTGACTTCCCCTTTCAGAATCATTTATGACGTCAATTGCGCAATAATAACTTTGCTAGTTATATAATCGTTGTGAATAACGGCCACAAGACTCGTCCGTTGATTAATTCACTCGGCAAGTAACAATGGAGCTTGTATTTGATGTTTGATGATTCCATTGTCAACTGCGATAACTCTACAGTCACATGTCACAGTTAATAGGATATTCATTGGGTTGTTGCCTGATGTCCGCAAGTAACAGCCATACTCACAATACAGAGGACCAAGTTAATGAGATCAGTTTTACAACCTTCTTATGATATCAGCGAAAAATACGCATGATTGATGCTCGTCAGTATGTCTGGTGGAATTTTTTGTTAAAGCTTATCCATCCAAAATACTAATTCTGCAATTCCATTGTCATAAATCTCATTACATATCTTTCTTTTGTTCACTATTCGCGAAGTTTATGTTTTAAGTATGACTGACATGTCGATATATACATTTAATTTAGTTCGTATTGAACCAGCAACGTGGTTACCTCACCATACAACAAAAATACCACTCATAAAACTTTAATAAACTTATTAATAGCTCGGCGTCCTTCGGACCAGGTGATATAATAACAAAAACTACTGCATATAGATTTTAGCCTCTATCATGCTTGATTGAAGGGCTACAGCGTTTGTTTTAATAAATCACACAGGCTACCAGGAACCAATGTGTTAAAATTTTCAAACTAGTTCCTTTCAAAAAGGAAAAGACCATATGACCTGTATAAAGCATTACCAATCATGTTCATGAGTCAATGCAGTATGGAGCCGTCTGCTTAAGTATGCTTTGTTAACATATGGTACGTGCAATGAGATTTGCGTTTAAAATCAAATACCCAATTTAAAATATTATTTTAAAGTTCTTATCTAGTGAAATGCAACTGTGGTTCGAAACATTTTGTGGAATAAATGGATATAGTTATTTATTTATTGTCTTTGATAAATGATTCGAAAACAGATATATACCTTGTTCGCACCATCGAAACTGCTCCCAAGCTTTTGAATGATGTTAATGTTATTCTGATTGTTGTTGCACTTTAAAGCTATCAAAATGAAGTTTTTATAAATGAAGTTTTTTATACTATTATTATCATCAGCTAATCTATTGAGAACAGTAGCATTACAACAACATGGCATGTATTCAAAATATTGAAGTACACCACATAGATTGATGGCGGATCAAAATGAATGATAGAAACTCAAAAATTATCACAAAATGAGCATCAAACAAAGATTACATTGCCATGGAATAGTTCTAATCTTGGTAACAACTTGTACTATTTTCTATACCTATCCACAACCTCGTCAGGGTCACTGACAACTAGAGGATCGTCGATTTTCTGTATTAAATGCGAATCGGTATTACAGGACAATGATACAGTAACTAAGAGGAAACATATAAATTATGAGAAGCCAACCGATGCTATAAGTAACGTAGACAAATAAAAAACCGTTGGAACCTATTTTCTGTCATGGCAATGGTACAATATTTTGTTGAGGACTTAGATAATTTCCCTGGCTGGAACGTTACTGTGAAATGATTACTGAAAACATGGGCAAACTATCATCAATTACTTGTTATTAGATAAGTAATCATCTGACTGTTTATTACCAAAAATAAGTATTGCACCAACCCCATGATAACGATAATCCAACGGCATTCTTACATTATACAAAATCACACAACATCGGATACAGTACTATATCGTAGACCGTACTACTATTGATAAAAAGTTAATTTTTTTCCAAAATGTTATCAATAACAACTTTGCAATTGCATGCGTTGCAATTGATAAGAGACTTCAAGGTCGTGTTTTGTTTATCATGCATCAATAGGAAAGGAATATTTAATCTCGAGATTAATTTAAGAAATCCCTGAAAGCAATTGTATTGTGGATTTTACATACTGCTCTTATGAAAAATAACAAATCACTTGAAACTCAATGGGAAAGGAATTTCGATGATTGAACAAATCAAACATTTATAAATATTACTTACCATTTTCATATGGCATCTGACCTGTTGTTTGATGTAGTCTATTCGAGGAAGTCTAACATAGACAATTTGTATCTCATTATCTTCCATTTTCATCTATGATAAAGTACCATTTAGGAAATGTTGTCGTCATAATGTAATCGATATCTTACAACGATGAATACTAAAATACAGAATCACTCTGACGGAAATAACGAAAATGAGTCGAAGACTATTACTATTGTTATTATTTATTTGGACCATCAACCGGTAAAAACAGTGATCCAAAGGGAAATAACATGAACCGAAATGAAAGGTAAAAGACAAATGCTAAAAAATCTTAAAGTGTTATATTATCACACTAGATTAAAATGATAGGTCCTAATCTATAATACAGATCAATATGTTTCTTATCAATCTGAACAGTTTTAAAAAGGGTTTCCTAGAATTGTAACGTTACGTCTCGAATAGACAGAATGTCAATGTTTAACGATGAATGGCTCATCACATGCTATCCACCGAGGATTGTCTTTGCCTTTCAACATGTATCAGGAAAGTATTACCCATACGAAGACAAGCAAGGACAACTTTGTCTCGGAGGTTGTCTTTATAGCATGGATACCATTCATAGATGATAGGTTTTGCGGGATGCAATTTATAATCGGTATATTGATTTCATTCTTTCTGTCACTAATCTGTCGGAAATCATTTGAGTCAAATGCACAGAAGTATCCAAACAACCTGCACAATTAGAAGGGTTTGCGTTGATGGAAATTGATAGTATACTTATCTGAATTAAAATTGTTTGCATCAAGTCCTCGAGAGGAGCAATGCACCACCTTATAAATACACAGTTTATTAAATGCTTAAAAACGTTATGTATAAACATTTAACATCACTGCCGAGGTGGTTCACAGAAAAGAAATCATTACTTGTCA
This sequence comes from Ylistrum balloti, assembly GCF_031769215.1. NCBI lineage: Eukaryota > Metazoa > Mollusca > Bivalvia > Pectinida > Pectinidae > Ylistrum > Ylistrum balloti. The sequence continues at coordinate 32,724 of NW_026781875.1, read as the reverse complement.
ATTGGGATGTTTGTTTCTCTGCAGTGTATTCTGTGTTCCATAGTGCTTTATTAGGAAGTCCAGGCATTCATTTTCACATACATATCGTAGGTTTCTGTAAGATATTACAGAAATACTTACCAATTCAATGTTGGTCTGATGTGGCTCATTCTAAGTACAAGAACGATCCAAGTGATCCGAGTAGACAAGAAGTCGGACAGTGATATGAAACGTTTCATTTGTGCTAAATTCCGTTTTATGATATGCTTATGTGGTGGTATGTCCTTAAAAACGAAGGGCTTACCCACATCAGGTGAATCAATCAAACGAAGGACCTACCCAAATAAGGCGAACCAATCAAACGAGGCACAAGTGAAGTATTTAAGTACCTTATAATACAATGCAGGAGATGTGATTGTTTGGCTCCCCTGTATCTGATACATTATTTTTATTGATATGTTATATTCACTTGTGTCTTCGAGATATCAGGTAGATACTACTGGATGAAATGTCCTTCAAAGGTTTCCCGTAACCTGTATATCAATCAATGAATAATTAGATATATAATTTGTTGCGAGTTATGGATTAATATACAGTTAATTAATGGCAATTTGTGTACTGATCAATTGATCAATTCCAATACAACTGGTCAAATGATGTAACATATCAACGTCGATACGTTGACATGTCAGGAAGTTAGGAGTCGCTAAAAGGGGAAAACAGTTTCTGATTCGTCGAAACGCCTTCGTATGCTGGAAAAATGCCATAGAAACATTTTGAAACACATTGGTGCCATTTTCCAAAATGTCCGATATTTTGGAATTGTTGCAATCAATTTTCATGACAAAATATTATAAAACAACTGCATCTAACATTGTGATTTGTTTACTGAATTAAAAGAAACTGCAAGAGAATATCATGACACATATGCAAAAGTGCATGCAATTGTCATGCCAGTGAAGTGTTTGACAAGGGAATAATGGTACTCTTTTAGAGAAATTCAAGGTTAAAATTAACAACAAACAGTTATCTGGATATATAAGCTTGCTAAATATTATCAAATGCAAAAAATAAGACAGACGAAAAATAAAAACTTGGGACACGAGGGAGATAAATGAACTCGATTTATCTGTTAGTTGGTAAAAAAGTGTTGTTTCCATTACGGTAAGCAGATGTTGATTGCCATTATATATTCATATACATATATTGAGGGATATGTTTATCTTTATTTTTTTTCTGTTAACTTTTCTTAAAAATCAAACTAAAATATATTGATTACATATGTATTTATATTAAGATATGCTTAAATAAATCTTTAAGCAAATACATCACTAACTATCTTTTTATGTTTAAAATGTTTTCTTAAGTACAATAGCTTTTCATTAATTTTCAATAAAGTGATTTGATTCATCTTTAGAAAATTTAATGCAATTGATGAAGTAGATACTGTTGGCGTACAGCAGAACTGAATGTTTTGAACAAATGTATCCTTGTTGAAATTCGAGGAAATAATTATTTGCTAGATCGACATACTTAGTAATGCAGCGAAACGGAAATGGATCCATATTGATAAGACTATGTGTCAGCAATTAATACTTCACATTCACCAGTTTAATACAACGAATAATTTTAATATATCATTCATATGTCATTTTAATCGATATAATTTAAATATCTATACACAATGAATCTAGGTCTGATTTTAGACTACATTTTTTCTGCAATGTAACATCCATTCAATTTACATTGATCAACATCATAATATACATCATGTCTGAAATGCTTTCATATATGATTGAAGATGGAATTAATTAAATCATAACGCCATCTAAATTAAATCTCTATATACATCAGATATACAGAGTGTTGAAATTTTGACATCAACTAATAAACAATTAATAATATGGTGTCTTGTCTTCTCATCCATGATTTAATTGTTATATATATTTTTTTTCATATCAAATACCGAAATATTGCGAGGGTGCAAGGTATATGAAGACTTATAATTACATCAATAGTTGGGTAGATTTCAACCAAATTTGGTCAGAAGTATCCTTGGAGGAGGATAAACGAAGCTGAGAAAGGGGATGTCCAAAAGAGAAAATTTTCAAAGGGAAATTAGAGTAATCCTTAAAATATTTCTTCTGCAGGAATAACCTTATTCTGTCAGAATTTTTCAAAACATCCTTTGGAGAAGGAATATTCAGAGATAATGTGACATCTTGGAACGATAGAAATTCCTCCCTCGCTCTTGAATTCACCTGAAAATGACTTTTTACTTTATGAAATGGTTAAATGATTAAATCTTACAATGATAGCTGTACCTTTCAATCATATTTATCGAAGTTGTAGTTAAAAGTATAAAACATCTAAATACTGATAATAATATTAAGGTTGTCACGGCCATGGAAACACAAGATGGAACCTATGGATGCCGGCTACACTGCAAAGTCTTAGCAATAGAAATATCAAAAATATTTTATTCGTAATACATGAACTTGCCTTTAACTTTCGTATTGCTTTTTGCTGGATACCTGGACAGCTAGGAATACCAGACAATGTAAAAGCAACTCGTGCCGCAATTGAAGCTTTATCGCTACCGCCATATTTTATAAACTTCATTTTACTTATTTTAAACAATTTATTAAAAAAACGTTTAAACAACTCAGCTGCAAAATGAATGGAATCATTATACCAATAATAAATTGCACTCCGTAAAACATCGGTGACTGGTATCCCTGCTATAGAGACAACCATCGAGAGACGAAGTTGTCCTTACATGTCAGAATGACGAAGTTAATCGCCGGTACATATGATGTGATAAGCCATTCACCGTTAACATTTTTATTGGTTCAATAAATTGCATAATACATTGACACGAGTGTAAGATTGTATTTATCGCATAACCAATTGAAATGGAAAAATCGCAATCAGCTGTTTCTATATAGGTCAAAACCAACGCACAGCAATCATATTTTTATACATCCGTGTTGCAAATAGTACCTTTTTGCAATGGTTGAATAAGAGATTGTTATGTTCCAAAATAATATCGACAAAATAAAGCATTTAAATTCTATTTAATACCAAAATAACTTTTAAAAATCACAAAAAAAAAAAAAAAAAAAACCCCAAAAAAAACGATCTTCTGGAAATTCACTTGATATTGGTAACGTAACGTCACCTCGATTCATCATCACTGGTCAACAGGTTCGGCCTAACTGCTCCAGTTACTGCGAGTCACTTTCACTTTCAATGATAGCTTTTCGGATTCGCTTAGGTGGTTTTTGTGAATCAAAAGTTTTGTTCAACGTATTCTTGTTTGATTGATCCTGTATAAAATTCCCCACCTCGTCTTCTCTGTCTGAAACGAAACGACTTGGTTCAAGGGCAACAGGACCGCCATCCGGAGCGATAGTGTGCTGTTGGGAGAGATCTACCACCTTTTCAATGCTATCGCGCTCAAGCTCAATTTAAAAGTCAATCCCACACAATTCAACATTATAACATACAGCAAACACCCGTGGGATTATCTCCTTCACCACACCAGTCCCCTTCTTATCAATAAAAACTGTGTCGCCAATGTTGATTTGATCAGCCATATTTTATTACAGTTTATTGTCGTAGTACGCGCGCGGGCGTATGAATACGTTCTCACGGTTTTGACCAATCAGCAGACCCCAAACCTTTATTACACGTGTATTACCATTGTTATGACGTGGGCGTATTGTAAGTACATTTTAGGTGTGGTATGTATTTTTGGAGGAAGAGGGCTTGATATAAGTTGACACATTGAAATATATTTTGACGAGATTCGTCTAATCATTGTCCTTTCTCAAAATCCATAACATCTTTACCTCTTGTCTCAATGTTATCAAAACCGTGACTGCTTGTTTTGCATATATGAATTTAAATATGGTATTATCAACATTTTCATGTTTAGTTTTCGTAAAAATGAAGAAATGTTATAGTAACATTAACCAAGCAAACTGTGACTGCTTTGGTTTGAAAAGGGCGCTATATTTCTGTTTACTTACTTAAGGATACTTAGGATATCTTTCTGGAGCAGGCCTATAAGGCCTCTATACCAGACTATTCAGGTTCATCTAGTTGATGGGTCACCACTTCCGATTGTTGCTTTGTAATTGTCATACAGTACTTCCTGGTGTTTCCAATATCTATCTAGCCTATTTTTGAAGCAGTTTTTTGTAGGAGCTGTGACAATTTCCCCCGGTAAAGAGTTCCAAATGTTTATGTTCCTGTTTGTAAAATAGTGTTTCCTACTTGCTGTGGTGTTTCTTTCTGGATATATCTTTAACGAGTTTCCTCTTGTTGGCTGTCTGTATTCTGTATTTCTCCAGAGGGTGATCATATTGCTGGCTTTTCTGTCATAATGCTCATGAATAATTTTATAAATTTCAATGAGATCTCCTCTATATCTTCTGTATGATAATGTTGGTAATTTTAGTTTCCTAAGGCGCTCAGGGTAGGAAAGATTCTTGAATCCAGTTATTTGCTTTGTTGCTCTTCTTTGTACTCCTTCAATCATTTCTATGGATTTTAATTTGGATGGGTACCACACTGGACTGGCAAAGTCAAGGTGTGTTCTGACTAGGCTTTTGTATAGTGGTATGACATTCTTTTCATTTAGATATTGGAAGCTTCTTCTAATTAGAGCGAACATTGAATTAGCTTTCTGGATTTTTTCACAGATGTGTTCTAGAAATTTCAGTTGTGGGTCTATTGTAACTCCGATATCTTTCTCTTTCCCTGCCGTTTCTAACGTTTTCCCCTTAAGTTGGTATTTGCACTGATAATCATCTCGATATTTTCCAATGTGTAGGTGCTTACATTTGTCTGGGTGGAACTTTAATAGCCAATCTTCACTCCAGTCTGACATTTTTTCTAGGTCAGCCTGCAATATTCTTTGGTCGTTTTCTTCCTTCACTACTCTAAAAATCTTGGTGTCATCTGCAAACAAGTAGATGTCCAAGTCGACCAAGCTTGGTAGGTCGTTTATAAAAATCGCAAAGAGTAGCGGCCCCAACACAGATCCCTGCGGAATTCCTGACGATACCTCGGTCCAATATGAGCTAGATTTGTTGACTTTCACATTCTGTCTTCTATCTGATAGAAAATTGTTTGTCCAGTTGATCAGTTCCTCGGTTATACCATATGATGAAAATTTACTTATCGGTCTCTGATGTGGTACCGTATCAAAGACCTCCTGATAGTCCATGTATACAACCGCACACCCCTCTTCCATTGCCTTCGGCCATTTATCCAGTACCTCTAACAACTGTAATATAGTAGATCTGCCTGAGATAAATCCATACTGCTTGTTTGTAAAGAGATTGTTTTGTAACATGAATTCTATAATATGATCTCTCACAATTGATTCCATCACTTTACACACTACTGATGTCAAACTAACTGGCCTATAGTTGCTTGCACATCCTCTGTCGCCTTTCGTAAAAATAGCACTAATCTGCGCTTGTTTCCATTCATTTGGTAACTTTTGAGATCTTAAGGAAGCATTGAAGATTATTTGTAATGGTACACAGATTGTTCTTGCTGTTTCTCTTAAAAATCTAGGATGGATTCCGTCCATGCCTGGTGATTTGTTTATCCTGAGTTTTTCAAGTTTCTTTTTGATCTGTTCTCTTGTTATATTCAGATCTCCCATTTCTTTAACAATGCCTTTTTTTTGGGATAGATGGTATGGCTCCAGTTTTCTCCTTCACAAACACACTATGGAAGAATCCTGAAAGTATATTTGTCTTTTCCTCATCTGTATCAGCTTTTTTGTGATTTTACATCTTTAGGGTATTTGTAGAGTTCCCCTATCCCTGTCCTTGTTTTAGATTTAGATTTAATGTAATTCCAGATTGCCTTTGGGTTGTTTTTCGCTTGTTGTGCCAGATTTTTTTCATACTCATTCCTAATCTGTCTGGTTTTTTTCCTCACTTTGTTCCTTGCCTCTCTATATTCTTGCTGCCTCTTTTTATCCTTGTTTTTCATTGCTTTTCTAGCCATATAATTCTTGTCTTTAATAAGGTCCCTCGTTGTCTTATCTAGTGGAAAGTTATATTGATTCTGTTTGCCGTTCGTGGTTTTTTGGGGGATATATTTTTCCTCAATATCATTTAATTTGTCTCTGAATTTATTCCACATCTTGTTTACATCTAACTCACCTCCAATCACCTCATTCCAGTTTACACCTTCCAAGTTGTTGTTGATTTCTGTGTAATTTCCCTTGTACATTTTTTTTATCCTTTCCATATTTGTTAATTGTGCACAGCAATTCAACTCAAATAGAAGCACCGAGTGGTCACATTTACCTATTGGACTCTGGTAATAGACATGCGATACTATATCCTCTTCGTTTGTAATTATCAGAACTAGTATGTTTGGGTTATCAGTTCCTCTAAATCTTGTTGGCTGGTTAACAGTTTGGAATAGACAGTTATTCATTATGCAATCAATGAACTGGTATTCTATATTCTTGGTAGACTGATTTTGTAGTGCAGTTTTCCCAATTGATATTTGGTAGATTAAATTCATTCAATTTATTATGAAGCTGATCTGCGTTTGTATAAAAACATTTTAAATTGTTAACATTTTCAAACATATTTACACTATTTACAATGTTTTAGGGACACCTTTTAGTTTTTGTTTCCTTGTTTTTTCACTTTCACTACTTTCAGTGCCCATGGAGGGCCCCTGACCATGAATTTGAATTCCCCCGACGATGCTTCTTCCCTTCTTTTTGCTTCTTCTCTCAGCTTTTTCTCCTGCTCCCTCTCGTTTTTTTGTCATGTCGTTAGCAATCCTCACTGGTTTATACTCCTCTACTGCATATAAGAATTTAATGTTCTTGAATAAATCACTTTTAAGTTCATTGCTGGTAAGTGATACAAGAATCGACATTTTCCTTTGTTATATTGCATGCTTTCAAGGTGTCAGTTGCTAGTTCCTTATCCCTCTTTTTCCTCTCCTCACTGTTATTCGGTTGAACCTCTTGTATACCATAGATGACTATATTGTTTTCTCTTGCTATCCTCTCATTTACTTCAGACAGTACACATTCCATATTTACTTCACATTCTTTTGTTTCAGTTGACTCTTCTTTACCATGATGATGCCCAATATTCGTTGCCTGATTCAGCTCCTTGCGTACTATTTCCTTCACCTTTCCCTCATCTACTTTGAGTTCAATTTTCTCCTCCAAACTAGTAATCCTTTGTTCATATGCCTGCATTATTGCCTGGCATCTTTCTTCAATCTTGCGATCTGTGATAATGTTCTTTTCAACTTGCTTCCGACAGTCGCCATAAAAAAACCACATGGAGTCAGAGCTCTGGAGAAACTTATACTCCTCGTCTGACTTGTTTAGACACTTAATACAGAAGTGTTGCACACAACGCTGGCATTCTAGCATTTTTGTTTCTGGGTCGCTGAATACCTTTGTACAAGTGACACATTTCCAAGCCTGGTTTGTTTCATCATCACTATTCCATGCTACATTGAAAGGGGATGCATTTGGGGATGGTGCTCTTGAGTTTGATCTAGAACCTCCTTTCGATCCCGTACCGGCTCTCAGTTTTCTTTTTTTCTGTTCGCCGATCGTAGTTCCGCCATCTTGTTTATGCCTACTTGCCATGGTTTCCAATACAGCCTATTGAAAATACACTTAATACAAAATGTATAGCCTATATTTTAGGAATATAAGACCGAATGACTTGTTATTCAAACCTTGCTGCCTTCATTAATATATAGAATCATCCGCATATGTCTTTTGGAAGTAAATATCAACATTTGATGTCAGAGCTCCGATTTTTTGCGTCTGTACCGGTCGACCGGAAGTGACGTATTCTTGTCTTAAATGCCTGTATTGGTCTTAAATGCCTATTTGTAAACGTACGACTACAGAGGCTACCAAAAGCAAATATAAACTATTGTATTTGCTTCTTTGGCCAATTTGAAATTCCACTTTTGTCTCAACATTTTACTTTTAATTTTACTCTTTCGGTGCAAACAACATCGATCAACATTAAGATACTAAGGTTTGAGAGGATTGATGTTACTTGTATGTTCCATTGAAGGAGATGAATTATTACTCTGATAAATTTCAAATGTAAAATTATGCATATGAAGGCTTCGTCAGTTATACTGTCTTGTCTAAATTGCAAATTTCTTTTTTTAAATTATTCAATGTCTATTATTCATGGAATCATGTAATGGTGAAACAGCTGTTCGAAGTACTTTCATTCCCATATTTGGTTATACATTATTTATATTGAAATGAATATTACATTTGCGTGTCTTTTTGTACAATATTTGGGATTATATCTAGCTGTCGTACTGAACTACATGTCCTCCTTTACATCAATAATCATTGTTCTCTCCTTTTGATGTTCCTGGTATAAATTACATTCACCAAAAAAGGTATGGGATATGATTAAACGAATCAGCGGTAAAACCGTCCACTTTGTGGATAAAATGTTTCTATGTAACTCCAGAGGCTACAATAGCACATACAGTATGTTGTATTTGCTTCTATGGCAATTTTTAAACCCAACTTTTGTCTCATAATTTTGATTGAATATTACTCTTTCGGTGCAAACAACATCGACCAGCATTAAGATACTATGGTTCCAGATATTAAAGGAAATTATTATCGCGATAGATTATAAATATGCAATTATGCATACAAAAGTCGCATCTATTAAACTGTGTTGTCGACATTGCATATCTCGTTTTTAAATTATTCATTATTGACCATTCATTGAATCAATGCCTAGTAATGTAATGGTGAAACCGCTGTTTGAAGTTGTCTCTTCCCTTATTTGGGTATACGTAATTTATATTGAAATGAATATTTCACTTGTGTGTCTTTTGTACAATATTTTGAGAAGCATTTTGCTCTCGGACTTAACGTCATGCACCCGAAATTTACAGAGAGCTCTATACCACATTTCATTTCATTTTTGTGTGTTAAATTATTTGACAAAGGTGGAAAAATCCGTTTGTTTATATCCACCTTGAATGCATTAACATGGGCGATTTTCAGGGCTGGAACTTGCAAATCGTACGAGGCAATTCTGTATACTAATCGCATATTACGGAGGTGGCCTAGTTGCCATGATAACCAGATAATGTTTTACACGTTTTCAACGTTAAGGAAACAATCGCCAAGAAACACCTCAAAGAACTGTCCAACCGATGTCTTTCAAACTTTGTACAATTCTAATGCTCATGTGTGTTATATCAGTATCAATACTCTGACTATTTTATTTTCCATGTTTTCTCTGTCACAAGGGATCGGGATATGAAGATCACTGTAGGTTTTGTTTATGCTTTTCATTTATTTGTACGCGCGCTGAAAATAAAACAAGAAGGGATAGACTTATTCAAACCCACACCTTGACTATCGGTATATCCGTTTTGGCTTCCCCTTACATCTAGTGATATGCAGTGATTAGTCAATATGTAGTTTCCTACCCGTTGACAATACAATTTGGTATTTTCATTTTCCTATCATGCACAGATCAGTTATGGCATTTACAAAGACCACAATGAAAGGTGGAAATGAGCCCTATTGTTCATTTGACCAAAATACACAGAACTTGTAAATGTTCTTCACAAAATATCAAATGGCAAACAATAAACGTTAATAATCAAACATTCTTTTATAAGTGATTGCCAAATGCTATTAGATATATGAGAGAATACTATCCAAATCTTCCTCAACTAGCCGTGACCCTTGGCTCCTACTGGTCACTATACGCCCTATATATTAATTACCATTGTCCTGCCACGTTTGATGATCATAGCATAATTTAAATCTCAAAATTCAAATGACTCTGTAACAGGACGATATTCACTATCAGTTCTTAAAATATCATAAGAGAAACGTTTTGATATTTTGATTATATTTTTAGATTTTTAAGTCATGGGAAAAGTCAACAATGATTCCTACCCCAAAACACGGTAAACAAAACGACAGGTACGTGAAGGTACCGCACAAATTTGTAAATTCATGAGCGAGTTCGGAATTTCTATCGTTCCGAATTACTGAATTTGGTCAAAATCAAAATTTGCATTTTGTACAAAAAGTAGAAACCCGAATACCAAAGGGTGGAATGATCTTTAGTAGGTTTTGAAACAATGTTTTATATATTGGAACAACACGAGTGAGAAAGCAGGATTTCATTTTAGCTGAATGGTGTACTGCAATTTATTTTCACGGCTATATAGTGATGGTTCGTTAGCATCTACATAGAAGCTTGATGTAGGTGTGGTAATAAAAGCTGTCAGAGAGAGCCCTGGTGAAGAACAGTGTCTGATAATTTGAGATATGAAGGTCTAGCAGATCCATTCACAATGAAATCGTAGTCTAATTTTGATCTAATAGGAGCTCTATAAAGTCTAAGCAAATTTTTTCTATCAGCACTCCAACCAGTACGATATTGTGGAGATCTTTCATTATGGCGAATTTCCACGTTTTGTCATAAGCCTTTTCTAATTCGGTTCATTAGAAAAACCTTGCGCACAAAGGTTACTAGTCTAACCAAATGATCGTTGGTACATCGCTGAGATCGAATTCCGCTTTGTAGAAGTGATATTATGCGATTGGATTCTAGATACCAAATTAATCTTGAATTTATCATCTGCTCTAGAGTTTTACAAACGGAACTCTTCAGTGATATTAGGCGGTACCTGGAGGGGTCTGTCATGCCCTGTGCTTGGATAGGAATCACAGTTGCCATTTTCCATGACTTTGGGACATTTCCCGATTAAAAATATAATTAAAAATAACAGGAAGTTTTTTTTATAATGATACGATGGTAGATGTTTCAGGAACTGATTGTTAATATCATCAGGTTCTGTTGCAGCGTCGTGTGATTTTATTCGATTCTCGAAGTTCTAACATTGAGAAAGATTAATTGTAAGTTTCACTGTTTTTGGGAGAGAATTTCAATTTAGTGTTTTCTCGCTTGGTCTTAATATTTTAGATTCATGCTTGTTTAACGTTTCCTACAAAACATTGTTATCTTTGAACATAAATATTACATTTCTTTTATGCTTTAAGTCTAGCTTTCCTTTTTAAAATAGAATCGTTTGTTGTGTATTAAGAAAAGTCTATCGCATTTACATATCCAAGCTGGTTCGATATCGCAGTGCTGCTTTCCTGTATCACAATTTTCGCAATTTACCCACTCATAATAATAAAGACTATGACGATATTTTGCGGTCGTCAAGAAGATATATCTATTTATTTATATGATATAAACATAATTGGTACTTGTTAGGTTTCCTGGTGTATCCGTTGTTTTTTTTTACATCGTTCTGGTTTGAGAAGGTGATACTACTACCAGAATTAATAAAGCTTTACATGAACGTGATACAGTAGATGGCGCTTTCTCTTTTGGGGAGCCTGGTCTTTTTCATTCTATTGTTTTCCAGGCACATCCGTTCATATTTTGACCTAATTTGATCGAACAGAAGTTTGAATAAGGATTATTTTAACATGTTAGTTTTTTTTTCGTTATGTCAACAGAGGAAAGCGGGGCGATCTGTTGAGGATTCCTACAGATATTACTCGGACTTCGGTCAATGTAATCTATAACCAATATTTCGCTATTAAGTCACCACTGATCTGGTCCTGTATATGAATTAATTTTGGCAGTGTTGTGTAGCGCAGAAAACAATTTTTAACAGCTCTGTAACAGGAGGAATGGAAACAATATACCAGTAATAAATTGCACTCCGTAAAGCCTATTATCGGTGAATAGTTTCCATGTTATAGACAACCACCGAGACGCAGTTGTCCTTGCCCGTCTTCAGATGGGTCATACATGTTGAAAGGCGAAGATAATCCTCGGTGCATTGGACGTAATGAGCCATTCACCGTTAAACATTATTATTTTTCTGCATTAACCTTCTGTCTACTCGAGAATGTTTTCATCCTAATGTTACATCTCTAAAAATCCTTTGTGAAATTGTTGAGATTTGTAAAAATGCACATTAACTGAAAGATGTCGGTTTATTTAATAGACTATGACGTACCATTCCAATATTTTGTGTTAATATAACCATTTAAGATTTTTAACAATTGTCTTTTACCTTTTGGTTTGTTTGATTTTAATTCCCTTTGGGTCGCTGTTTGTTTTACAGGCTGATGACCCTAATGAATGTTTATGTGTTGACAGGCATTTAAGAATGTAATAATTATAATTAGCGCAGAAATAACAATTCTCTCGACTGTAATATGGCATAAAGACAGCTCATAAAACAATTCATTGTTCTATTAACCTGTGTATTCCATACAACCTTTAACAAAATTAAAATTACAACTACATTTCGATCAGTTTCTTTTTAATTACATGTATGTATCATCAAATAGTCGATTCGTTTATCACTTTTTGCTTACAGTTTACGTACAGTCACATTGACCATAGTTGTATCTTCTAACACGTTAAGATTTTATATCAGCGATGCAATTTTTCGTCATTCCACTGTAAAATATATTTTAATTATTCCATTATCAATCACGCATCAAAACCTCTTTACAGCATGCATAACGAAACTTTCACTGCAAGTCTAAGGCTTGACCTTTTCGCACGTATCCATTTTTTTAGAACTAAATGTTAATATAGTAAAGCCATTTGTTTCGTATATGTTTTCAATGACGTCACGTGACAATGATGCACAAATAAATCTGTAATTTCCAACATCATAATGGGTGTTGTCAAAAAGTCCCAAAACGACTAAATGACCTCCAATTTTCAACAGCGAAGCCACGTTCTGTACAACCTCACAGTATTCTTCCTTTGACTGCGAAGCTGACTCGAAACAGAGACTGGATATTATAACATCAAAGTTTCCATGTCCATCTTCCTTTGGAAGTGGATGTCTCGATCTAACGTCGATTGGTAGAATTTCTTGGATTTTCCCTTTCAGAGTTTGTTGTCTGTCCTCTGCTGAATGCCTAAAAGGAGATTTTATTTGCACAAATAATTACACAGTCATTCCTGATACATGTGGGTATTTTTTGTTATCTCATCTGTTTTAAATATAGCCGAATAGTCATTTGTTATAACACTAAGTTGACACAATGATAAGCAGGGATAAGGCTGACATTCCAGACAATTGACATAACATGAAAATTAAAAGAGATAAATACATAATAACTCCAACAGAAAAAAGGATTATCGGCAAAACCAGGGATAATTCATGACTACATTCTCTTACCAAGTCCGTTACGGATCAACACTTTCCATGTAACCGGAGTAACCACAAAGTTTGGCGTTTTTCAGACAATGACTAATGTGAGTACTCATTCTCTTTACTCGGAACAACGGGGAAGTGGTCGGACAACACGTATGGAAAGTCATCACGTATTTCACATGTTCTAATTTCCAAAATTAGTGATTTTTGTACGTTATTGTCGATTCTATAGAAAATCCAAAATTAAGATCTCCCCATATAATTGAACGAGTATTCTCACTTACTTCAGCATACACGTTAAACAGTCCATACACTGTTTCCCTACTGGTATGAAAAGCGACGTTAGTCGAAGGCGGTGAAATCCTATTTTTTATATAACTGTAAATTTAGATACCAGATGACATCAGTTTTTATCTTCACCGAATATATAATTCCAGTTCTAATAAAAAGGATAATTATGCATATTCACTTACCTTACATTTTCCTTCTTTAAAATGTAATCTGTCAGTTCTACTTCTAGCAGTTTTTCACCCCTCCACCATTTTCGCAGTGTAGCTCTGTTTTGTTCGTTGATGTCGCTCAAATATATCCTCTCCACATGACTAGATGCACTAATCAAAGTGCGAATCGTCGGTCCTGTTCCTATGTCAAGTAGCGTTTGACCTTTGATGCAACCTTATGAAATGAATTCGAACAGGAATGGATACAAAACTGTGTGTTCTATTTTTTTTCCACGGGAAGCAATGAACAAAAAAGCGGTGTAAATGTGAAAGCAGTATAGCGTTTCAATGACTTATTTTAGATATAATCCTAAATTGTTAGACAGGAAGGTATTGAACTGGTACCTTATAAGCAATATAAACTAATCGATTAAATAAGACTGTCTATAACAAAATAAATATTGACTTTCTGCTGGATTAATTTGAATTAAAGTCTGATTTGTCACAGTACATATTATGATCGGTTATATATCATACCGTGTTGAGGTTACGATTTTCTAGCTTAGTATCTTAATAAATGCCATAGAGTAGTAATATAATTCAATAAAACGCTCTGTACAACTGAATGTTCAGGTGAAGTAAACGCTTGAGAGGGAGGAATACCTTCATCATTATATCCGATACACAAAACAGGTTTGACAAAAATGAGACGTACGCTGGAGGGCTTAAATGGAAATCAATATAATTTAATATTGCCTGACGTTGAATATGGAAATATCACATATCAATACCAACCCGAATGAAATAATTCGTGCAAGGCGTCAACGTTAAATAGAAAAATGTTCCTTTCCTCTTTGTTTTCGGTAGCATTCCAATCACGGGTTTCCATATAACAATTTGGGTCAAAGTTGTCATAATCACAGGTGTTTACAAGGGATGTCATAGATGAGGTATGTTACAACTGGGATATGTCATATACGTCTAATCTGAAACACCAGATAAAACACAAAAATAAATTAACAACATTAAATGACCTTATACTGTGTTCAAGGTATGTGCTATGTTTGCAATTTACTGCACATGCGTAATGCCTGCACTGGTCCATAAAGGTACTATATTGTTTTAGTTTTTCAGTTGGAGGCTAAGTGAGGTGCGGCGCCAGTCCAACCGGCGTCAATAATTCCTTTGAAGTAAGCAGGTTCCTTGGATAAATTTCATCAAAGTATGCGAACAAAAATGATCTTTTCCAACATTTAAGAACATAGGGGTCCAATGTCGTCCGACATTATTTTACTTTCTTTCCTGTCCTATCTACGTGTTTTGGAATATCAGTCGTTGTCGTCCTTGATGAATTTCCTCACAGTGGAACGGTTGTGAAATTATATAGATACAGAGACTTGTGAAACTTGAGTTAACTTGAACTTTTCCTTGCCAAGATATAACATGTAGCCGTTTTTACCTGAAAGCATTCATAATTTGATCACGGCCCTGAAATTTGATACCAAACATTAAATGTGGATTCAGCGACATTACTTTTTAAAACATGGAAATTGCAGAAAAACAGAAACATGTCATGTAATCAGGAGTTGAATTTTCCCTCTTGATATATTTCAATTTCGTCTTATTTTAAGTCTTATCATCAAACGCATACAGATATCTTGTTTCATCTGTGTTATATTCAGACCAAATACGATTCGTTAGTATACAATGTCACTTGTACACGTACAATGAACATCTCAGTCCCCAGCAGGGTAACATATATTTATCTCTGAAGCTCCCGTGATCGTGGTTTAGATAACTTGATGGGTCAGTAGTAAATGTGTGTGTTCAATTTGTTTTCAAATATTCTCAAAGGGCAACAGGAACATATAATAATTTTGAAGACTGGTCGGAAAGGTCGCTACACCGCCAACACGAAGCCATACTTACCATATCGGTCTGACTTATTACATGAATGGGCTTAAACAGAAGATATGCTACATACACCCATAGATCATGTTGTATGCACAATGATGAATTTGAATATCTCAGTTCTTACTGAATCATATATATAAATCCTAATTCAGAACATAGTAATGTAACGGCCGTTTTCAAAAGATGTTATTCGGAATCAAACGCTCACATCTACAATCAGGATGAAAACCTGTTCGGACATGTAAATTACAAGTTTACACATTGTCAAAGTTATCGATGGACATGTGGTATGTAATTTATACGTTTAACAGTATACCAGTATTGATATGTGAATCGCTATAATTTCGTCATTTCCTCGCAAAGTAACTATGTACTAAATGTTCTCTGGATCATGTATTAAAACAAGAAACATCTGTAAAGCATGGCGTCCAGAGAACTTCTCTAGGTACCTTGTCTCTACGACACAGCAACGGGAAATATATGAGAATTCCACAAAGATGTCATTCTATAATCTTACGGGATTGTACTAATGAACTACAAGTAATATTAATCCAGCCAAAGTCACAGTAGGTACCCAATAAACATGATGAGTAACTTACCTACACAATTGATACCGCTAACGATCCGTCGACCAGAACGACTTTACATGATATACTAGTAAGGGCAGGCTTACGCTTCTTTAAAAATATTAGCTTACCTTTACAGCTGCAGCGAATAGAATTTATCGATTTACCGTGATTATACCGTCGTCAATGTATGCTTAATTCTTACACCAATCACACTTTAATCAGGGACGATAATTCCTAGTGAAACAATCAGCGGTCCAAAAGGGGAAAAAAATCAAACAAACTAAAAAATAAAAGACAAATGCTAAAAATCTGAAATGGTTATATTATGACAAAATCAATAATGGTAAATCATAGTCTATAATATACACCAATATCTTTCAGATAACACAGTGATTTATAAATCTCAACAGGTTCAGTAACATTAAGATAGAAAAAAATTATCGAGAAGGTCGATTCAGTCCAATAAAAATGTTTAGTGGTGATGTTTTAACCCATATACACCGAGGATTATCTTCGTCTTTAAACATATATGGATTTGTAGGCATCTGTAGCCCTTCTGAAGACGGGCCAGGACAGCTTCCTTTTTACAGAATGCAATGTTGTTATCGGTCTATTGATGCCATTCCTTCTGCCACTGAACTGTTAAATCGGATTTTTACTATAATTTTAACCGCCGCAAATGTTCCAATTACACCATAACAACGACGTAAATTTCAAAACCAGAATATCTCCTACAGATAAAACCGTTCACGTGTAAAGGAGTTTTTGTAAAAGTTCCTACGGACCGATAGTCGACAAAGCTGGTGCTTCTTTATGTAAAAACATAATAAGGTGAATTAATTGAATGCTGATCATTGGAGAGGGTCACCGTAATTTAGAAAACTGAAAGTATATCGTCCCCTATGGACCAAAGCGTGAGGTATGTCATGGGGAATTTTAGAATAAAGCTTTACAATTCCTCTCCACTTATATACTCAATACGTGCATATATTTCACTGACGTATAAAATACACATTTTCAATCTGAGTCAAATTTTACCTGAAAAACACGAAGGGATATATATATAAATGTAGGTAAGGTGAAGATTAAGAACAAAGGAATAAAGCCTTGCACATCTCCTTCCTACGCAGGATGAAATTTCAAAGAAATATGGTGTCAAAAATAATTGGAGGACAATGATAATAGTTATCGATGAATATATAAATCAAATCCATCCGTCAGAGAAAATTTTAAAGTATTTTATTCTCTCGTTTCCCTCTTCTCTAACAACAAATGTTTCTACATTCAATGGCTAAAAGTCCCGCCAGGAGGTAGTTAGGGAATTGGACTCCAAAATTTCTCTCAGACAAATCATCATAAGGAAATTAGGCCAGACAAATGGGGGAGGACAATGATGATTATGTAAAAGGACGATATAGAGACCAGTAGGAGCGCTCTGTAAATTACGGGTACATGTAGTTCAGTCCGACAGCACAATGTATTCCCGATATATTGTACAAAAGACGCAAATGTAATAGTTCAATATAAATAATGTATAACCAGATAAGGGAATTAACAACTTCGAACAGCTGTTACATCATTACATGACTAGTCTTGGATTCCATGAATGATAAATATTGAATAATTCCAAAAGAGATATACCATGACGGCAAAGCATTTAAACAGATGAAGATTTGAAATGCATAATTTTACATACAGAATTTATAAGATCAGTAATTTCCTTCAATAGCACATACATGTAACACCAATCCTCTCGAACATTAGAATCTTAGTATTAGTATGTTAGTCGATATTGTTTGCACAAATAGGCATTTAAGACCAAACATGTACAAGTGCAAATATATAGCGCCCCTTTTGTGCCAAAAATGATAAAAAAGTATTTTTTAAGGGAAAATTCTACAAAAATATTTCTTCATATTTTAAAGAAAGCGTAACACGAACTTTATGATAATAACAGCTTATATATCATGCAATGCAAAGCAAGAAGTCACAGTTTTAAATACAATTGGAACAGGAGATAAAAAAATTCAATGATTCTGAGAAAGAACACGTTTGGTTAACATTAAGCAAAAGTCCAATCGTAATTATGTGAAAAAAACCCATTTTCAAACATTATAGAATAGCTTGCCTAAAATAAATAATTAGGAGTCGTAATTAAAACTGATTGACAATACTGTTATGCATCTTTTCAAAGATAAAGAAACATTTAAAGGGGAAAGTTTGTTTTGGATTGACGTTTTGAAAAAGATATATAGACCGCCAAGGATAAGATCTTTCCCTGTGAAGTGATGAGAACAAAACGTGATGACCAAGGACACCACAGCTTGTGAAGAAAAATGAACTGGTATTATGTGCGCTTCAGCAATATGGTAGTTTTGATCGAAACTCTTCATACGCAACACGTCTTCATCAACACCAACGTTCTGCCCATCGGATTGTGAGTTTCTTTTCTGATAATTCTAAAACACTTGACGCACATCCCATATTCGTAATCGTCAGTAAAGTTATTGTCAACCAGTTGTGTTCGTGATTTCTTATGTGTCCAACAGATGTCTTTGCTTTATTGTCTCTCTTAAAGACGATTGTGCAACCAGCACTTACACATATACCGTCTTCGTAAGAAATGTAGGAAGTAATGCCAAAAGAACAATTGATGATATTGGGTTATATAGTGTAATGCTGGGAGATCTGTATAGTAACTATTGATCATAATAATATTTGATCGATAAAATCATTCATGAACATGCCGACATTACTTGTATGCGTGCTAGGGTTTGTTGTATATAAAAAAGGCTTATTCCGACGATCATTTGGCTAGTCTTGAAACCTTTGTGCGTGAGTTATTTTAAAGAAGGAACACTTGGTTGCTGTTTTCTTTCGATTTTGAAAAGGCTTACGACATAGATATGGAAATACGGCATAATAAAAGTTCAGCACGATATAGGTATTAGATGTAATCGACCAAATTTGATTTCCAATCTTCTATCAGATAGAGTATTTCAAATCCGGAATGGAACGACCCATTCCGATGTTCATCAGCAGGAAATGGATGTACCACAAGGTAGCATTCTCTCGTTTACACTTTTTGGACTTAAAATTAACAGTATTGTCAAAACATTACCCCCATCAATGGCGGGAACTCTTTAAGCTTCATTCCATAATATCGATCAAAGCATACGAATGCCATCGAAAGACAACTACAACAATGTTTGAATCAACTACAAATTTTACAATTAAAATAGTTTGTATGCATTTTTGTCTGACTTACCGTTTTAATCTTTTTTGATAATATAACCATTATCAGTTTTTAGCATTTGTCTTTTTACGTTTTAGTTTGTTGTGTCGCCTACAGAGCTGGCGGACACTTAGGGATCACTTTGTCTGTCGTCACGTGTCGTCGTCGTCCGTACGAAAGTTTTCCTGACTTTTTTGGCTTATGCTCTGAGTTATCGAAATGAAATTTAGTATTCTTGTTGCAAGGGTACAGATTAAGTTTGATGCCTGGCTGTCTGTGACCATTCTTGGCTGAGTTATGCCCCTTTGAACGTAGAAAATTCTCTACCGTGACACTTGATGCAAGCGACACATACAGTTCCGAGGAACTCTTGTTTTATGTTATTTCGTGTTTGGATCGTTGTATGCTTGACCGTTGATTGGCCGTAATGACGTTTTATGTTTTGACGTGCCGTTAAGATGGCAATAAACACATATTTTTTACAATTGAAGGATGATTTGAATTACTGATAGTACAAATAATAAAATAAATACAAAGCACAGTAAACATAAATGCGCAACAACTTGATATGATGGGTAATGTAACACAGGGACCTGATATTTTTCACATTATTTTAATTGATTCACCTTACCGAAATGTGTTGTAATTTAAGTACAGCCCTCTTTTAGTGCAAAGTGAGTGACTTGATTGTGTCAGCTTCCTTGAAATATTGTACAATGGATGTCTCAATTATTGTTTTAAACACTGGATCATACTGCTGAAGCTGTTCGTGTTAATTATATATACAACAGTCAAACCTGTTGTAAAATTACTACAAATAGCGAGAAGTCAATAGGAAATCGATATTTTTATATCCGCTTCACACAACGTGATTTCAAGCTCTTAAAAAGCATAATTGAAACAGCGTTCATGGCCATAGCTCCGGAAAGCTGAAATGCGAATGACCATGTCCCTGTAATGTCTCTTATTGCACCTGAAAAGAAAACGAAAACAAGGACATTTACAAAGTTATCGCGAAAGTCCGATATCGCAATATACTTCATTTAAACATTTTATGCATTGTCACGATTAAGTGGCATATATGGGTTTCATCATGTTGCAGGCTGTTTTCTCAAAGTTATATGGATTCAATAATAAAAAATAGGTTCTGCTTACTTGTTGAAATCGGATTTAACAAAAACGCAATGGCAGATGACCAGCAAACAAAGCCCCAGGCACTTGGAAGTCGTTCAAGGTCTGCGAATTCCAACGTGATAACCATCAGTGTTCCATTGAAACCACCGGCAAATAAACCATAACATCCCATGAAAACGCATAGATGAAGTTTTCTACGGAAAAACGAGGTAACAGTGATTCCGAGTCCAAATAGCAAAATCATCATGGTAAACAATCCTTTACGATGCGAAGGAAATATTTCTAAAACAAATCCAAATAAAATTCTTCCAATAAGATCTGTCAGTCCAAAAATAAGAAGTACAAATGCTCCATCTTCGTTCGGTAATCCAATTTCCTTCATGAACTGGGGGACAATATTAAACAGGCTATTATACCCGAACATAGCGAAAAAAACAGTGAGAAGTAAAAGGATGAAATCCAATTTCTTGAACAGTTTCCATTCTAAATCCTTTATTGAACGCCAAATTAGTATTGGAATCGTTGAAAACATCTTGCGTTTTATACCATCATGTTTTGTATTGTTCCCGGTAGCTAGTTCTTGTTGTGCGAGTTTTGTTTGGTTTAGGGGACGTATCAGAAGTGCACATACACATATATTAAACATAACACCTCCATACACAAGTAATGCCCCTTGTAGTCCGTACTCTGTCAAAAGAAATCTAATAAAGTAGGGGAATACCATCCCTCCTAAACCTCCTCCGGCGAGAGATATTCCTGACGCGATTGATCGGTACTTACTGAAATACTTGGAAACAATGACGACAGCTGGTGAAAAGGTTATTCCATATCCCACACCTTAAAAAAGACCACATATTCTGAAATAACTTAATGCTCTTCTCAAGCAAAAACAGATGGATGGAATAAGAAAACACAGTTTGTCTAAACTATTTTACAGCTGTAATAATTCACATAGAGACTTTAGTCCATGTTTTTAAGAGATGGATGATCATGAATGACCGCACCAACACAAACTGATAACATTGCATTGTCTCGTTACTTACTTCAATATCAAAATGACATCATTGCATTGACATTGTTCGGGTTGCATTTTCAAAGAGTCAGAAAAGGAGATGACGGTAGTAGAAGGAAGTGAGCGAGACCATTGAGGGTTAGTAACGGACATTTGGTACGTATGGCATTTTGGCAGAACTCTATAATAGGGCCGAAGAATCATAATTGCAAGCACAACATTTTTCACCGTTCTCGCCGTCAACGTGTTGATCACTACAGAAATCATTCGTAACTTATCTGACATGTTTACGTTTCATGACGAACATCGATATTTTGTGATGCTTTTCTAACGTGTTATTTTGTAAGTAGTAAGGGACATGATTTTTTTCACAAATTATCATCAGACAAGAATGACATGCACGTGCATCTTGTTTCCAAATGGTAATAAATGGTGAAGTCATGTTTTATTGCTGAATTATCCATCGGAAGAAATTAAGAGATTGCATTATTCATAACCGTTCACATCCCTGTGTGTTTGGAATATTTCAACTGTATTCACATCCTGCATTTTACTTCATTGCAAATATTATTACATCGAGCCTCTTGGTCAATTATAAATCGACAGATGGGTTCTTTGTTAGAGTTAGCCTATATCACTTGTTACCTACAGGTCTTTGTATTTATGTCTGGCTATATATCTTACCTGTAATAATTCCGTACGTAAAATAAAACACACCAATTGAAGTCGCAAACGATGATAATACCAACCCTGCACCAATCATTAATCCTCCCCAAAATATCAGCGTTCGGTGGGAATATCTTCTAGTTAACGCGGCACTTACAGGACCTGAATTAAAATGAACTCGTTTATATTAGAACTATTTTTTGAATATGTAATGATATAGAAAATGTTTGAAATGATCTGAAGATTCCTTTAACAAGATAATACTTACCGAGAAACTGTTGTAAAAATCCTGCTAAGGACTGAGATATGGATAAAGCGTTGTTAGAGACTTGAAACTTTGTGGATAATTCGACGTGGAGAATACCGAAAGACTTCAAGCTACCAATTAAAAACATCGATGTAAAAAATACACCTGAAATGAAAAATAGATTGTTCATTTTTTGTCGACTTTGACAATGCAATCTTACAACAAATGAGGTCAGATTAATCAATGGCATGATCTGAATTTTTTGAAAGGCTAGATTAGTGTAGAGTATAAGTAAATCATCTGTGCTAGAGACATCGGTGTAGAGAAGTGTAAAGGGAATTGTAAATTTCTTCTTGTGTGCTTAAATAAACTTACAAGAAAATCATATATCAGAGCTATTATTACCAGGCCTTTGTCTATAAATGACCCCACGTCTTATTTGGTAAGAAGTAGTGATGCATAGGGATAAATAGAAACGAATAATATGGCTTCAACGCCAGATTAGGGATATACCCTAGGGCTATGTAGTTGTATCCGTCGAGTCTGTTCATATGCCTAACACCACTTCCAGCAACGTTTGTACTCAGACTAGCCAAATTGACTTGGTCAAACCCATTGGATTAAAAATGACAATGACATACTCTGATATTTATGTATATGCATGTTTATTCCCTGATGAGATTTTAACAAGAATTGATTTTGTTTGTAAAATGCCATAGTGTTGTACCAGTATTTGATAGTAATTAAGAAATACCTAACTATTCGTCAATTAATTTTCATAAATCTTTTTCGTTCATTGTCTACATTATTATATGGTAGTTTGGTTAAGGGCTTTACACAAGAGTATCGACTCGCGTTGTGTTCCAAGTCAAACAGGTAACACCCAGGTATGAACATACATTGCTACACCAGGTTCATTGTGACAATATCACAGAGTGAAATGACCACCAGAAAAGTAGTTTAACAATTTAATATGGATTACAATGAATTAAGATATATACAGCTATCTGGTATAGGCATAAGCCCTTTAGACGGACAATCATAGATGGGACCAAGCGGAACACTTACGTTAACACTGCAAACTTGTTAGTAATAGCAAACTACCAACTGGCTTATAAATATGTGATGAAATTCCAGCTTAAGGTAGATAACACCAGTAAAACTATAAAACTTGTGTATAATTTTAGTTAATCTGGTGTGCCCCAGGAAAATAGCCTAAGGAGTGTCCTCAGATAAATAACAACTCTGAAGCTTTACACCCGATTACTGGATATAAGTGTATTAGGTTTAGTGATTGTTATTATTATTACATCCTTAACGGCCCGTGAACACATAGAAGGTCATTAGGATCAAGGGATAACAAAGTATCAACATGTAAAAATCAATATCTTGTAAAGTTGTTCCCGCTGAACATTTCAGGTTTGCGTATGCGAAAGACCACCCGGTCCGCAACTGTCCCTCTATCGTAAACTATCCTACGTAAATGCGACCAACCCCTATTCTCTGACAAGTGCAGGTATAAACTTCAACTAAAGTATTAAAGACAGACTGTTCCGCTAACTTGACGGTATAAGAAAACTAATAGGAGCAAAGCTACATCCCGCTGTCGGGACGGAGTAGTGTTAGCGAGGAAATAAAGATGTTACCCCGCTTACGAAACAAAATAGTAGTAGAATAGACAATCTCGCTGACGACACGGAGAGGTAGGCTTACCTCACCTGAAAACGTGATTAACGGTATACTGCCGACAACAGGAAGAGAGATCAAACACCCAAATATTACCGGCTTTATAGACCCAAAATAATCTCTAAGCAGGAAACTCAACTAACAAATTCCTGCAAAGCGAACGCTTTGTTCCATCCGGAATAGGCAACAAATCAAAAAACGGTTAACATAACATGAATTAGGACACAAACACGGTACAGAGTACTCTGTAAGAAAATACTGGGGATTCCCAAATAACACAATAACACACGGGGCTACTAAATGGAACATAGTGGTAACAAACTGTCCTAGCTAGCCTAGTGACTAAGTGTCACCGTATGCATAGATGAATACAACTATACATTTCATACAGTAAAATCCGACTCCGCCACAGTATATTAACTGTTTTACCTGTCCGGTCTAGACATTCACACCTGTGTCATCACCTTATTATTGTCACCATCACCAAAACAGTGTCTGAAATCAACTTCATCCTCAATGATTATGTTTTTTATCACCACTAACCTATCCCGCGAATCCTAAACCAAAGATTGAGAAAATATCATACTCTTCCATTGTCAATGTTCAATTCCATATCTTGCCAAATGTTTTTGGTGTTTAGTAAATATTATTTGACAAATGAACAATTTACAACAAAGGTTATACGTGTCATTTGAAGGTATATATGTAACCAAACTTTGTGTAGTTTTCTATAAATGCTCTTCAAAATGGAATTCCTTAGTAAGGATGCACGCGAGTAATTATTATGAACGGTGATCGTTAAGGATGGGTATCATGTAGTAGATCTGCACTCTTCAGAGAGTAGTTCCTTAAGACAGGGATTGGCAGTGCTCCGACCACCGTAAGGACTTGTAGTGTCCAGTAAGCGTAAAACAGCAATTATATCCAATCTTCCCGAGAACCATTACAACGATCATCCTGGCAAGCCAGGGAACCGATGCAGATTCACGTAAATGGCAGCGTTTATCATAAAGACGAAATAAACCTAACCGTTCTTATATTACATTTTTTTACAATAGACGACCAAGGAAAAGAAAAATATGTATGTATATATATTCACCAGTATGTATAACTACAGGTGAAAGACGTTTTTTTCATCATTTGCAACCATTGCAGAATAAAATGCACTCCGTTAAACCTGTCATCTGTGAATGGTACCCATGCTATAGAGACAATCACCGAAACGAAGCATTCATATATGTTGAAAGGTGATGATAACCCACGGGGCATTGACCTTCTGCCTACTCGAAATCTGTTTTTATCGTAACGTTACAAGTCTTAAGACCCATTTTTGAAACTGTTGATCTTTTGCAATGATATAATTATTTAGGAGTTTAAGCATTTGTCTTTTACCTTTTAGTTTGTTTGATGTTTTTTTCCCTTTTTGAATCACTGCGAGTTTCACCGGTTGATGGCCCTAATGACCTTTTATGCGTTGACGGCCGTTAAGATAGTTATAATAATGATAATAATGAAAATATCTATAATCCTTTGAAGTGTTTAATAAAATCCTGGGATACTACCGCGCAGTGCTCGGTTCAGATCTATTTTGGTGACTTTCAAAATGCTATGTTGGCAATTTTGCGATACACCAATCCGGAATTTCTCTCAGACAATGTTATTTTTATTGGGACAGGGACATTTGAGTTGGTGTACAGAAATCATGGTTTCACGAAATAAAAAAATAACGAGACGTCAACATCGGATTCATGTATGTATGCAGTTTAAGAAGCAAGTAGTTTGTGAATGAGCTAGACACAGAAATGCACAAGACGTAAACCGTTTATATAATGCAGTGTTATCTTAATAGAAAGATATCGCCGTGAAGCTAATATTGGTATACAGCATATGCCTTTTTGGAACAAGTAGCACAATCAACCTATATGTTTACTGAACTGGACAAACACACTTTCCACCCACCCGCAGACACACACGAAGCCTACGTCCATGATTTAAAAATTGGTTAAGGTCTACACTTTATTAGTACATTCTCTTACGTTTTTCAGATAAGAAAGGAAGTGCTTACCTAACAACACAACCCACGCCCAGCCATGATCGACAGAGTTATGGCATGCTTTGTTTACCTCTTCCGTAGACCTTGTTGTAATTTCCATCGATTTGAAAGTACCTGACTGACATTTTGATTGAGTCTCCACGGTGCCCTCTGTGTTATGGATGTGTATTGTTTTATCATTATTTTTTTCAGATTGTTCATTATCTGTGTAATCCAACACGGTGAATACATAAGCATTATTATCATATCCGTTGGTGAATTCGAGAGTCATGTTCGTCAGTTATTGATGCGTTTCCAAATTATACCGCAATTTTTTTCAAGCTTTATATGGTGTTTCCTTCGGAAGTACCTTGGACCTGAAAGGTAGTTTAAAATGACGTAAATAACAATTCCTAAACATGCTATCTGTAAGCATCAAACATATACTTGATACTAGAATCCCCCCCGGTGGATAGGGGCTTTGGTAGAGGTCTTCGGTCCAATATTGACGACATTCTTCGACTGTCTCAAGAAAAATAACCATAATGCAGTGTAACTCAAAGAAACGCTAATCAGAGCCGAAACCAATATCAATTGCAAACAATATCCATTGCTTACTTGTTTTTGTCCCGTTAGCAACAAAGCAACCAGTTGAGTGGCTATTTTGGTTAACAACCAAATTCCTCATAGAAGTATAGAATGATATACAGATCTCCAGGAAACTGCTGTTAGTGCAATGCTCCATAGACCGCTTACAGTATGCTCCGTATGTCTCCTTTCAAACTTTGATTTTGCAAACAACCAACTAGACGAACTTCTTTCGCAAATGCCTCCCCCCCCATTCCTACTTTTGGGTGACTTAAATGGTCATAACAACTTTGGGTTTCACCCGACACTAATGATAGAAGAACAAAAATTGAAAAGAATTGTCTTGAATACTAGACAACTGCAAACAGAATATGTGTAAACCAGTCTGATTTTATGGTGGTCATGGACGAGCTTAGCAAACTGAAAGTAGGCCGAAGATTGATAACAACTAGATGAACCTGCATATTAAAAATCGAGAATCAAATAAACATAATAAATTCACTGTTATCACGAGAAATCGTTTCATAAATAACAGAGAAAAGGGCTAGTTCAAATCAAGGCCCGGACGAAGGATTATTCGACTGAGTCTTCTCATGTCTGCTGATGACTTTCTGTGATTTATGCTTTGCAAATGCATAGTTTTACATAGACCTTGCACAAAATTGCATATTACCTGTTGCAAAATTAGTATTGATAACACCAGCAACGAACGGACAAGACAGACGGTCACACTTAATCATGTTGGTCAAATAAAAAACGTCATCATCGATCGCGAAATCGATAATAAACAAAATCTGACGACTCCAGCGAATTACATAGAAAAAACACGGTGGTCACATGATTTTCCGGATATGGAAATAAATTTATATATATATATCTTAAAACATCAAGAATGCTTTGTATATGGATGATTCTTTTTCTATAAAGAATAACCGCACTGATTCGTTTTGCATCTTTCGGACTTTTACATTCAATACGCGTTTTGAATATTACTATCAATTTTGGCCGAAGTGAGAATTTTTTTAGAACAATGTTTTCTATTTTTCAGGTTGGTCCAATTCAAGACGAAATTTAGACAACACATATCGTGTAACATTGACTTTATTTTCAAGGTATTTTTGGTAATATACACCGAATCACTGCTAAAACCTCGTTTTGCTGATGTCATTTTCAAGGAAAATTCTAAATTACACACATCACGGCTTATATTGAGCAAGTTTTTCCAACATAGACGTATACTACCCGAACAATAATTGTTACTTCAAAAACTTGGATTTTGATTTGTAAGTAGAACACATATTCCAACTATCTGTAACAACTCAATGCATACTGTTACCCGGGGCTGATAATGTCTCTTACTAGACCTACTCATTTCATCGGATTTTTATTTATTATTGCACCTCAGACAAGGATATGACAGGTGATTCCCCATCTTAGATTATCTATCTCGCCCGATCTAATTCTCTTAGGTGTATTCCTGAGTATAGGAACGCATATATATCTGTTTAAGGTTTACTATCTGTGTTCTATTATCTGATTATATGCCAGATGTTGTAGATCTCCACTGTAAAATGTGTCAGTATCTGTTTCGGGTAACGACGATGTTAGGATTTTATTATTGACGTAAGTAACTTTAAACATACAATGCTCGTTCTTATTCATTCTTTCTGCGTTGAAGTATACCCTTACTAAAGATTAAAGAATGTCTGTATCGTTGTGTTTATTTTTTTTAGGAGAGGACTTGCATAGATTTTGCTTGTTGTCCAATAGTTCTGTCGTTTTGTGAATAAAACATTAAAATCGGTACTAGATGCTGACAATCAATGTGATCTGTTAATAAATTATTAAGACGGGATACTACATTGAATATTATTCTGCTGACAGGAAAGGCGAAATGTTTATCAGAAAGATAGATAATGAAAGTTAAATGGTGGAATCAAATACTGCGTATAAAATTATGTTTTTTTCCCAATGAATAAATCTTATAAATGGTTTAATTAGTGACAAGTTTGATTTCATTATCGGTATCTCTTACATTTTGTTACTTTCTGATCATGTACATTCAGGACTTGAAAACAATTGCTTTATTCCTGGAGTAAAAGACAATTGATTAAAAAAAGACATCCCTCACTGAGACAAATAAATTCTTAACGAAGCGGTTCACCATAACCTAAAATAAACAGCCTGTCTATGAATCCGTGTACAATGTGTTTGGCTTTACTGATAAGACCACGATAGACTAGATACAGTACGAATAGAAATTACATGTTATATAAATTAGTTTGAAAAATGAAGTGGACAACTCACTTGTTGTGTTTGTACTGCGCAATATTTCATCCAACAGGCTTTTGCAGATTAGATTCACATGACACGTAAGCTCAACGAATAGCTATTTTTCTCTGGTGTGAGGTTTCCTTGTCTTATGCTAGGTTTTAGGTCTCATACGTACATTAGTTCTACTACTGAAATCATCCTAAAAAACTGTAGAATATTAATATACTAGCTGTCTGACGTTTTATAGTCACGCACACAAGATTTATATTTTGTGTAAGGGTAAATCACAATGAGTGATGGGTACAGGACGCAATCACTATTCATACTTCATCCACGGATCTTATTACACTCAACACAATTCATCTCGTGTCCGGACAAAAACATAGGGTAAGAGGAGAAATAATTCGTCCCCTTTAGTGAGAGTTGGTTGACCGACACGCATCGTGAAACAAGTGTATATGTGTCAAAAAGTACTTAAGCAACCTGGCAGTCATCACGGAATATTTATTATCAAATTCTGTTATTAAAATCTGTTATTTCCATAATAGAATAAGATTATATTTGTATAATGACAATCTGGTCTGGTATTATAAACTGCATCTCAAGATCAATGGAGAAAATGCGACGTCGGCAATTTCATTTATACCGATGATACTAACACTACAGACAATATGACACAATATGAGAATAATAGCCCGGGGCGGTTTTTACATCCCTTTTAAATTTAATTCAAAAAGAGAAAAATAAACAGAAACACGACTTTACTTTATTTTTCGTTGTCATACTTCATTTTTAAACAATAAACTATAGGCGCAGGTAAAGTTACCTTCAAGATAATTTTGAAAATCTGTAAATGAATATAAGCGTTATCTGAGAAGTAGAGTCTTCATTAGTAAATAGCGAATCTCTATCGCTGGGGCAAAACATTAATGTCATGTGTCCCATGACTAGGTTTCGAATTCAAAATATACATATTCGCCAGATTAAGCTTAATGAAACGAGGACACCTTTGTGGTTCTCTGTATCACAAAAGAGACCGGATAATGCATGTATATGTAAAATAGAGTGTAGAAGAAGGACGCAGATCGACGCTTCATATTTTTATTCCATTTAATTAAAAAAAACCCTACAAAGACAATACACAAAGAATTAAGCAGATATCACAGATATTACTAATCCTTACATGATGTACATGAAGTGCTCAGTGAATACATATTTCATATGTTATCACGCTAAAACTATTAAAAAAAAACAAGAATAATAATCTATCTTTACAATGAATACTTTAATCATCATAAATATTTATCTTACCTACCCCAACTATGGGTCGGGGGTTTCACAGAAGAACTTCTGTACAAAGACTTCTTAATTTACGTACATGGATTATCTGTAAAAGATACATACCAACACATACAGATCATGTATGAACAACATTTGCAGACAATATGAACGTTTTGGCCAATACTAATATGATTCTAATAACTTTATAATCTTTACCAATAATTTCAATCCTTATCGCTAATTCCAATTAAGACATACTTTTTCCAAAATTCACACTAATAAATAATAATTCAAAATAACCAAATATATTATTATATTATATGACAACTAAATGTTGTACATACCATATATGTGATCTTCAGGATGACTTCACAGAATAGTAAAAATTAGGAAGAACCGGACTGTGTGTAACACGTCCGCGCAGTTCCTCAACAAATGTCTCTCTAAAACCGCGCCAAAAGCTAACAAAGACACTGACCACCATACCAAAACGAAGTAACACCTATATATAGAACCATAGAATAAGTAAACAGGTTAGACAAGTGACAGGTACGAACATACACGTATACAGGTACACAGCCTAGCGACCATGCGCAGCGCACATACACACGCAAACAGCACAATAAACGCGGCGCAACATTAAATTTAATTTAAAATCAAGACAAATTATAAAACATCATTATTTGCACTTTGTTACATCTATGTACTGGATACACAATACACTCAGTTCAATAGCTGTTTATTTCTATTTACCTGTGGGGGCAGTCACACCTATCTTCTAATGACAGAAATAGTGATATAGTTGTTCATTGATCCGTGATTGGTATTGCAGTTCGACCTGTGCCCCAGTTTTGTTCTGTACGGTTTTATATTAGACTCGTAGGCTTGGGAGTGTGTCGGCTTATTAGAAAATGGAATATCACAAGAAGATCAAAATGAGTTCTATTTAAGTATTTTAGTATATCTAACACCTTCTGTTGGTCCACCGACCGAGGTCGATCAAAAAACCTGTTTGATTGAAAGATATTGTATGGTAATGTAGTATACACAACGTATTGCAACTTATCATCGTCTTTTCTCCTTATATTGATACCCCATAATATAAATTCTGAATATGAGTCTATGTTAACTGCTGCATTCAATATATGGGTATTTAACATGAGAACACTGCGCGATTCCTGTTCTATATTGTAAACTTTACAGGGAGAGAGGGTTTTTGTGGTTTTTGTTTTTGTTTTTGTTTTTGTTTTTTTTTTTCTGTGGTGGTGAAGGGGAGGGTCGGGGAGGGGGTGGCAGAGGATAAAGATCGGGTGAGGGTTCTATTACAATTCCTAATGAATGAGTCCTATTTTATATTGAAACATGTTGTATTAATTTGCGTCTTTCACTGATAGTTTGTTTAGTTCTACTCCCGCGGTGGATATCGAATCGAAGTTAAGAGATAAATGAACAAGAATATTGTTTGGAAATCGAAAAAAAGAATATATTAGGACACAGACACCGCCTAAGCGCAAGTTGATTAACAAAATACACGTTTTGAACTGCATGATGTATGGCTTGTTCATTTCCTTTTAACAACTACAATCTGACATATCTACACTAACCAAATGTGTTACCACCATTTATATTTCCGTGTTCCTACGTTACCAGTAATGCATTCTTCGTTCCTTTACTAAACATTAATGTATCACCACAGTCATCCTCATCATCAGGTGATGGTCGGGTGGCGCAGTGGTAACATTCATATTTCTCTTTCATTATTATTTTTGCTATTTTTTTCTGTATTATTTAATCATTGATGTCCTTCTTGACACTCACCCTCTTTTGACTCTTGCTAACGCGAAGGCGTTCAATAATTAAGATCTTTGAGAATTTCCCTACATTAAATTCCAATGTTTCGTTTTCTTTCCACGTACAACGCATGTGTTTTATAACACATATATGGGCCCCGTGAGGTCATGATCACTGAAACGTGAAATAAAATGAGGTCAATCATTCCGGTTGACTAGCTTAGTGATATTAGATAATATTGATATCTGCAGTCAGTTATGTAGCAATGTGATGTATTTACTTGAGAGACTACCTGCAAAGACATCATTTCATATCAGAAGAGATTAATGATAAACACTTACATCGGGTAACCCTATTAGACCTAACTAAAATTTCTGAACAAGTTGATTTTTCCTGCTATTGTAGGAGGCATTTATCATCAAATTATTTTGTAAAGTCCTAATTGTGGAATTGTCCTTGGCTTGTTTTGAAACAGGGATTAATATTTTGGAACAAATGCAAGTGAAAAAGCAGGATTTAAATTAGTTGACTTCAGTTGAAAAGTGTATTACAAAGCCGAATTATTTCGACAACTATATAGTGATGGTTCGTTAGCCTCTACATAGATGCTTGTTGTAGGAGTGGTCTGATAAGCTGCGTGAACGAG